>NW_026535924.1:0-369599 GCF_028551555.1 Melozone crissalis | reverse complement strand
GGGATTTGAGGGGTTTTTGGGACTTTCCAGGGCCCAAATCCCAGAATTTGGGGTCGTTCCTGAAGGATTGGGGGGGTCAGGCAGCCTGCTCCAGGATTTGGGGCCATTTCTGGGTTTTTGGGTGTTTGGGGATTTGAGGGGTTTTTGGATTTATGTGGTTTGGGATTTCTGGGTTTTGGGATTTGGGGCATTTTTGGGATTCTCAGGGTCAACTCCCAAGGTTTGGGGTCGTTCTTGAAGGATTTGGGGGGTTCAGGCCAGCCCTGCTCTGGGATTTGGGGCTATTTCTGGGGTTTTGTGGCGTTTTGGGATTTGGGGGGTTCTTGGGTTTTGAGGGGGTTTTGGGATTTGAGGGGTTTTTGGATTGCCTGGGTTTTGGGATTTGGGGGGGTTTTGGGATTTCTGGGTTTTGGGATTTGGGGGCATTTTTGGGATTCTCAGGGTCAACTCCCAAGGTTTGGGGTCTTTCCTGAAGGATTTGGGGGGTTCAGGCCAGCCCCGCTCCGGGATTTGGGGCCCATTTCTGGGTTTTGGGGCCGATTCCCATATTTTGGGGCTGTTTCTTGGATTTGGGGCCATTTCTGGGTTTTGGGGGTCACTCTCATTCCATTGAATTTTGGGATCATTCCCATGTTTTGGGGCCGTTTTGGGGATTTTAGGGCCGTTCCTGGGATTTGGTGGGTGAAACTCCAGGATTTGGGGGTGGCATCTCAGGATTTGGGATGAGATCTCAGGATTTGGGGTGGGACTCCAGGATTTGGGGTGAGCCCCCAGGGTTTGGGTGGCACCCCAGGGTTTGGGTGGCACCCCAGCATTCGGGGGCTGTGCCCGAGTCTCTCCGTGCCAGCTCGGGGTGTTCGTGCCCCCCCGCACGCCCCTGCGGCTGCCACCGGAGCCCATCACACGCTGGGGACACTTCTGGTGTGACGTCACGGTGAGGGGACACGGGGACATGGGGACAGGGGGGACCCCCTTGCACCCCATTTCCCTCCCCCTTCCTCCCCATTTCCCCCCATTTCCCCCTCATTTCTTCACCATTTTCCCCAATTTCCTTTCCACTGTCTCCCCATTCTCCCCTCATTTCCACCCCAGTTCCTCCTCACTTCCACCCCACTTTCTTTCTCCCTATTTCCCCCTATTTCCACCCCACTTCCCCCAATCTCCACTCCCAATTTCCTCCTCATTTCCTCCCTATTTCCTCCATATTTTCCCTATTTCCCTTCCACTTTCTCCCTGTTTCTCCCTCACTTCCACCCCATTTTCCTCTCCTATTCCCCCTCATTTCTTCCCCATTTTCCCCAATCTCACTCCCACTTTCCCCCTCCATTTCCCCTCATTTCTTCACCATGGTCCCCCAATTTCCCTCCACTTTCTCCCTGTTTCTCCCTCACTTCCACCCCATCTTCCTTTCCATTCCTCTCTCTATTTCCTCCATTTTCCCCATTTCCCTTTCACTTCCTCCCCATTTCTCTTCATTCCACCCCATTTTCCCCAATCTCCACTCCCAGTTCCCCCCCTCACTTCCACCCCCATTACCCCTTCCTGTTCCCCCTCATTTCCTCCCAATTTCCCTTCCACTTTCTCCCCATTCCCCCCACATTTTCCCAATCCTCACTCCCAATTTCCTCCTCACTTTCACCCCATTCCCGTCTCCCTATTTCTTCTAATTTCCTCCTAATTTCCCCCAATATCCTTTTCATTTTCTCTCAATTTCTCCCTTCACTTCCACCCCATTTCCCCCTCCTGTTCCCCCTCATTTCCTCCCCATTTCCCCCAGTTTCCTCCTCATTTCCACCCCACTTCTTTCTCCCTATTTCCCCCTCATCTCCTCCTCATTTTCCCCAATTTCCCTTCCACTTTTTCCTTAACCCCCCTCACATCCACCCCATTTCCTCTCCTATTCCCCCTCATTTCTCCCCATTTTCCCCAATCTCCACTCCCAGTCCCCCCCCATTTCCCCTCATTTCTTCACCATTTCCCCCTCACTTCCACCCCATTTCTTTCTCCCTATTTCTCCCTCATCTCCTCCTCATTTTCCCCCAATTTCCCTTCCTCTTTCTCCTTATCCCCTTCTCACCTCCACCCCATTTTCCTCTCCCATTCCCCCCTAATTTCCTCCCCATTTCCCCCTCACTTTCACCCCATTCCTTCTCCCTATTTCTCCCTAATTTCCTCCTCATTTCCCCCAATTTCCTTTTCATTTTCTCCCTATTTCCCCCTCACTCCCACGCCATTTTCCTCTCCCATTTCCCCTCATTTCCACCCCGTATTCCTCAATCCCACTCCCAATTTCCTCCTCACTTCCACCCAAATTTCCCCCTCCCTCTTTCCCTTCATTTCCTCCCCATTTTCCCCAATTTCCCTTTCACTTCCCACCCCACTTTCCCTTTCTCCATTTCCTCCCCATTTCCCCAAATCCCCACTCCCAATTTCACTTTTCCCTCATTCCCTTCCCCATTTCCAGCTGATTCCCCCATTTTCCTTTTTCCCTCTTTCCCTTTCTCCCTCCAGCTGGGAACCTTGGAGTGATTTGGGGGGTGTTGGGGTGATCCTGGTGGGTTTTGGGGGTGTCCTGGGGCTGCTTTTGGGGTGTCCTGGGGGCTGCTTTTGGCGGGTCCCATGTGAACGATTTGGACACAGTGCGGGGTGCCCATGGCCGTGGTGCACCAGGGGTGTTTTGGGATGTTTTTGGGGTGGTTTGGGGTTTTTTTTTGGGTGTTTTTGGAGTGACCTAAGGTGTTTTGGGGGTGTTTTCGTGGGTGACTCAGATGTTTTATGGTTTTTTGGTGGTGACTGAGGTGTTTTGGGGTGGGTTTGGGGTGTTTTTAGGGTGACTGAGGTGTTGTTTGGGGTTTCTTAGGGTGTTTTGGGGATGTTTTTCGGGTGTTTTGGGGGTGTGTTTGGGGATGAGTCAGGTATTTTTGGGTTTCTTAGGGTATTTTTGGGGGGTGACTGAGGTGTTTTTGGGGTCCCCCAGGTGAACGGTTTGGACACAGTGCGGGTACCCATGGCCGTGGTACTCTGGGGGTGTTTTTGGGGTGTTTTTTGGGGATGGCTTGGGAGGTTTTGGGGTGGTTTATGGATGTCTTGTGTGGTTTGGGGTGGTTTTGGGGTGGTTCAGTGGTTTTTGGGGTGTTTTTAGGATGACTGAGGTTTTTTTGGGGTGCTTTTGGGGTCCCCATGTGAACAGTTAGGACGCTGTGGGTACCCATGGCCATGTTGCACCAGGGGAGTTTTTGGGGGTGGCTTTGGGGTGTTTTTGGGGGTTTTTTGGGCTGTTTTTAGGATGACTCAGGTGTTTTTGGGGTGACTGAGGTGGTTTTGGGGTCCCCCAGGTGAATGTTTTGGACACTGAACGGGTTCTCATGGACATGGAGCCCCAGGGTGGTGTTTGGGGTGTTTTTGGGTGACGGAGGTGGTTTTGGGGTTTTTAGGGTGTTTTTGGGGTGACTGAGGTGGTTTTTGGGGTCCCCAGGGTGAACGGCCTGGCACTGTGAGGGTTCCCACGGATGTGGTGTCCCAGGGGTGTTTTTGCTTTTTTTTTGGGGTGTTTTTTGGGGTGGCTTTGGTGTTTTTGAGGTGTTTTTAGGGTGACTGAGGTGTTTTTGGGGTCCCCAGGGTGAACGGCCTGGACACTGTGTGGGTCCCATGGACGTGGTGTGCCCTGGGGGTGTTTTTGGGGTGGTTTTGGGGGTGACTGAGGTGGTTTTGGGGTTTTTAGGGTGGTTTTGGGGTGACTGAGGGTGTTTTTGGGGTCCCCAGGTGAACGGCCTGGACACTGTGAGGGTTCCCATGGACGTGGTTCAGTTCCTGCACCCCAAAACCAAACGCTTCCGCCACTGGCAGCAAGCAGCAGCAGCAGCAGCTGGAGAGCAGCAGGGAGAGGCTCCTCTGACCCCCCCCCCCAGGAGATTGGGGGTCCCCGGGGTGGATTTGGGGTCCCCAAATGGATTTGGGGTCCCCAAAATGGATTTGGGGCCATTCCTCCTCCTTTAGGATCCCCCCTCACCTCTGTGGAACTTCCAGACATCTCTGAGTTCCCAGCGCAGATTTTGGGGGTTTTTTGAGCCCCCCCAAATCCTTCTGAGCCCCACTCTGATCTGGGGGGGTCCCTGGGGAGGATTTGGGGTCCCCAGAATGGATTTGGGGTCCCCAGAATGGATTTGTGGTTGTTTCCCCTCTTGAGGGATCCCCCCTCAGCTCTGTGGAACTCTTGGACGTCTCTGAGTTCCCAGAGCAGATTTTGGGGTTTTTTGACCCCCCCAAATCTCCTGAGCCCCACTTTGGTCCAGAGGGGTCCCTGGGATGGATTTGGGGTCCCTGGGATGGATTTGGGGTTCCAGGGTGTATCTGGGGCCATTCCCAGGATGGATTTGGGGCCTTTTCCCCCCTTTGAAAAATGGAGTTCAGTGGAATTTTGGGGGGCTGTGGAATTCCTGTGAGACCCTCAGGACCCCCCCCATTGAACCCCAAAATCCTGGAGGGGGGATCCCTGAGATAGAATTGGGGTCCCTGGGATGGATTTGGGGTTCCCAGGGTGAATTTGGGGTCGCTGGAGGGATTTAGGGGGTCCCCCTTTGGGAACCCCCCTAATTCCCAAAGGAATCCCCCCAAAAAAGGGAATCAGGATTTTTTGGGGCATCCCAAAATTTTTTTGGGGGGTCCCAAAATTTTGTGGGGTCTCAGAGATTTTGGGGGGATCTCGCAATTTTGGGATCTGTAGGATTTGGGGAAGAAAAGGCCACAAATTTTCCCAAAACAACAGGGAATTTTGGGATCCGAATTTGGGCGTTCTGAGTCAATTCTTGGGGGCGGGACCCAGCTGGGGAACGCCCGCCCACCTCGGCCAGGTGTCCCCAAATTGTCACCACGGGATGTCCCCCAAAGCCACCTGGCCTGTGTCCTCAAAGTGCCACCACGGAGGGGTCCCCAAAAAGTGTCACCGGTGGGGGTGTCCCCCCAAAGTGTCACCAAGGGGTGTCCCCGAAGCCACCTGGCCTGTGACCCTAAAGGGGGGTCCCCACCTGCCCCGTGTCCCCAAAGGTGTCACCCCTCGGGGTGGGGGGGGGGGTGTGGCGGTGCCACCTGGGCTGTCACCTGCTCGTTGCCATGACAACGGCGGGGGGGGGACACGGCTGGGGACAGCGGGACGTGAAGGGAGGTGACACAGCCAGCGGAGGGACAGGGTGACACAGAGCAGGGAAGGTGACACGGGGTGGGGACACCGAGGGGGTGACACCGGGTCTGGGGCACACTGGGACACCGAGGGGGGTGACACCGAGGGATGGCACTGGCCTGGGGACGCTGAGGGGGTGACGCTGAGGGGTGACCACTGGCACACGGGGGGGGTGGCACCACATTGGGGACACTGCAACACCGAAGGGGTGACACGGAGGGGGTGACACCGGTCTGGGGACACCGGGACACTGGAGAGGTGACACCAGCCTGGGGACACCGAGGGGTGACACCGACACACAGGGGGTGACACCGCACTGGGGACACTGGAAGACCGAGGGGGGTGACACTGAGGGGGTGACACCAGCCTGGAGACACCGGGTGGGTGACACCGGTCTGGGGACACTGGGACACCGAGGGGGTGACACTGAGGGGTGACACCGGCCTGGGGACACCGTGGGGTGACACCAAGTGGTGACACCGGTCTGGGGACACCGCCACACGGCCGTGTGCGGTGACACGGGCGGGGAGGGGGCGGGGCCGCCTTCAGCACCGGGGACAGCACCGGGAGGCGACAGTGACACACGGGGGGGGGGGGAGGGGACACGCGTGGGCGGACACCGGACCTTCCCCCCCCCCCCGCCCCGGTATCCCCCCCCCCCCCCCTGCGCATGCGCGCGGGAGCGGCCCCGCCCCCTCCCCAAAACATCCCCGACAACCCCCCCCCCCCCAAAACCGCCCCCGGGCCCGGGCGGGGCCGATACCGGAGCCCCGGGCCCCTCCCGGTGCCGCTGCCGGTGCTCGGTTCCGGTGTTGTCCCCGGTTTCGAGCGCCCCCTCCCCGGCTCCCCGTTCGCAGTCCTCGGTGTGCCGCATCCCGCAGCCGCTCCCGGTGCCCGTTATCCGCTGCTCGGTTGCCGGTGCCGGTAGCCGCTTCCCAGAGCCCCGGTCCCGGTGACTCCAGGTCCCGCTGTTTTCGCCGGTGCCGGTGCCCGGCAGGCAGAGCCCGTGCCCCGGTGCCGGTCGCCCGTTATCCGCTCCCGGTGCCCGTAGCCGATTCCCAGTTCTCGTGCCCGGTCCCGCTCCCAGGCCCCGGTGCCGCCGCCGGTGCCGGTCCCCGGTGCCGCTCTGACATCAGCACCGGGCGGGGCGGGGCGGGGCGGCTCCAACCGGGCAAGAAAAGCATCTCCCGGTGCCGATCCCGGTGCCGGTACCCCGGTACCCGGTGCCGCTGCCCCGGCGTGGGGGGGGGCTCGGCCACCACCGAGGGCTCCGGGGAGCGGCGGCGGCCGCGGCCGCCATGAACCCGAAGCGGGCGTTGAGCTCCCCCCGCCCCCCGCCCGGTACCGGGACCCTCCCCGAGGCCACCGGGGCGGTACCGGCGGGGCGGACGCTCGCAGCATCCGCCGGGATTTTGGGGAGCAGCACCCGGGAAACGGCCGGGACGCACCGGGAGCGCCGGGAGCGCCGCCCCCCGGGCAGAGCTGCCCCCGCCCCGCGCGGCCCCGTCCCCGGAGCCGAGCCGAGCCCCGGGGCCGCCTCGTCCTTTGTGTGCGCCGGGGCACCGGGCACCGCCGGGAGCACCGGGAGCCGAGGCGGCGGGCGGTGATAGCGGGGAGCGGGAGCGGCCCCGGGGCCCGGGGAGCCCCCGGCGGCCCCCATGAAGGAACCGGACGCCATCAACTCCTTCGTGGGGCAGATCCCGCGGCACCTGGAGGAGAAGGACCTGAAACCGATTTTTGAGCAATTCGGCAAAATCTACGAGCTCACCGTCATCAAGGACAAGTACACCCGGACACTGCCACAAAGGTACCGGAACCGGCAACCACGGCAACCGGGGATGGGCAAAGGGAACGGGAACGGGCAGCGGGAATGGGGCAGGGGCAGCGCGGGCAGCGGGGGTGGGTGCGGGGCACGGGCACGGGGGTGTGGGGAGAGCCCCGGGATTCGGCCCCCGGTACCGGGAATGGGCCCCGGGTACCGGGATTAGCTCGGGGATATGGCCCCCGGTACCGGGATAGCCCCAGGATGTGGCTCCCCGTACTGAGAGCAGCCGCCGGTACCGGGAATGGCCTCGTGATGTGGCTCCCAGTACCGGGAACAGCTCCCAGCACCGGAATCAGCCCTGGGATTCGGGCCCCCCCGTAACGGGAACGGCCCCTGAAGCCAGGATCAGCCCCGGGAGATGGCCCCGGTACCGGGAGCGGCCTTGCAATACGGCTCCCGGTACTGGGAATAGCCCCAGGATGTGGCCCCCGGTACTGGGAACAGCCCCCAGCACCGGGAATAGCCCTGGGATACATCCCCGGTACCGGGGAGCAGCCCCGTGCCACGGCCTCCAGCACCAAGAACAGCTCCCGGTACCGGGAACAGCTCCTAGCACCGGCAATGGCCCTGTGATACAGCCCCGGTACCGGGAACAGCCCCGGGATGGGGTACCCGGGACTGGGAATGACCACCGGTACTGGGAACAGCTCCCGGTACCGGGAATGGCCCCAGGATACGGCCCCGGTACTGGGAACAGCCACTGGCACCGGGGATAGCACCATGATACGGCCTGGAGTACCGGGAACAGCCCCGGGTACAACCGAGGACACCAGGAACAGCCCCGGGTACAACCGAGGGGCACCGGGAACAGCCCCGGGTACAACCGAGGGCCTCGGTACCCGTAACAGCTCCCGGCAACCGGAACAGCCCCAGCTTGGGAACCACTCCAGATCCAACCTCCGGTACCGGGAACAACCCCACGAGCAGTACCGGTACAATCACAGGAACTGGGAACAGCCCCCAAAACAGCCCCTGGGTACAACCGAGGGCACCGGGAACAGCCCCCGGTACCGGGAACAGCCCCACAAACAGTACCTGTACAACCGAGGGCACTGGGAACTGAGAACGGCCCCCAAAACAGCCCCCGGTACCGGAAACAGCCCTGGGTACAACCGAGAGCACTGGGAACAGCCCCAGGAACAGCCCCAGTACAGCTGCAGGCCTTGAGCAACACCCACAGCTCAGCCTTCAGCCGCAGGCCCCGGGTACAACCCTGGGCACTGGGAACAGCCCCAGGAACAGCCGAGGGCACCAGGAACAGTCGCAGCCCCCAGCCCAGACGGGGTACCCTGTGTCAGGGTGTTGTACCCCGTGTGCTGGGGCTGTGGGGGTGTTGTGTCCGGCTGTTGTGGGGCTGGGTGCAGTGCAGGCTGTTGTTGGGCTGTTGCTGTTGTTGGGGTGTTCTTGGGCTGTTTTTTTGGGGTTTTGTGCTGGTTTTTTTGCTGTTCTTGGGGCTGTTGTTGTTGGGGTGTTGCTGTTGTTACTGGGGTGCTCTTGGGCTGTTTTTGTGCTGGGCTGTTGTTGCTGGGGTGTTGTTGTTAGGTGCTGTTGGGGTGTTGTTGTTTGAGTGTTGCTGGGGTGTTGTTGTTGGGTGTTGTTGGGGTGTGTTGTTGGGTGTTATTGGGGGAGTTGGGTGTGGTTGCTGTTGTGCCAGCTGTGTGCAGCAGTTCCAGGCCCTGCTAGGTGTTGTTTTGGGTGTTGGGGTGTCACGTGGGTGCCCCTCCAGGTGACACCCAGCCCTTGGGGTGTCCGGCTGTTGTGTCGGGTGTTGTTTTGGGGTGCCAGGCGGGTGTTGTGTGCCACGTGGTCACCCCATGGGTCCCTGTGAGGGTGACACTGGCTCTGGGTGATGCTGGGGGGTGTCTGGGTGTTGTTTTGGGGTTTCTGGGTGTCATTTTGGGATGTCCAGTTGTTGTTTTGGGGTGTTGTGTCTGTTTTTGGGGGTGTCACACGGTCACTGTGTGTCCCTGGGGGTGACACCGGCTCCGGGGCTCCCTGGGGATGGGGGTGACAGTGACAGGACCCTGCTGCCCACGCCGGGGGTGTCCCCAACACCCGGAGGGGGACTCTGAGCCCCCCAAACCCCCGGCACCAAAACTGGGGGGGTTTTCGAGGGGTCCTGGGTGTCCTCGGGGACCTCCAGGGGTCTTGGGGGGGTCACTGTGCCAAAATGTGGGGTCTGGGGGCTTTTGGGGGGGTTTGGGGTCTCTGTAGGGGGTGGTTGGGTGGTGTGAGGAGGGGTCTGGGGTCAGTGGGGGCTGTTTGGGATTTTTGGGGGTTATTTGGGGTCTCTGGGAGCCATTATGGGGCTGTGAGTGTTCTGGGGGGGGGGTCCCGCTATTTTTGGGGCTCTCTGGCCACTCCAGACCCTCTGTGTCACCTCGATCTGGGGGTGAGGACACCTCGGGGGTCCCCCTGACGCCCCCCGACCCCTTTTTTTCCCGCCAGGATGCGCCTTCCTGACCTACTGCGCCCGCGAGTCGGCCCTGAAGGCCCAGAGCGCCCTGCACGAGCAGAAAACCCTGCCGGGGGTGAGTGGGGGGCTTGGGGGACCCCCCCGAGGCACCCCCAAATCCCTCTGTGAGCCCCCAGCCCGGGACACCCCAAAATCCCCCATAAACCCCCTGAAAATAACAGTGAAACCCCAAAAATCGCAGTGAACCCCAAAAATTCGCACTGAAACCACCCAAAAATCACCCAGAAACCAACCAAAAACATCACCCTTAAATCCCCCAAAATCGCCCCCTAAAAATTACCCTGAAACCCCCCCCAAAATTGCTCGGAAACCCCCCAAAAATCAGCCCTTAAATGTCCCTGAAAATCACCACAAAACCCCTTAAAAATCAGCCCTAAATTCCCCCAAAATCACCCCTAAAATTACCCGGAAACCCTCCCAAAAATCGCCCTGAAACCCCTAAAAATTAACCTGAAATCCCCCCAAAATCACCCCCTAAAAATTACCCTGAAACTCCCCCAAATTCGCTCGGAAACCCCTCAAAAATCACCCTGAAATCCCCCAAAAATCACCACAAAACCGCTTTAAAAATCCCCCCAAAATCCCCCCCACACCCCCCCCATTTCAGGGACCACCCCCGTCCCCCACTACCGGAGCGATTTTTGGGGGGCCAGGGGCGCCCCCGACCATCCGTGGGGTGTTTAAATTAGCTCCGCTAATGAGGGCCGGGCCCTAATGAAGCGCGGCCGGGTGGGGCACGGAGACAACAAAGCCCCGAATTTTGGGGGGGGGGTCCTGAAATCCCGGTGCCCCCCACCCCTAATTAATTTTGGGGGGGTGGTCCCACCTCTCATCCCTCTCCCAAACTGATTTTGGGGGGGGTTTGAGATTTTCTGGGCGGGATAAAAGCCGGGGGGTTGGGGAGGGAATCTGGGGGTCCCTAAAGTGGGGAGGGGTCTCAGGGCGCGCCCCCCCCCGCGCGTGTCCCGCCAGGCCCGGGGGGGATTTGGCTTGGCCGGGATAATCCCGGATTTGGGGCCGTAAATCCGGGGGGATTTGGGCTGGGGGGGGGTTGGTTTGGATGGGGGGTTTTATTTTGGGGGGGGGGATTAAGGCCGCCCCGCCCCAGCAGCTGCGCTGGGAATTGGGGAGGGGGGCGTCACCCTCAGCGCTGCGCTGAGCACGGGGGGGGGGTCCCGGTGTGGTTTGTGGGGGGGGGTTTGGGGGCTTTGTTCGCCCCCCCCCTTTGTGCGTCCCCCCCCTCCTTTGGGTTGATCCAACGCGTGGGGAGGGGGGTGGGGGGGATTAGGGGGGGATTAACGCCCCCCGCCCCCCACCCGGGGGGGGCATTTCCAGCGCCATCTGGGGCTCATTGAGGGGGGGGGGGTTCGGGGGGGGGGGGGCACCTTCGCTTTCGGGCGGCGAAAGGAACGCGCGAGGGTCAGCCGGGGATGGGCCCGCCCCCAAATCATCCCTCCCCACCCCCCCCTGTCCGCAAAAAGCCCAAATTCCCCCCAAATCCCCCCAAAATGGGGCACGGCCGCCCCTCCCCCACACCCTGAGGGGTTTTTGGGGGGGGGGGGCGGGGTCACACCAGGCCTGGGGGGGGGGGGGGGGTCTCCTCCTCTTCCCCCCTCCCCAAATCTCCATCCCCGCCCCCCATCCCCATCCCCATCCCCGTCATTGTTTATCGCGAGCGCTGATGACGTCAGCGGCGTTGCCAGGCAACGGCGATGGGTAAATTGGGGATGAGTGGGCGGTTGCCATGGAGCGGAGCCGGCCGTTGCCATGGCAACCCGCGCATCTGCGCCCCTCCCCCTCCCCCCCCCCCGCCCCCGTTCCTCTGGGGGGTTCCGGGGGGGGGCGGGGAGGGGCGGGGTTGGGTCCATCCCCCCCCCCCCCAATTAACGCAGGGGGGGGAGGGGCGCTCATTAACGCGGCCCCCCCTCCCCCCCCCCCCGGGCTGCGGCTCCCGTTGCCAGGTAACGGGATGCAGGCCCGGCGTTGCCATGGCGACCCGAGCATCTAGTTGGGGGGGTTGGGACGCTCTGAGGGGGTGGGGGAAGGTGTGGGGGGGGTCTCAGGGGGGTCTCTGTGTGTCCCACACCCCCCCCTGTGTGTCCCCCCCCCCCCAGATGAACCGGCCCATCCAGGTGAAGCCGGCGGACAGTGAGAGCCGAGGAGGTACCGCCCCCAAAAACCCCAAAATCGTCCCAAAATCACCCCCAAATCACCCCCAAATCCCCCTAAAATCCCCGAGAATCTTCCCCTAAATTACCCTAAACTCACCCACACCACCCTGTCCCCAAACCCCGGTGTCCCCAAATTACCCCAAGGCCACCCCCCAGTGTGAGACCCGCAGAGCCACCCCACATCTGTCCCTGTCCCCTCTGGGGTGTCCCTCCATGTCCCTTTTCCAGGAGTTGTCACCCTCTTCCCATTCCCAATGTCCCCACCCCACCCCATCCTTCCTGCAGTGTCACACCCCTCTGCGTGGCACTGTCCTCCTGCCGGTGTCCCAATGCCAGTGGTGGTGTCGCTGTGCCTGTGTCCCGGTGCCATCCATGGTGTCCCTGTGCCCGTGTCCCACGCCCATGTCCCCATGGCCATCCCTACCCATGTCCCGATGCCACCTGCGATGTCCCAATGCCACTTGCAGTGTCCCCATGTCCCTGTCCCCATGCCCATGTCCCAGTGCCACTCGCCCCATGGCCACCATGGTCCTGCTGCCCATGTCCCAGTGCCCATGTCCCACTGCCAGTGTCTCAGCACCACCCACGGTGTCCCCATGCCCGTATCCCCATGGTGGTGTCCCCATGCCCATGTCCCACTGCCATGCAAGGTGTCCCGACGCCATCCACAGTGTCCTTGTTCCCATGTCCCCCTGCCCGTGTCCCAGTGCCACCCGCGGTGTCCCCGTGTCCCTGTCCCCGTGCCCATGTCCCGATGTCACCCGTGGTGTCCCCATGGCTGTGTCCCCCTGCCCATGTCCTGATGCCACCTGCGGTGTCCCCATGCCCCTGTCCCCATGCCCATGTCCCACTGCCATGCAAGGTGTCCCAATGCCACCCGCAGTGTCCTTGTTCCCATGTCCCCCTGCCCATGTCCCAATGCCACCATGGTGCCCCTGTGTCCCTGTCCCCCTGCCCGTGTCCCAGTGCCACCCAGTGCCACCCGCGGTGTCCCCATGCCCCTGTCCCCGTGCCCATGTCCCAATGCCACCTGTGGTGTCCTGATGTCCCTGTCCCCCTGCCCATGTCCTGATGCCACCCGCGGTGTCCCCATGGCCGTGTCCCCCTGCCCATGTCCCAGTGCCACCCGCGGTGTCCCCATGGCCGTGTCCCCCTGCCCATGTCCCAGTGCCACCCGCGGTGTCCCCGTGCCCCTGTCCCCGTGCCCATGTCCCGATGTCACCGTGGCTGTCCCGCAGAGGACCGGAAGCTCTTTGTGGGGATGCTGAGCAAGCAGCAGGCGGACGAGGACGTGCGCAAGATGTTCGAGCCCTTCGGCACCATCGACGAGTGCACGGTGCTGCGCGGGCCCGACGGCACCAGCAAAGGTGGGGGGACACGGGGGGGACACGGGGGGGACACCCCGGGGCGGGCGGGATCACTTGGGGGTCCCGGGGGGTCCCACGGGGGTCACCGGGGCACTGGGACACGGCATGGGGACATGGGCACAGGGACAAGAGCACAGGGACAGCACAGGTGGCACTGGGACACGGCATGGGGACATGGCCATGGGGACATGGGCACAGGGACAAGAGCACAGGGACAGCACAGGTGGCACTGGGACACGGCATGGGGACATGGCCATGGGGACATGGGCACAGGGACAAGAGCACAGGGACAGCACAGGTGGCACTGGGACACGGCATGGGGACATGGCCATGGGGACATGGGCACAGGGACACCGTCATGAGGACACGGGCACGAGGGCACCAGCACAGGGACACTGCAGGTGGCATCAGGACTCTGCAGGTGGCACTGGGACATGGCACTGAGACACCTTAATGGGGACATGGGGACACTGTGGGTGGCACCAGGATATGGGCAGGGGGACACCATCATGGGGACATAGGCACGGGGATAAAGGCACAGGGACACTGCAGGTGGGACCAGGACACCATAGGTGGCACTGGGACACTGCACTGGCATTGGGACCTGGGCACTGGGACACGGGCATGGGGACACTGCAGGTGGCAGCAGGGCATAGGGAGATCTGTGGGGCAGGGATGGGGTTTATGGGGAGCACGGCAGGGATGGGGTTAATGGGGTTTGGGGGGTCCATGGTGTGATGGGGGTGCAGGGGTGGGGTGGGACCCCCAGAGCTCCCTGGGACTGCCATAGGGCTGATGTCCCCGATGTCCCCAATGTCCCCGATGTCCCCAATGTCCCCAATGTCCCCGATGTCCCCAGGCTGCGCCTTCGTCAAGTTCCAGAGCCACGCGGAGGCCCAGGCCGCCATCGCCGCCCTGCACGGGAGCCGCACGCTGCCGGTGAGGGACCGTGCTCAGCAATGTCACCTGTGGTGTCACCTTTGTCACCGTCCCTTTCATTGTCCCATCACTGTCCTCATCATCGCCCCCTGCGCTGTCACCTTCAGCATCCTCTTCATCGTGCCCTTTGTCATCCCCTTCATCATCCTCATCATTGTCCCCTTCATGGTCCCCTTCATCATTCCCTTTATTATCCTCATCCTTGACCCCTTCATGGTCCTCTTCATCATCCTCATCATGGTTGTCATCCCCATTGTCACCATTGTCATCCTCACCACTGTCCCCATCATCAACCCCATCCTCATCCTCTTCATCACCTCCACCATCATCCTCACCCCACTACAACCCAACCATCACTCCCATCACCGCTCCCACCACTGCCCCACCCCGTGTGACCCCGAATGGCCCCAACTGACCACGAGTGACCATGAGTGACCACAACTGACCACAACTGACCATGAGTGACCATGAGTGACCACAACTGACCGCGAGTGGCCGCCGTGTCCCCGCAGGGCGCCTCGTCCAGCCTGGTGGTGAAGTTTGCGGACACGGAGAAGGAGCGGGGGCTGCGGCGCATGCAGCAGGTGGCCAGCCAGCTGGGCATGTTCAGCCCCATCGCCCTCCAGTTCGGCGCCTACAGCGCCTACACGCAGGCGGTACGGGGCACTGGGGACACTGGGGACACTGGGGACACTGGGAACAATGGGGAGACTGGGAGGGACTGGGGACACTGAGGGGGATTGGGGATGCTGGGGGCACTGGGAGGGACTGGGGACACTGGGGGGATCAAAGGGAAGGGGGTGGAACCCCCCAAAATCCAGCCTGAGGTGGTTGGGGTGATTGGTGATGGGAGGATATGGACACTGAGGTGACATCCATGGGGACATGCTGGTCTCGGATGGGACACTGGGGTGACATCCATGGGGATGTGCTGGTCCTAGATGGGATACCAAGGTGACATCCATGGGGATGTGCTGGTCCCATGTCCTGGGGTGTTGGTGGCACTGGGGTGACATCCATGGGGACATGCTGGTCCTGGATGGGATACCGGGGTGACATCCATGGGGATGTGCTAGTCCCATGTCCTGGGGTGTTGGTGGCACTGGGGTGGGCTCCCAGCGTGGTGGTGGCACTGGGGTGGGCTCCCAGGGTCTTGGTGGCACCGGGGTGGGTTCCCGGGGTGTTGGTGGCTCCCGGGGCGGCGGTGGCCGCGGTGGCCGCGCGGTGCCAGGCGTGTCCCCACAGCTGATGCAGCAGCAGGCGGCCCTGGTGGCCGCGCACTCGGCCTACCTCAGCCCCATGGCCACCATGGCCGTCCAGATGCAGCACATGGGCACGGTCAACCCCAACGGGCTCATCGCCACCCCCCTGCCACCCTCCTCAGGTAACGGGGACAGGGGACAAGGGGACAGCGGGGAGGGCATGGGGGACACGGGGATGGGGGGCAGCAGGGATGGGGACAATGGGGAGGGACACTAGGGATGGGGACATTGGGATGGGGACATGGGGATGGGGATCACCAGGGGATGGGGGCACTGAGGATGGGGGCAGTAGGGAGGGGACACAGGAATGGGGACATTGGGGAGGGACACCAGGGATAGGGACACCATGGATGGGATGGGGACACCAGGGGTGGGATGGGGACACCAAGGATGGAACATGGGATAAATGGGGACATCATGGATGGGACGGGGACACCACAGATGGGACAGGGACACTCAACCACCACCAAACCCGTGTGAGGTTCCCCACCCTCCAGGGTCACAGTCCCGGTGTCCCGGTGGTGTTCCCCGTGGTGTCCCGGTGCTGTCCCTGTGCTGTCCCGGCGCTGTCCCGGTGCTGACCCGGCTCTGACCGTTTCTCCCCAGGAACCAGCACCCCCCCGGCCATGGCGGCCACCCCCGTCCCGGCCATCGCGGCCCCGCTGAGCGTCAACGGCTACAGCCCCGTGCCCGCGCAGCCCGCGGGACCCCCCGCCCCCGACGCCGTCTACGCCGGAGGGGTCCCCCCCTTCCCAGGTGCCCCCCGACCCCTCCCCAGCCCCCCGAGCCCCGCCGGGCCGCCCCCTAATCCCCCCTGTGCCCCCAGCCCAGAGCCCCGCGGCCCCCGGGGACCCCCTGCAGCAGGCGTACGCTGGCATGCAGCACTACACTGGTGCGTACTGGGGGCACTGGGAGGGACTGGGAGGGACTGGGGGGCACTGGGAGGGACTGGGAGGGGGTAGTGTGGCACTGGGAGGGCGCTGGGAGGGACTGAGGGGGCACTGGGAGGGGGGTGTGTGGTACTGGGAGGGACTGGGCGGTTGTTGTGTGGCATTGGGGGCACTGGGAGAACTGAGAAGGGCAATGGGGGAGCTCTTGATGGGACTGGGGGGAACTGGGAGGGCAGTGGGAGGAACTGGGGGTGTGCTGTGCAGTACTGGGGGGCACTGGGATGTTGTTGGGTGACACTGGGCAGGCACTGGGTGGGCACTGGGGTGGCACCAATGGCTTTGGGAAGGTGGTGTACAGCATTGGGGGCACTGGGGTGGCACTGGTGGCATTGGGAGGTGTTGTACAGCACTGGGGGCACTGAGGGGGCACTGGGGTGGCACTGGTGGCACCAATGTCCCCGGTGACCCCGTGCCCCCCATGCCCCCCGTGCCCCCAGCCGCGTACCCGGCCGCCTACGGGCTGGTGAGCCCGGCCTTCGCCCCCCCGGGACCCCTGCTCGCCCCCCCGCCCCCCCCACAGCAGCAGCAGCGTGAAGGTGAGACCCCCCCGGGACCCCCAAAACTCCCAGGACCCTCCAGGACCTCCCCCAAACTCCCCAGACCCCCAAAACTCCCTGGGACCCCTGAGATTCCCCCGGGACCCCCCCAAAAGAGTCCTTGTTGGGTTTGGGTTGAGAGTCCCGGTTTTGGGGTCCTGTGTCTCGTTTGGGTTGAGACCCCCAGTTTTGGGGTCCATGTCAGGTTTGGGTTGAGTGCCCCGGTTTTGGAGTCCCATGTCTGGTTTACATTGAGAGCCCTGGTTTTGGGGTCTGTGTTGGTTTTGGGTTGAGAGCCCCGATTTTGGGGTCCCATGTCCATTTTGGGTTTGCAGCCCTGGTCTTGGGGTCTATTCGGTTTTGGGTTGAGAGCTCTGGTTTTGGGGTCCCATGTCTGGTTTGGGTTGGCATCCCTGGTTTTAGGATCCTGTGTCAGGTTTGGGTTGAGAGCCCCAGTTTTGGGGTCTGTGTAGGTTTTGGGTTGAGAGCTGTGGTTTTGTGGTCCCATGCTGGGTTTGGGTTGAGAGCCTCGGTTTTGGGGTCTGTCAGTTTTGGGTTGGCAGCCCCGGTTTGGGGTCCCGTGTCCGGTTTGGTTTGGCAGCCCCAGTTTTGAGGTCCCGTGTCCGGTTTGGTTTGGCAGCCCCAGTTTTGGGGTCCCGTGTCCGGTTTGGTTTGGCAGCCCCGGTTTTGGGGTCCGGTCGGTTTTAGGTTGGCACCCCCAGTTTTAGGATCCTGTGTCCGGTTTAGTTTGGCAGCCCCAGTTTTGGGATCCCATGTCACTTTCGGGTTAAGACCCCCAGTTTTGGGGTCCTGTGTCCAGTTTGGTTTGGCAGCCCCGGTTTTGGGATCTATGTCCATTTTGGGTTGAAAGCCCGGGTTTTTTGGGGTCCCATGTTGGGTTTGGTTTGGCAGCCCCGGTTGTGGGGTCCGGTCGGTTTTGGGGACGCAGTCCCAGGTGTGACCCCGCTCCCTCCGCAGGCCCCGAGGGCTGTAACATCTTCATCTACCACCTGCCCCAGGAGTTCGCCGACACCGAGATCCTGCAGATGTTCCTCCCCTTCGGCAACGTCATCTCCGCCAAGGTCTTCGTGGACAGGGCCACCAACCAGAGCAAGTGCTTCGGTA
This sequence comes from Melozone crissalis, assembly GCF_028551555.1. Taxonomy (NCBI): domain Eukaryota; kingdom Metazoa; phylum Chordata; class Aves; order Passeriformes; family Passerellidae; genus Melozone; species Melozone crissalis. The sequence continues at coordinate 351,772 of NW_026535924.1, read as the reverse complement.
GGGACACGGGGACAATGGGGACATCGGGGAAATTGGGGATAATGGGGACATTGGGGACATCAGGGACAACGGGGACATTGGGGGCAATGGGGACATTGGGGACAATGGGGACAATGGGGGCCTTGGGGACAATGGGGGCCTTGGGGATAATGGGGACACTGGGGACATTGGGGACAATGGGGACGTTGAGGATGTTGGTGACAATGGGGACATTGGGGACATTGGGGACAATAGGGATAATGGGATATGGGGGCACTGGGGACATGGGGACACAGGGACAGACGGACAATGGCGACATTGGGATGAGGGATATGTGGATACTGGAGACATTGGGGACGTTGGGATAGGGGGACACGGGGACAATGTTCCCAAATCCTCCATATCCTTCATGTCCTCCATGTCCCCATATCCCCATGATGTCCCCGTGTCCCCAATGTCCCCACACCCCATGATGTCCCCGTGTCCCCAATGTCCCCACACCCCCCCCGATGTCCCCGCAGGCTTCGTGAGCTTTGACAACCCCGCGAGCGCCCAGGCCGCCATCCAGGCCATGAACGGCTTCCAGATCGGGATGAAGCGGCTCAAGGTGCAGCTCAAGAGGCCCAAAGATGCCAACCGGCCCTACTGAGCCTGGTGAGACCCCCGGGACCCCCAGGACACCCCAGGGGCACCCTGGGACCCTCTGGGACACCCGGGGACACCCAGGAGCCCCCTGGGACATCCCTAGGACACCCCTTGGACATCCTGGAACCCTCTGGGACACCCTGAGACCGCCTGGGATCCCCTGGGACACCTCGAGGACATACCTGGGACACCCCCATGACACACCTGGGACTCCCTGGGACCCTCGGGGACACCCCCTGGGACACCCTGGGACTCCCTGAGACCCCCTGGAACCTCTCCAAGGATAGAAAACCCTCGGGGATCCCCTTGAGACCCCCCCCAGGACCTCCCCCCAGAACTTCCCTTGACCCCCCATGACCCCCTCCAGGCTAGGAACCCCCTGAGCCCCTAAAACTCCCCAGCTGGGGTGTCCCCCAATTGGGATTTGGGGTGTCCCAGGGTTTTGGGAGGGCAGGAAGTGCCCCGGGGGGGGATTTGGGGTGTCCCCCTGTTGGGATTTGAGGGGTCCTTGGGATTTTGGGGGGCTGGAAATGCCCGGGGGGGTTTTGGGGTGTCCCCCACTGGGATTTGGGGTGTCCCAGGGTTTTGGGAGGCTGGAAATGCCCAGGGGGGTATTTGAGGTGTCCCCCATAGGGATTTGGGGTGTCCCAGGGTTTTGGGGGGGCAGGAAGTGCCCCCCAAGCTCTGTTTAACCTCCCCATCCCCAAATTTTCCCTCCCCAGGTCCAGAGGCTCCGGAGCAGCACCTTTGGGTGCCCCCCCATTGCAGAGCAGCCCCCCCAAACCCAGCGGTGCCCAGGGGGGCGGGGGGGGGGGGCTCGGTCCTGCTGGGGGGGGGGCCCCAGACCCCCCCACGCTCAGGAAGGATGGACCCCCCCTCCAGGCCCCACCCGACCCCCCCAGTCCATCCCAGTCCAGCCCAGTGCAGGGTGCCAGTGCCCCCCCCACAGCAGCCACATCCACTCCGTTTTTGGGGGGGCCGTGCCCACCCTGGGGGACCCCAAAAGGACCCCCCCCCCCTCCCACCACCCCCCCCCCCCCCCCCAGGACCCTTCTTGGGGCTTTTCTCACCAAAAAGGACCAAAAGCAGCTCCAAACTGGGATGGGGGGGAGGGTCTCTGGCGGGGGGGGCGGTCCTGGGGGTTTTTGGGGGTCCCAAAGGGGGGGACACGGACCCCCCTCCCCCCCCCCCAATGTCCTCCCGGGGGCGCAGCGGGACCCCAACACTGCCACTGCCACCCGCTCCGCCCACAGCCTGCCTCAGTTTCCCCTCGGGATGGGCCAGCACTGGGATGGGATGGGCTGGGACTGGGATAAACTGGTACTGGGATGGGCTGATAATGGGATAGACTGGGAGTGGGATGGACTGGTACTGGGATAAACTGGCACTGGGATGGATTGGCACTGGGATGCTCCGTTACTGGGATGGACTGGGACTGGGATTGGCTGGCCCTGGGATGGATCAGCACTGGGATGGACTGGGATGGATCAGCACTGGGATGGATCAGCACTGGGATGGACTGGGATGGATCAGCACTGGGCTGTTCCATCACTCGGATGCTCTGGCACCAAGATGTTCCCACACCAGCGTGATCCCACACTGGGATGCTCCATACTGGGATGCTCCATACTGGGATGTTCCACACTGGGATGATCCCATACTGGGATGTTCCATACTGGGATGCTCCATACTGGGATGCTCCATACTGGGATGTTCCACACTGGGATGATCCCATACTGGGATGTTCCATACTGGGATGATCCCACACTGGGATGTTCCATACTGGGATGATCCCACACTGGGATGTTCCATACTGGGATGCTCCATACTGGGATGTTCCACACTGGGATGTTCCCATACTGGGATGTTCCATACTGGGATGCTCCATACTGGGATGCTCCATACTGGGATGTTCCCATACTGGGATGCTCCATACTGGGATGTTCCATACTGGGATGATCCCATACTGGGATGTTCCCATACTGGGATGCTCCATACTGGGATGTTCCACACTGGGATGCTCCAGCCCTGCTCTGGTCCAGCACTGGGATGTTCAGACACTGGGACCAGGATGCTCCGATACCAGAATGTTCCATCACGGGGATGCTCTGAGACTGGGATGATCCCACAGCTGGAGATCCCACACTGGAGTGATCCCACACTGGGATGTTCCCCATGGGGATGTTCCATACTGGGATGCTCCACACTGGGATGTTCCATACTGGGATGCTCCAGCCCCATTCTGGTCCAGCACTGGGATGATCCCATACTGGGATGTTCCACACTGGGATGTTCCATACTGGGATGTTCCACACTGGGATGTTCCACACTGGGATGTTCCAGCCCCGCTCTGGTCCAGCACTGGGCTGCTCCATACTGGGATGTTCTGACACTGGGATGCTCTGGGACCAGCATGCTCCGATACCAGAATGTTCCACCACGGGGATGCTCTGAGACTGGGATGATCCCACAGCAGAAGATCCCACAGGAGGAGATCCCACAGCAGGAGATCCCACAGCAGGACAAACCCACAACAGGAGATCCCACAGGAGAGGATCCCACAATGGGATGATCCCACAGCAGAGGATCCCAGAGCAGGACGCTCCAGGCCTGGGATGGTCCCACACCAGGATGCTCCAATCTGGAATGTTCCACCCTAAGGATGCTCCGTTACTGGGATGCCCAGAGGGATCCAGGACCGGAATTTTCCAACACCAGAACGTTCCATCAGATGCTCCAACATTGGAATGATCCAATCCCAGGATGGCCCACGGGACGCTTCAGCACCGGAATGCCCTGACCCCAGGATGTCCCCATTCTGAGATGTCTCCACACTTTTTGGGATGTCCCCATTCTGAGATGTCTCCACACTTTTTGGGATGTCCCCACTTTTGGGATGTCCCCAGCAGGAGCCAGATGGACACGGAGTGGCCGATCCCGGGAATTCCTGGGAACTCCAAACCAGCCAAACCCAGGGGACACCAGGGGACACCGGGAGCAGCCGGCATGGGGACATGGCCACCACCATGGACACGGACACGCGGCTCCAGCCCCGAATCCCAAACGATCCCAGATCCCAAATCCGGGGGGTGCCGGCCCCCACCAGCCAAACCGGGGCCGTGTCCAGCCCGGAGCCCCCCAGGACCCCCCAAACCCCAAAATCCCCAAATCAGTGCCCCCAGTGCCCCCCAAAAACCAGTGCCCCCAAACTGGGCCGGTGCCCCCAGCACCCCCAAACTGGGACAATTCTCCCCCAGCCCTCCCCAGGTGGGGTCGGTGCCACCCCAGCGCCCCCAAACTGGGTCAGGGCCCCCCCAATTCCCCCAGCTGGGTCAGGGCACCCCCAAACTGGGTCCAATGTCCCTCTGATCCCCCCCAAAATGGGTCCAATGCCCCCCCAGTTCCCCCCAAACTGGGTCAGGGCCCCCCCAGTCCCCCCAAACTGGGACAGGGCACCCCCAAACCGGGTCAGGACATCCCCAAATGGGGTCAGAGCCCCCCCCAAACTGGGTCCAATGTCCCGCCAGCCCCCCCAAACTGGGTCAGGGCCCCCCCAAACTGGGTCAGGGCTCCCCCAGCCCCCCCAAACCCCCTCCCAGTGCCCCCAGCCCCCCCAAACCAGTGCCCCCCCTCTTCACCCCCATCCCCACTGTACATAACGGGGGGTGTTGGGCCCCCTCCGTGTCCCCCCCATTTTGGGGGGGGCTTTGGGACCTGCTGGGTTGATTTTGGGGGGTGGGGGGGGTGGGGTTTTGGGGGGCGTTGGGGGAGGGGCAGTGAAGCCCCCTGGGCTCAAGGCTTTATTTATTTGCTATTTATTGCAGTTCCTTTCAGAATTGACTTTTTTTCTCTCTTTTTTTTTTTTTTTGTTTTTTTTCTGTCGAAATAAAAACAAAACAAACAAACAAAAAAAAAATCCACCTTAAAAACCCCACTAAATTCCCAAAGTGCAGAAGTTTGAAACCTCCCAGATTTTGGGGGGACACGGGAGCACCCCCAGGGGAAGGAGCACGGCCACGGCCCTCCGGAATTTCCTCAATAAATCAATTTATTTAAAAGAATATGTTACAATTAATTACACTAAAGGGGCTTTTCCCGACTGGGAACCCGAGGAATGGGAGCAGCTGGAAGAGGGAAAATGGGACAAGAAGGGGGCAGGGGTTTGATTTGGTATTTTTCTGACCGATTTCTCCCTTTTTTGGGTTTTTTTGCTTTTTGGATTAAAAAAATCCACAGGAAGATGGTTGAGTTCTCCTTGATCCGTTAAAATTTGGGGCTAAAGGGATAATTGGGATCAAAATTAAACTTTTCCTGGGATTTTACCCAAATTGGGGGTGCTGAAGGAGATTTTAGGGGGGATTTTGGGGATCCCAAACCTCTCCCAGTTTCCCTCCCCCATTCCCGGGTTTTCCACAGCTCGGGGCTCCCGAGGACAACGGAAATCCAATTAATTACAGGGATCCAATTAATGGAATTAATTCCCGGCTCTCGGCTGCTCCAGAGCCGAGGGTTTGGGATTTTCCCCTCTCAAAAAGAAAAATATTTTCCCCCATCCTGGCTCCAGAGGGGAGGAGTGGGGAAAACCCCTTCCCAAAAAGGGAATTTTGGGGAAAATCCCAATTTGGAGCAAATTCTGGCCCATTCCAGAGGTTGGCAATGAGGCCAGGATGCTCCTGCTGGGTTTGGTTCCAAATATTCCCAAATCCACCCCAAACCTTGGTGGGACCAGCTCCAGGCCAGCCCAAAACCAGGCAAAATCAGCTTCTCCAGGTGATTTTTTTCCCTCCCAAAACATGGAAAAATCTCACTCAAAACCAAGCAAAACCAGCTTTTCCGTAATTTTTCCTTCTAGGAATTCCTCAGCTGCCGGATCCACGGAAAAATCCCGCTCAAAAATCAAGGAAAAATGAATTTTCCACCTTATTTTTCCTCCCAAAACATGAAAAAATTGCACTCAAATCCAGGAAAAATGGCTTTTCCAGGTGATTTTTCCTGCTGGGCCTCCTGTGGATAAAACCTGCTCAAATCCAAGGAAAAATGGTTTTTTCCACCTTATTTTTTCCTCTCAAAAGATGGGAAAAACCCACTCAAAATTTGGGAAATTATCTTTTCCAGGGGTTTTTCCCTCTGGCAGCTGCCTGTCCACCCAAGACATGGAAAAAAAGGAAAAAAATGCTTTTTCCAGCTCATTTTTCCCTCCTGGAACATCCCAGCCACTGGATCCATGGAAAAATCCTGTTCAAAACCAGGGAAAATGAATTTTCCACCTTTTCCTCCAGAACTTTGGAAAAAAATCCAGCTCAAAATGAGGGAAAATGGTTTTTTCCAAGTTATTTTTCCTGCTTGGACACCCAAGTCATGGATAAAAAGTGCTCAAAAATAGGGGAAAAAAAATGGCTTTTTGAGGTTATTTTTCCCTCCTGGGAGCTGCCCAGCTATTGGATCCAGGGAAAAATCCCATCAAAAATCAGGAAAATTGGCTTTTCCAGGTTATTTTTCCTCCTTGGAGCTGCTCATTCCCCATCCAGGGGCAGCCTCAGGATCCTGGAATGTCCCAGATCCCTTCCCAAAGAACCAGGCACACCCAAATCCCTGGGAAAACACCACAAAAAGCAGAAAAACAAATCCATGAGCGGGATCCTCGTGCCAGGACTGGAATTTCCTTGGAATTTTACTCCTTTTGGATGTTCTTCCTGGTTTTTTTTTTTTAATCTGTAGTGATTAAAACCTGGATTGGGAGGAGAAAGAGGCAGAAAATCCCTTTAAATAAGAGCTGCTGCCACCCTGTGGGATTTTAAAGGAATTATTTTAAAGGAATTATTCCCATGGATGCCAAAGCAGGAATAGAACATTCCAGGGCTTTTTCCTGCTTTTTTTTTCCCCCCTATTTTTCCACGTCTGACCCAGCAGAAACAACAAATTCTTAATTCCAGTTTAAAAAAAAAAAAAAAGAAAAATCCCAAAATTCCCAGCCTGGAGCTGGATCTGAGTGGGAAAGTGGAGCCCCCTCGGGTGGCTTTTCCCAATTTTTTTGTGTTTTTTTTTCCCCTCTGGAATTCCATAAAGATGACGGGCACGAATGGATTTGGAATTAATGAGATTTAGTTTGGGGGGGGGCTTTAATACAATAAGGGAATTTTGGGGGGTTCTGGAAAAGCTCCCGGGGTTAAGTGGCCGCGTCCCTTTGCTGTGACCTGACCAGCTGGAAAAGGTTCTGGAAAAGAAGGAAAAGGGGACAAGGTGAGGGTGGGAAAATCTGGGAAATGGGAGTGAGGAGGGGCTGGGAAGGGCTCAGATCCCAGGCAGGGCTGCAGCTCACCGGAGTGTCCCAGTCACAATCCCAGTGCCAGCCCTGACCCCAACGCCAGTTCCAAACCCAATTTAAATGCCAATGCCAACGGCAATTCCAATTCCAATGCCAACCCCAATTTAAATTTCTATTCCAATGCCAATCTCAATTTAAATTCCAATTCTAATCCAAATCCCAATTTAAATTTCAATTCTAATCCCAATCCCAATTTAAATTCCAATTCCAATGTCAATTTCAATTTAAATTCCAATTCTAATCCCAATCCCAATTTAAATTTCAATTCTAATCCCAATTCCAATTGCAATCCCAATGCCAATTTAAATTCCAATTGCAATCCCAATCCCAATTTAAATTCCAATTCTAATCCCAATCCCAATTTAAATTTCAATTCTAATCCCAATCCCAATTTAAATTTCAATTCTAATCCCAATTCCAATGCCAATTCCAATCCCAACTCCAATTCCCATTGCCATTTCAATTCCAATTGCAATCCCAATGCCAATCCCAATTTAAATTCCAATCCCAATGCCAATCCCAATTTAAATTTCAATTCCATTTGCAATTTCAATTGCAATCTCAATGCCAATCCCAATTTAAATTTCTATTCCAATGCCAATCTCAATTTAAATTCCAAATCTAATCCCAATACCAATTCCAATCCCAATTTAAATTCCAATTCTAATCCCAACACCAATTCCAATATCAATTTAAATTCCAATTCCAATACCAATACCAATTCTAATCCCAATTCCAATTGCAATTTCAATTCTAATTGCAATTCCAATCCCAATTTAAATTTCTATGCCAATGCCAATCCCAATTCTAATCTCAATTCCAATATAAATTTAAATCCCAATCCCAATCCCAATCCCAATCCCAATTTAAAATTCTCCTTAAAGCAGGAGGAGGAGGGAAATGGGATGGAGAAGGAAGAATCTTCCCAGATTTATCCTGGCCATTCCACCTCCAGGAGTTTTCCCAGATTTATTCAGGTAATTCTGGATAAATTAGAATTTATCCAAGGTTTTTCCCAGATTTACCCCAGGTCATTTCCAGCTCCAGGAGCCTTTTCCCAGATTTATCCCAGGTCTTCCCAGCTCCAGGAGCCTTTTCCCAGATTTATTCAGGTAATTCTGGATAAATTAGAATTTATCCAAGATTTTTTCCCAGATTTATCCCAGGTCATTCCCATCTCCTTTTCCCAGATTTATCCAGGTAATTCTGGATAAATTAGAATTTATCCAAGATTTTTCCCAGATTTATCCCAGGTCATCCCCAGCTCCAGGAGCCTTTTCCCAACACCTGCAGCTCCTTTTTCCAGCTGCTCCATGGAACCATCCCCACTTCCAAAGCTCCTCTCCTGGGATTATCCAGTCATTCCCTGAGGGAATTATGGACCAGGAGAAGCATTTCCCACTGAAAGCCACCTGGGAAAGGGAAAAGTTTGGAATTCTCACCTCCTTCCTCCACTTGAGCTCGCAGAACACTCGCTCGAAGCACTCGTGCATGTAATTGAACTGTGGGGGAAAAACGGGAATCAGGGAAAATCCAGGGAAAAACCAGGAGATCCAGGGGGAAGGAGGAGATCCAGAGGGAACTGGGAGCTCTGGGCAGAGGTTCTGGATCCAGAAGCTCCAGGGAGGAACCAGGAGCTCCCAGGAGGTACCAGAAGCTCCAGGGAAAATCCAGGAGCTCCAGGGAAAAAACCAGGAGCTCCCAGAGGAATTTCAGAGAGGAACCAGAAATTCCCAACAGGGAGGAACCAGGAATTCCAGACAGGAGCCAGCAGCTCCTGGGTCCAGCAGCTCCAGAGAGGTTCTGAGGAATTCCAGGTGGGATTTGAGAGGATTCTGAGTGGGACTGGGACACTCATGATCCCGTTCCTGAGGGAATTCCAGGCAGGGTTTGAGGGAATTCCGGCGGGACGGTGATACTCACAATCCCATTCCCAAGGGAATTCTGGGCAGGATTTAAAGGAATTCTTGGTGGGATTTGAGGGCATTCCAGGCAGGAATGGGACAGGGACACTCACAATCCCATTCCCAAGGGAATTCCGGGTGGGATTTGAGGGAATTCTAGGCAGGACTGGGACACTCACACATCTCATTCCCAAGGGAATTCTAGGCAGAGTTTGAGAGCATTCCAGGCAGGTTTGAGGGAATTCTGGGTGGGGTTTGAGGAAAATTCCAGGCAGGGTTTGAGGGAATTTGGGGTCAGATTTGAGGGAATTCTGGGTGGGATTTGAGAGAATTCCTGGTGGGGTTTGAGGGAATTCTGGCCGGGATTTGAGGCAACTCTGGGCAGGATTTGAGGGAATTCTGGGCAGGGTTTGAGGCAATTCTGGGTGGGATTTGAGGCAATTCCTGGCAGAATTCGAGGGAATTCTGGGCGGGATTCGAGGCCATTCTGGGTGGGATTTGAGGCAATTCTGGATGGGGTTTGAGGGAATTTGGGGTGGGATTTGAGGGCATTCTGGGCGGGATTTGAGGGAATTCTTGTGGTAAAAAGAAAAAATTGTGGAAATTCTTGGTGGGATTTGAGGGCATTCTGGGCAGGGTTTGAGGCAATTCTGGGTGGGATTTGAGGGAATTCTGGGTGGGATTTGAGGGCATTCTGGGCGGGATTTGAGGGAATTCCTGGCGGAATTTGAGGGAATTTCAGGCAGAGTTTGTGGAAATTCTGGGTGGGATTTGAGGGCATTCTGGGTAGGGTTTGAGGCAATTCTGGGTGGGATTTGAGGGAATTCTGGGCGGGATTTGAGGCAATTCTGGGTGGGGTTTGAGGGAATTCTGGGTGGGATTTGAGGCAATTCTGGGCGGGGTTTGAGTGCATTCTGGGCATGATTTGAGGGATCGGACACTCACGTAGGGGGTGAAGATCTTGACCCAGCGCGGTTTCTTCTCGGCGCGCGCGTACTCGAAGCAGAAGGCCATGCCCTCCTCGTCCGTGTCCCAGCGCTGCATCTCCTCCCACTCGAAGGCGATCACCTGGTTCTGTGAATCCCCCAAACCCAGGGAGCTGAGCCAGGACCCCAGACAGGGGAGCCCTCGGGGTCAGGGTGGGTCAGGGGGTGAGAGGAAAGGGGGATCGGTCTCGGGTTTAGCACAGGGAGGGTTCCCAGAGTTACCCCTGGTTCCCAAATCCCAGCAGGGAGCTCAGGGAGATCCCAGGGATTTGTAAACTGTGTGAGGTCAGTGATGATCCCAGGGTAAATTACCAGGGAACTGGGATGATCCCCCAGGGATTTGGGAACACAGTCCAGGTGCAAATTCAAAGGTGTGAGGTCAGTGATGATCCCAGGGTAAATTCAAGGAATTGGGAGGATCTCCAGGGATTTGGGGTCATGGGGTAGGGGCAAAGCAAAGTGTGAGGTCAGCAATGATCCCAGGATAAATTCCAGGGAACTGGGATGATCCCCAGGGATTTGGGAACACAGTCCAGGTGCAAATCCAAAGGTGTTGGGCTGGGGATGATCCCAGAGATTTGGGAATCCAGTCCAGGTGCAAATCAAGGTGGGAGACCAAGGATGACCCCAGGGATATGAGGATGATCCCCAGGGATTTAGGAACACAGTCCAGGTGCAAATCCAAGTTCTGAGGTCAGGGATGATCCCAGGGATATCAGGATGATCCCCAGGGATTTGGGGAACCCAGTCCAGGTGCAAATCAAGGTGGGAGGTCAGGATGATCCCAGGGATATCAGGATGATCCCCAGGGATTAGGAACACAGTCCAGGTGCAAATCAAGGTGTGAAATCAGGGATAATCCCAGAGGTGCCAGGGATTATCCAGCACAACCTCCAGGGATTTGGGAAACGCTGCCCAGGTGCAAATCCAAAGGTGTTGGGCTGGGGATGATCCCAGGGATTTGGGGACAAGGGGCAGGTGCAAATCCAACTTCTGAGGTCAGGGATGATCCCAGGGATTTGGGCACAGGGTGATGCTGTAAAACCTAGGGTGTGAGCTTGGGGACAATCCCAGAGAGCTCAGGGACAATCCCACAGATTTGGGAGCAGGGGATGGTGTAAAACCCAGGGTGTGAACTCAGGGACAATCCAGGACAAACCCCAGGGAACTGGATGAACCCAGGGATTTGGGAACATGGTGATGTTGCAAATCCCAGGCTGTGAGCTCGGGGACAATCCCAGAGAGCTTGGGGACAATCCTAGGGATTTGGGAACAGGGGTGATGGTGTAAAACCCAGACTGTGAGCTCGGGGACAACCCCAGGGATTTGGGTGATGGTGTAAAACCCAGGGTGTGAAATCAGGGACAATCCCAGGACAAACCCCAGGGAACTGGATGATCCCAGGGATTTGGGAACAGGGTGATGGTGTCAAACCCAGGCTGTGAGCTCAAGGACAATCCCAGGGATCTGGGAACACAGTAATAGTGTAAAACCCAGGGGTGTGAGCTTGGGGACAATCCCAGAGAGCTTGGGGATGATCTCAGGGATTTGGGAACAGAGTGACGCTGTAAACCAAGGTGTGAGGCTGGGGACAATCCCAGGGCTTTGGGAACACAGTGATGGTGTAAAAACCTAGGGTGTGATCTTGGGGACAATCCCAGAGAGCTTCAGGGACAACCCCAGGGATTTGGGTGATGGTGTAAAACCCAGCCTGCGAGCTCGGGGACAATCCAGGGATTTGGGGTGACTCCAGGGATTTGGGTGATGGTGTAAAACCCAATGTGTGAGCTCAGGGACAACCCCAGGGATTTGGGGTGACCCCAGGGATTCGGGGTGACCGCAGGGGTCCAGGAGGGCACACAGGCAGGGCTGTGGGGTCAGAGATGAGCCAGGGCTGGCAGGAATACCTCGAGCTGGCCCTCCTCGGTGCAGGCGTGCAGTTTGAAGTGGCGGATGCTGATGGCAGAGATGACGTGGCCCTTGCGCCGCGAGTCGCACGAGCAGTGAGGGAAGGTGATCTCGTTGTAGCCCTCGCACGTCCGCAGCATGTTCAGGTACTGCGGGGACAGCCCGGTCCACCGGGGGTGCCAGGGGAGGCACCAGGGTGCCAGGGGTTCATCAGGGTCCCAGGGGTTCACTGGGATGCCAGGGACTGCACCAGGGTGCCAGGGGAATGCACCGGGACCCCAGGGAGTCATTGGGATGTCAGGGAATGCACCAGGGATCCTGGGAGTTCAGCAGGGTCCCAGGGAATGCACTGGGACCCCAGGGAGTCACTGAGATTCCAGGGATTCGCCAGGGATGCACTGGGATCCCAGGGAATTCACTGGGATGCCAGGGAGTCGCCAGCATTGTGGGATTCACCAGGATCTCAGGGAATTCACTGGGATTTCAGGAATGCACCACGGTGCCAGGGAGGCACCAGGATCCCAGGGAATGCACAGGGACCCCAGGGAGTCACCAGGATCCCAGGGATTCACCAGGGATGCACCAGGACCCCAAGGCTTCACCAGGGTCCCAGGGAATGCACTGGGTTTTGACTCACCCAGGGAGTCACTGGGATTCCAGGGATTGACCAGGGATGCACCAGGGTACGAGGGAATGCACAGGGACCCAGGGAGTCACCGAGAGACCAGGAGTTCACCAGGATCCCAGGAATTCACCAGGGAATGCACTGGGATCCCAGGGGCTCACTGGGATGCCAGGGGTTTGCCAAGATCCCAGGGAATTCACCAGGATCCCAAGGGTTCACCAGGATCCCAGAGATTCACCAAGGAATTCACCAGGATGCCAGGGAGTCACTGGGATGCCAGGGAAATACTGGGGGGCCCAGGGAGGCACCAGGATCTCAGGGAATGCACCGGGGTGCCAGGGAGTCATCAGGATTTCAGGGTTCACTGGGATTCCATGGAATTCACCCAGATCCCAGGGAATGCACCGGGATCCCAGGGGTTCACCAGGATCCCAGGGAGTCATCAGGATGCCAGGGAAGGCACCCAGACCCCAGGGAATTCTCCAAGATCCCAGGGAGACACCAGGGAATTCACCAGGATGCCAGGGGTTCACTGGGATTTCAGGGAGTCACTGGGATCCCAGGGAATTCAATGGGATCCACCAGGGAATTCAACGGGATCCACCTGGGAATCCACCAGGATCCACCTGGGAATTCACCAGGATCCACCTGGGAATCCACCAGGATCCACCAGGAAATCCAATGGGATCCACCTGGAATCCACCAGGATCCACCTGGGAATTCACCAGGATCCACCTGGGAATCCACCAGGATCCACCAGGGAATTCAATTGGGATCCACCTGGGAATTCACCAGGATCCACCTGGGAATCCACCAGGATCCACCAGGAAATTCAATGGGATCCACCTGGGAATTCACCAGGATCCACCTGGGAATCCACCAGGGATCCACCAGGAAATTCAATGGGATCCACCTGGGAATTCACCAGGATCCACCTGGGAATCCACCAGGATCCACCTGGGAATTCAATGGAATTCACCAGGATCCACCTGGGAATCACCAGGATCCACCAGGAAATTCAATGGGATCCACCTGGGAATTCACCAGGATTCACCAGGGAATTCACCAGGATCCACCTGGGAATTCAATGGGATCCACCTGGGAATTCACCAGGATCCACCAGGGAATTCACCAGGATCCACCTGGGAATTCACCAGGATCCACCTGGGAATTCAACGGGATTCCAGGGGTTCACTGGGATTCTGGGATTCACCACAATCTCAGGGAATTCACTGGGATTCCAGGGAATTCACCGGCATTTCAGGGGTTCACCAGTATTCCAGGGTTCACTGGGATTCAGGATTCATCAGGATTTCAGGATTCACCGGGATACAGACATGGGCAGGGATTCCATGGGGACATTCCAAGGAGTCACCAGCATTCTGGGATTCACCAGGATCTCAGGGAATTCCCCAGGATCCCAGGGAATTCACTCACCATGACCATCTTCCTCTGCTCGCAGAGCTTCTGCAGCTGGTAGGATTTCTCCTCGGCTTTGATGTAGCCTTTCTTGACATCATCAACGGCCTGGAGATGGCAAAAAAAACACGGGAAAAATCTGGGAAAAACATGGGAAAAATCTGGGAAAAATCCAGGATTTGGGATGGGAGGAGGAGGAGCCACCTCATGCTTCATCCTCAGGGAACTGTGAGATCTTAGGGTGGCCGAGAACTTTGGGGTGCCTCAACCCCATAAAAACAACCAAAACCCCAACCCACCTTGGGACCAACTGCTCCATGAGTTTTCCCCACCTGAAGGGGCATTCAGAGGAATTCCAGATGGGAATTCCTGCTGGGAATTCCTCACCTGCAGGACCTTGGAGTGGCCTGAGAACCTTGGGGTGGCCCAAGAACTTGGGATTCAATCCATAAAAACAACCAAAATCCCATCCCACCTTGGGATCCACTAATGGGATCCAAGGACTCCATAAGGTGTTTTTCCCACCCAAAGGGACATTCCAGAGGAATTCCAGGTGGGAATTCCTTGGGGTGGCCGGAGAACCTTGGGTTGCCTCAATCCCATAAAAATGACAGAAACCCCATCCCACCTTGGGATCAACTATAGGACCCAAGGAGGAGGACTCCAAGGACTCCATGAGGAGGTCTCCCCAGACACATTCCAGAGGAATTCCTGCTGGGAATTCCTCAACTGCAGGACCTTGGAGTGGCCCGAGAACCTTGAGGTGGCCCAGGAACCTTGGGATTCAATCCCATAAAAACAACCAAAATCCCATCCCACTTTGGGATCAACTATGGAACCCAAGGACTCCATAAGGGGTTTTCCCCACTAGGAGGGGCATTCCAGAGGAATTCCAGGTAGGAATTCCTGCTGGGAATTCTTCACCTGCAGGACCTTGGGGTGGCCCAAGAACTCTGAGGTGTCTCAATCCCATAAAAACAACCAAAACCCCGTCCCGCCTTGGGATCAACTATGGGACCCAAGGACTCCATAAGGGATTTTTCCCACCCAAAGGGATTCCAAAGGATTCCAGGTGGGAATTCCTTGGGTGGCTGGAGAACCTTGGGGTGCCTCAATCCATAAAAACAACCACAACCCCATCATGCCTTGGGATCAACTATGGGATCCAATGACCCCATAAGGGGTTTTCTCCACCCAAAGGGACATTCCAGAGAAATTCCTGCTGGGAATTCCTTGGAGAACCTTGGGGTGGCCCAAGAACCTTGAGGTATTTCAATCCCATAAAAACAACCAAACCCCATTCTACCTTGGGATCCACTATGGGATCTAATGACCCCATAAGGGATTTTCCCCACCCGGAGGGACATTCCAGAGGAATTCCAGGTGGGAATTCCGTGGGGTGGCTGGAGAACCTTGAGGTGCCTCAATCCCATAAAACCAACCAAAACCCATCATGCCTTAGGATCAACTATGGGATCCAACCACCCCATGAGGAGTTCTCCCCACCCAAAGGGCCGTTCCAGAGGAATTCCAGGTGGGAATTCAATCCCATAAAAACAACCCAAACTCCATCCCACCTTGGGATCAACTATGGAACCCAAGGACCCCATAAGGTGTTCTCCCCACCTAAAGGGGCATTCCAGAGGAATTCCAGGTGGGAATTCCTCACCTGCAGGACTTTGGGGTAGCCCAAGAACCTTGGGGTGCCTCAATCCCATAAAAACAACCAAAACCCCATCCCACCTTGGGATGGCTCAACCATGGGACCCAGTGACCCCATAAGTAGTTCTCCCCACCCAGAGGGGCATTCCAGAGGAATTCCAGGTGGGAATTCCTTGGGGTGGCCTCAGAACCTTGGGGTGCCTCAATCCCATAAAAACAACCAAAACCCCATCCCACCTTGGGATGGATCAACCATGGACCCAGTGACCCCGTAAGTAGTTCTCCCCACCCAGAGGGGCATTCCAGAGGAATTCCAGGTGGAATTCCTTGGGGTGGCCTCAGAACCTTGGGTGCCTCAATCCCATAAAAACAACCAAAACCCCATCCCACCTTGGGATGGATCAACCATGGGACCCAGTGACCCCGTAAGTTGTCCTCCCCACCCAGAGGGCCGTTCCAGAGGAACTCCAGGCGGGAGCTCCGTACCTGGTGGAAGAAGTAGGCGACGGCCAGGTCGTTGTCGTTGAGCAGCGCCTCCTCCTCGGTGGTGAAGAGCCACTTGCGCAGCGTCAGGCACGTCCCCGGCACGGCCGAGGTGTAGTTCTGCACGTAGAGCTTGTGGGGAACTCGTTGGGAGCCAACTTCCGCACTGGCACAGCCCGAGAGCCCGCACAGGCCGGGAATGGCGGGGTCAGGGCGTGGGGAGGACAGGGGTTCCAGGAGAGCCAAAAGAATCGGCGTTAAAATGGGGTTTGCCACCAGGAAACCATCAAAAAAACCCTCCTAGAATGGTCCCAGATACTTCAGAATTACCCCAAATCGTCCAGGATGATCCCAAATCCTTACAGAATGATCCAATTACTTTCAGACTGATCCCAATCCTTCCAGAATGGTCCCAAATTCTCCAGAATGGTCCCAACCCTTCCAGAATGACCTCAAATCCTTCCAGAATGATCCCAAATCTTCCAGAATTACCCCAAATCCTCCAGCATGGTCCCAAATCTTTCCAGAATGACCCCAAATCACTCCAGAGTGATCCCAAATCCTTCCAGAGTGATTCCCAAATCCTTCCAGAATGACTCCAAACCCTTTCAGAGTGATCTCAAATCCTTCCAGAATGACCCCAAATCCTCCAGAATGGTCCCAAATTCTTCAGAATAACCCCAATTCATTACAGAATGGTCCCAAATCCTCCAGAATGACATCAAATCATTACAGAATTACCCCAAGTCCTTTCAGAATGACCCCAAACCTTCTAGAATGATCCCAAATCCTTCCAGAGTGATCCCAAATTCTTCAGAATTACCCTAAATCCTTCCAGAATGGTCCCAAATCCTTCCAGAATGACCCCAAATCCTTCCAGAGTGATCCCAAATCTTTCCAGAATTACCCTAAATCCTCCAGAATGGTCCCAAATCCTTCCAGAATGACCCCAAATCCTTCCAGAATGACAACAAATCCCCAAGAATGGTCCCAAATCCTCCAGAATCTTCATAAATTATCCCCGAATCCTCCAAGATGATCCCAAGCCCTTCCAAAATTATCCCCAAATCCTTCCAGAACAATCTCAAATCCCTCCAAAATCTGGAGGAACATCCCAAAAATCCTGGGTGTGGTTCTGCACATGGAGCTTGTGGGGGAACTCGTTAAGAGTCAACTTCTGCACTGGGAAAACCAGGGAAAAATCCCAGAAAAATCATGGAATCATCCAAAACGAGGCTGGAGCAGCCTGGGATGGCAGGAGCCCCACAAATTCCACAATCCCACCCTAAAGACCTGCAGATCCCTCCATTTTTGTTTTTCCCAGCTTTTTATTTTTTCCCTAAATCCCACAGAATTCCAGGCTCACCAAAGGAGTGGTTGATGACCTCGAAGAGGGCGAAGTAGTTGGCGGTGACGCTGTCCATGCCCACCTTGGCAGCCACCGCCTGGAAAACGCCGGGAAAACGGGATCAGCGCCAGCCGGGCATTGCCGGGAATTCCCTGACCACGGAAAACCCCGTTGGAATTCTGCCGGCACAGCCAGGCCAGCTCCTCATTCCCCTTTTTGCTCCCCAATTCCTGGGGGTGTCAAAGTTGTGGGGTCCCCAAAATTCCAGCTTGGATTCCCCAGGGAAAAGGAGTTGGAAATTCCCGTCCGGGATCATTCCACGGCGTGGAATTCCATGGGCGCACCCAAATCCCGTTTATCTGCAGGATTCTGGAATTCCCACTCTTTTCCAGCAGAATTTTCATCTCCTTTTTCCAAAGTGTTATTGAATTCCCCATAATCCTTGGATCCAGTGGATCCCAACCCTCAAAAAATGGGGGAAAATCCAGGTGTGAAAAAGGAAAATTCAGGTGGGAAAAAGGAAAACTGAGTTGAGGGGATGGAAATTTCAGGTGGGCAGGGCAGTTCCAGGTGGGAAAGAGGAAAATCCAAGTGGAGGAAAGGAAAATCCAGGTGGGAAAAGGAGAAGATCTCCAGGTGGGAGAGAAGAAAATCCAGGTGTGAAAAGAGGAAAATTCAGGTGGGAAAAAGGAAAATTGAGTTGAGGGGATGGAAATTCCAGGTGGGAAGGGCAGTTCCAGGTGGTAAAGAGGAAATTCCAGGTGGGAAAGAGGAAAATTCCAGGTGGGAAAAGAGGAAATTCCAGTTGTAAAAAGAGGAAAATTCAGGTGGGAAAAAGGAAAATTGAGTTGAGGGGATGGAAATTTCAGGTGGGAAGGGCAGTTCCAGGTGGGAAAAGAGGAAAATCCAGGTGGAAGGAAAGAAAATCCATGTGGGAAAGGAAAACTCAGTGATGGGAAGGAAATTCCAGGTGGGAAAGGAGGAAATTCCAGGTGGAAGAAAGGAATATCCAGGTGGGAAAAGAGGAAAATCCAGGTGAGAAAAGAGGAAATTCCAGGTGGGAAAAGAAGAAAATCCAGGTGAGAGTGGGGAAATCCAGTTGAGGGGATAGAAATTTCAGGTGGGAAGGGCAGTTCCAGGTGGGAATGGGCTCACCTGGTACACCTGGTCCGTGGTGCTGTTCTTCTTCACCCTCACTGTCACCGTGGTGACGTCCGGGAGCGCCACCCGCAGCTCCACGTCGGAGACGCCGTTGTAATTCTGGGAAAAAGGGAAGGGAAAATCCCAAAAAAATCAGGAATTCCCGGTTTTCCAGTTATTTGTGATCCCTAAAAATCCCACAGTGGGAATTCAGCATGGGAGGAGGGATGGGGTTGGGTTTTTCTCCCAAGGGAATGGCCAGGGAGCTCCAGCTTTGGGAGCAATTCACCCTCTGGAATTCCTGCTCATTCCCAGGATCCTGAAGGATTGTGGGGTTTGGAGGAATTCTGGGAGCTTGGGGTGCCTCAATCCCATAAAAACCAGGCAGAATTGTCCCGAAAATCTGTGGATATGGCACTTGAGGACAGGGATCAGAGGTGGCCTTGGGGACAGAGGGACCTGAGGAGCTCTGAAGGCTTTTCCGGCTTTGGACATTCCATGGAAGCCTTAGGGTTTTTTTCCATGGAATTCTGATGGACCAAGCCCCAGTCCCATAAAAATCAGGTGGGATTGTCCCCAAAACCCATGGATGTGACACTTGCGGACAGGGATCAGGGGTGGCCTTGGGCACAGTTGGATATGAGGAGCTCTGAGGGCTTTTCCATGGAAGATTTTTTCCCTACAGAATTCAGCTGGACCAAGCCTCAATCCCACCAAAAACGGTTGGAACTGTCCCAAAACCCCACGGATGTGGCACTTGGGGACAGGGATCAGGGGTGGCCTTTGGGGACAGTTGGACAGGAGGGGTTTTCCCACCTTGGTGATTCCATGGAAGAGTTTTTTCCATGGAATTCCGTGGGATGACGTCACCCACCTCGTCCGACTCCGACAGGAACTCCTGCATGATGTCGCTCTCGCCGATGACCCGGATGGAGCACACTGTGGGACACACGGAATGTCACACGGAATGTCACCAGGACCTGGGAATGTTCCCTCCAGGGGCAGCCCAGCAACCCATCCCATCATCCCAACTCATCCTGAAGGGAATTCCTGCACCTGGGTCACCTCTGTTACCTCCTGTCCCCAGTGTCACCATTAACCCCATGTTCTCCATGTCCTGTGTCCCTCAAGGATCCAGAACCTCTCCAAGGTGATTGAGTGTCCCCAGAGTCACGTCCTGTCCCTTGTGTCACCATTAACCCCATGTTCTCCATGTCCTGGTGTCCCTCAAGGATCCAGAACCTCTCCAAGGTGACTGAGTGTCCCCTGGGCCACCTGCTGTCCCCTGTGCCATCTCCGGTCCCCAGTGTCATTGTTAACTCCATGTTCTCCATGTCCTGGTGTCCCTCACAGATCCAGACCTTCTCCAAGGTGGACCAGTCCCAGGAGTGTCCCCTGGGTCACCTCTGGTCACCTGGATCACCTCTGTCACCTCCTGTCCCCAGGGTCACCGTTAACCCCATGTTCTCCAGGTCCTGGTGTCCCTCATGGATCCAGACCCTCTCCAAGAAACTCCACCCCAAAATCCCACCCAACCACCCCAAACCTCCCAGAGCAAACCCACAAATGGACCAAGAATCACCCAGGGAATGCCGGTGAGGGGTTTTGGGGTGAGGGGTTTTAGGGTGAGGGTTTCTGGGATGAGGAGGGACTTTGGGATGAGGAAGAGTTTTGGGATGAGGGATTTTGGGCTGAGGAGGAATTTTGGGGTGCGGGATTTGGCTGAGGATGGATTTTGGGGTGCGGGATTGGCCTGAGGACAGATTTAGGGTTGAGAAGGGATTTTGGGGTGCGGGATTGGCCTGAGGAGGGATTTAGGGATGAGGATGGATTTTGGGGTGCGGGATTGGTCTGAGGATGGATTTAGGGTCGAGGAGGGATTTTGAGCGGAGAGATTTTTGGCTGAGGATGGATTTAGGGATGAGGATGGATTTTGGGGTGCGGGATTGGCCTGAGGACAGATTTAGGGTTGAGGATGGATTTTGGGGTGCGGGATTGGTCTGAGGATGGATTTAGGGTCGAGGAGGGATTTTGAGCGGAGAGATTTTTGGCTGAGGATGGATTTAGGGATGAGGATGGATTTTGGGGTGCGGGATTGGCCTGAGGATGAATTTAGGGTCAAGGAGGGATTTCGGGGTGCGAGATTGGGCTGAGGATGAATTTAGAGATTGGGAGGGATTTTGAGATGACTGATTTTTGGCTGAGGAGGGATTTTGGGACGAGGAGGGATTTTGGGGCACAGGATTGGGCTGAGGATGGATTTAGGGTCAAGGAGGGATTTCAGGGTGCGGGATTGGGATGAGGATGGATTTAGGGTCCAGGAGGGATTTCGGGGTGCGAGATTGGGCTGAGGATGAATTTAGAGATTGGGAGGGATTTTGAGATGACTGATTTTTGGCTGAGGGTGGATTTTGGGCTGAGAAGGGATTTTGGAGTGCAGGATTGGCCTGGGATGGATTTTGGGGTGCGGGATTGGGATGAGGATGGATTTAGGCTCCAGGCGGGACTCTGGGAGCAGCTCACCCTTCTCCAGGTACTCCTCCAGGCCCCTCCTGCGGGCGTCCAGCTGCTGCTCGGACAGCGAGAACGGCCACTTGCCGGGCAGGCGCGGGAAGGTGAAGTTGGCGAATTCGCGCTTTAGGTTCTGGTGCAGGATGGCGAATTCCCGGTAGCGCTTGGAGCACAGCTGCCTCCCGGCCATGTAAACGTTGTACACCTGGGGAGAGAGCCCCCACAATTACCAAATGTTCCCAAAGGTTCCCTACAGCTCAGCCGTGCCCTGCTGGAGAGAAGGGTTTGGGGAAAGAGGAGGGGAACGTGCTGAGCTGGAGATGGGAGCTGTCCCTGCTGATCCCGGCATTCCAGGGCTTCAGGAATCCCAAATCTTGGGATTCTGGGTCATGGATACTTCCCACGAGACACTGAGAGGTCCCAAACTACCCATTTTCCATGCAAAGCCCAAAATCTTGGGATTTAAGTTCCTGGCTCCTTCCCATGGAATGCAGAGAGATCCCAAACTCCCCATCATGTTTCATCCAAAGCCCCAAAACTTGGAATGTGGGATCATGGATACTTTCCATAGGACACTGACAGATCCCAAACTCCTCATGTTGCATTCAAAGTCCCAAGTTATGGGATTTTAGGGCAAATCCAACTCAGGGATTTCAGCATTCCTATATTCCAATATATTCCAATATTCCAACAGCCCTGTATTCCTATGTTCAATATTCCAACATTCCCGTATCATAACAGTACTGTATTCCTATATTGCAATATTCCTGTATTTCAACAATCCTATGTTTCAATATTCCTAGATTTCAATATTCCAACAGCCCTGTTTTCCAATATTTCTAAATTTCAGCATTCCTGTATTCCAACAGCCCTGTTTTCCTAAATTCCAACATTCCAAAATTTCAGCATTCCTTTATTCCAATATATGGCAATATTGCAACAGTCTTGTATTACTATGTTCAATATTCCAACATGTCTATACCATAATAGTCCTATATTCCTATATTCCAACATTCTTATATTTCAACAATCCTATGTTTCAATATTCCTCAATTTCAATATTCCAACAGCCCTGCTTCCCTAAATTCCAATATTTCTAAATTTCAGCATTCCTGTATTCCAACGTATTCTAATATTCCAACAATCCTATATTCCTATGTTTAATATTCCAACATTCCTACATCCTATATCATAAAATTCGTATGTCCTAACATTCCTATATCCTATATCATAACATCCCTACATTCCCATATTTCAACAATCCTACATTTCAACCCCTCTACTTAGTGCAAACAACCCCCATAACCCCACAAACAACCAAAACCCCAAACCCACAGATTTCCCCCCATTCCCAGGGGGGAAAGGAGCCTCACCACAAACTTCTCCCCGCTCTGCTCCACGTGTTTGTAGGTGGGGATGGAGATGGGCACCGCCTGCTTCTCGCTGTAGTCGTAGAAGGGTGGCCCCAGCGGCTCCTCGGGCGGCTCCAGGCTCTCGGCCTCGTGCGGCGGCACCGACAGCACCGTGAGCACCAGCTCCTTCTCGCCGGCGCGGATCAGATCCACCACCTGCTTGTGCGTGGCTCCTTCCACGTTCACCCCATTCCTGCACGGAAAAATATCCCAAATTCCCATTGAGTTCCCATGGAGCAGATCCACCACCTGCTTGTGCGTGGCTCCTTCCACGTTCACCCCGTTCTTGCATGAAAAAATATCCCATTGAATTCCCATGGATCAGATCCACTACCTGCTTGTGCATGGCCCCTTCCACATTCACCCCATTCCTAAAGGGAAAAATATCCCAAATTCCCATTGAGTTCCCATGGAGCAGATCCACCACCTGCTTGTGCGTGGCTCCCTCCACATTCACCCCATTCCTAAAGGGAAAAATATCCCAAATTCCCACAGAGCAGATCAACCACCTGCTTGTGCGTGGCTCCTTCCACGTTCACCCCGTTCCTAAAGGGAAAAATATCCCAAATTCCCATTGAGTTCCCATGGAGCAGATCCAGCACCTGCTTGTGGGTGGCTCCTTCCACGTTCACCCCATTCCTGCACGGAAAAATATCCCAAATTTCCATTGAGTTCCCATGGAGCAGATCCACCACCTGCTTGTGCGTGGCCCCTTCCACATTCACCCCATTCCTAAAGGGAAAAATATCCCAAATTCCCATGGAGCAGATCCAGCACCTGCTTGTGCGTGGCTCCCTCCACATTCACCCTGTTCCTAAAGGGAACAAATCCCAAATTCCCATGGAAGTGCTGCAGATATTCCCAAGCCCCCCTCAGAGAACATTCCTGATATTCCCAAAAACCTCATGGAAAGGATCTGGCTTTGCCCAGAAAATCTGGATCACATCTTGGCCAACTTGCCCAGGAGAAAACATCCCAGTCAATCCCAAACCTCCCAGAATCCCATGAAGTGCTGGAGACCCAAGACATTCCCAAGCTGCTTTGGAGACAAGGGATCCCTTCCACAAAAGTTGCTTGGAATTTCTCGTCCTGGTGACGCCGCCACAATCCCAATTCCCACCAAGGAATTTCTCCACCAAAAAGCTTGGAATTGTCCTCATTCTGTGCTGCTGGCTGGTCCCAGGATCCAGAGTGGGATTTGGCCTTCAATTCCCAGCTCTCCAAGGGAAGGGAACAGCTCTGACCAGTCCCATCCTTCCATTTCTATGGAATTTTTCCTTACCAGGAAATCACCCTCGAAAGGTCGGATCCCTGCTTACAAATCCAGGTGAGAGATCCAGGTTTCAAAAATTCCAACTCTTCCAGGAGCTGGAAAAGTTTCCTCCAGCTCCAACACTACCCAAGGTTATCCAAACCTGTTGGAGCTTCTGTATCATTCCAGGGAAAAGGGATAATGGAGCAAACCTTGGATGTTTTCTCCCAGAGCCAACAGCAAATTCTGGGAAAGGGGCACAGACAGGACCCAGAATTCCCAAAAAGAAATAATTCCATTCCCAAAAATGCTGGCTCCCCATTACTCCCAGAGGGTCTTCCCAAGCTTGGATGCTTCCCTGCTCGTGTCTCCAAGGAGCAGGAGTCAGAACTTTGGGATGAAGTCACCATGGCAATGGAAGCTGGAATCCAGGAATATTAAATCCAGATGGGATCCAGGAGCCTCTTCCCAAGAAAAAGGAACACTGGGATGTTTTGCTCCTCAAGTTTCCGGCTCTGCTTGGAGCTGGAAAATGGATTCAGGTGTTGCTCTGATCCTTCAGGGAATCCAGGGAATGCGAGGGGAGCAGGGAAAGGACATCAAGATCCAAGAGATGACACCAGATTCACGGGATCCTTCCTGCTGGGAAGGCGGATCCGCAGCCACGACTCTCTTCCACAGGATGGGAAACTGAGGAGAGCCATTCCCAGCAGCATTCCAGGAGCAACTTCCTCTGATAAATCCCTTTTTTGGGAATGTAGAAGGGGCTCTATCCAGAGCAGGAGGTTCTGGTATTTCCCACTACAGGATGGAAGAGCCTCTTTTTCCTACATTCCACGGGAAGGTCACCATGGGAAAAGCTTTGGATTCAATGGGTGGAAGCTGGAGGTTGGATTTCTCATGGAATTCCTCTCCCACCCCTTTTCCAGGGAGATGGGAAGAAACTCCTCATATCAGTGCAACATTCCCTGGATATAATGGATGCAATGTGGAAAACATCTCATCCACCAGCTGGGCCAGGTCTGGAATTCTTCTATTGGGAAAAACAGAGCTGCTGGCAAAGGCTGGGAGATCCTGGAATCTGGGAATCTTCCTTTGGGAAAAGCAGAGTTGCTCTTCCAAAGCAGGAAGATGAAGCAGAATTCCCATCACGCCAATACGGATGAGCAAGAGCCCTATGACACAGAAAACATTCCAGGGTTCCTGTTCTGACAGGGATTGAGTCATTTTCCACCAGGATTTGGGAAAATTCCCTGACTTGGGGTCTGTCAGGGGAATTCACTGTGAGGAACCAGGCAAGGAGCATCCTGGAGATGGAGATCCCTGGGAATGGATGGGGTGCATGAAGGATCCGAGAAATTCCAGAGGGATGGGAAGGGAAGGAGATGGGAGGGAAAAGGGAAGAAATGGGAAAGAAAAGAATGGGAAGAGCAATCAGCTGATGATCAAAGGGATTTTAGCTTCCACTTCCAATCCATTTCCGAAATTTTCCAAGGTTGAAGACCCCTCAGAGCCTCTGGACAAGGAAATTCCCACTGCCTGTTCCCGGGGTGAATTCCTTTGGTGAGCAGAACACCAGGAATGCGCCGAGCCAGCAGCTCCCACTGCAGTGCAGAGACCATTCCAGACCTTTCCAAGGCAGAGCCGGCTTCTCCCATCCCATAAAATGGAAATTGAGCCCATGGAAAGAGGGACCATCCAACCTCCTGAGGGAAAAGCCTTTGGCCTCACCCATGAATGTTGGGAAGACGCCAATTCCAGAGGTTATTCCATCAAAACCTGACACCTTCCCAGTGTTCCAGAGGTTTCCCTGCAGCAGGAATGAGTCTGGTGGGATCCAAGATGCCCCAGCCCTGCCCACCCCACCTAAATCCGGCCATTTTCTCACTCAGTGTTGGGGATAAATCCCTTTTTCCTCCATTCTGTCCTTCCTCAAACAGCTCCAGAGCTCCTCTTCCTGGTGGATTGGTGATTATCGACATTCCATGAGTTACTCAAGAGCTCAATTAGCTCCCATTGTCTGTCCCTGCAGATTCCAGAGCATTCCAGAGCCTGGGAAGGCACAGGGAGGAGCTGGATGCTGGATCTGGGAGGGAAGGATGGAAAAAGGACCTGGAGCATCCCTTGGTGTCAGAAAAGGATGGGGAAGAGTGGGCTTTTCACGGAAAACACCCTTGGATGGGTGATCTTCGGGGTTTTCCAGGATAGGATTAGCTATGGAGTGCCAGATCCACAGGTGAGTGTCCACATCCCAAATATCCCCATAAATCCCAGCAGGAATCCCTCAGGAGCAGAACAACCTCCCC
Organism: Melozone crissalis; assembly: GCF_028551555.1. Classification (NCBI taxonomy): domain Eukaryota; kingdom Metazoa; phylum Chordata; class Aves; order Passeriformes; family Passerellidae; genus Melozone; species Melozone crissalis. The sequence goes on along the minus strand of NW_026535924.1, from coordinate 325,867 downwards.
AAAAATTCTGCTGGGAATTCCAGGAGCTGGAGAGGAAATCCTGCATGGAATCAACACCCTGAACATCCCAAATCCAGGATTGGGAAGAATTAATTTTTCATGGAAAACACCCTTGGATGGGTGACCTCCAGGGTTTTCCAGGATAGGGATGAGCTGTGCTGTGCCAGAGCCACAGGTGAGTGCCCACATCCCAAATATCCCCCATAAATCCCAGCAGGAATCCCTCAGGAGCAGAACAACCTCCCCAAAAATTCTGCTGGGAATTCCAGGAGGTGGGAAGGAGATCCTGAACACCCCAAACCCACTCAGGCAGCTCCTCCAGGGCCTGGATTTTGGGGAGTTCCCTCTGGAGGAACCAGGGTGGCCGGGAGAGCGGATTTCCCGCCCCGATCCCGCTGCTCCCGTGAAAGGAAGGGAAATCCGAGCTATTTTGGGACTCCTGGGTTATTGTTTCCTCCTCCAGGAATTCCAGGAGTTGGGATTTTCACAGAGCTGAGGAAAATGAGGGGGGTTCAATGTTGCCAGAGTCGGGAATTTTTGGTTTCTGGAGCAAAAGATGGGAATGCTGGGATGTGGGAACTGGGTAATCTTGGAATATTGAAAAATAGAAATACTGGAATATGGGGACATTGGGTTATGGGAATATTGGTGTATTAAAATACAGGGAAATAGGAATTCCCAGTGCTGGAATACTGGGATATTGCAATACTGAAATATTGGAATATTGAAATGTTGAAATATTGAAATATAGGAATAATGAAATATTGGAATATAGGGAAATAGGAATTCCCAGTGTTGGAATACTGGGATATTGCAATACTGAAATATTGGAATATTGAACTGTTGGAATATTGGAACATTAAATTATTGGAATATAGGGAAATAGGAATTCCCAGTGTTGGAATACTGGGATATTGAAACAGTGAAATATTGGAATATTGAAACATAAGAATATTGGAATATTGGAAGGCAGGAATACTAAAAAACCTGAAATATAGGAATATTAAAATATTGGAATATTGAAATATTGGAAAGCAGGACTGCTAAAAAACTGAAATATAGGAATATTAAAATATTGGAATATTGGTACACAGAAATACTGAAATACTGAAATATAGGAATATTAAAATATTGGAATATTGAAATATTGGAACACAGGGATACTGAAATATTGGAATATTGAAATATTGGAAAACGGGGCTGTTGGGAAATTGAAATATTGAAATGCAAGAACACTGGATTATTGAAATATTGGGATACAGGAATACTGGAATATTGAAATATTGGGATACATAAATACTGGAATATTGAAATATTGGGACACATAAATACTGGAATAGGGCAAGAGCCAACCTGGCAGCCCTACAGGACACAGGGACAAATTAAAGCCACCTCTCCCAGGAAATAAAAGGATAAACCAAGAGGAAATTCCCAATCCTTCCACCTCCCATAGGGATACCAGGACTGGGAGACCACAAGCAAACCCCCTCCATTAACCATCATTAACCCCAGGGCTTAATTATTTCACACATCATCCCCCAGTCCTCACCTGGCACCGGCCACTGAACCCCAAAATTCCAGCCCCTCTCTCTCATGCCAAACTCAGTGATTTAAAAGTTCCCCAAAACGCTCAAAAATGAGGGCAAATTTCATCCCAGTGCCCACAAAACCCTCCCCCCTCAGTTTGAGAACACTGCTCCCCAAATTGGCACATCCAGGTGCAGAATTTCTCCTGCTCCCAGCGCTTCTCCTGCACAGAAAAATCAAAGAATCGGGAATTTGGGTCAGCTGGGACAGAGCCAAATCCCAGCTGGGATTTCTGCAGGATTCACCGGCCACAGGCAGCTCCTCACACCCCTTGGACTTCCAGAGCTGGCAGCAAAACATTCCTGCAGCTCGGAAATCCCTGGAATTAATCAGTAATTGCACTTAACCGACCCGGAGCGAAGTGTGACGGTGGGAGGATCCAGAGGGATCCCTGAAAACCGAACCCCACACTGGGGTTTGAGGGATTTCAGCCCATAAACAAAGTTTAAGGGTTTTTTTTTTTTAGGGGGAAAGGAAGATGAGTTTCCACACAGCAGGAATATTGACATGGGAATGTGTTTTCTGGGGTAAAGTTACAATTTTGGGTGTGAAAAAGAAGCAGCTGGAGAACACGAGAGGCAGGAATGGGAAGGAAGCGTCTGCAGGTTGGAATCCAAGGGGTTTATCCCTAAAAATGGTGCTTTGCCCTCTCCAGGATGGTCCTCACACTGAAATCTGAGGGGTTTCTCCCTAAAAACCCCCTCTGCCCTTCCTAGGAGTCTCCACATTGAAATCCAAAGAGTTTATCCCTAAAAATTCCGTCCCAACCTCCTCAGGAGCATCCCCACATTGAAATCCAAGGGTTCCCCCTTGAGAGGCTCCTGTAAGACCCCCCCCAAAACCCCCCGCAAAGGTTGTGGGGCTCAGTCTGGGCTCAGCCTCCACCTCAGGACCCCCCAAATTCCCCTCAAGGACTGGGGGCTCATGGCACCCTTAGCAAGGCACCCTCAGCCCCCTCAAGACCCCCCTTTCAGAGACCCTAAACCTCACCAAGGGATCCTCTGCCCCCTTGGTGCCTGCTCAGGATCCCCCCAAATTCCCACCAAGGGCCAGGGGTCTCAACTCCTTCTCATGACATCCTCACCAAGGGAACCTCAGCCCCCTCAGGGCTTCCTCAGGACCCCCAGATCCCCTCCAAGGGTCGGGGGTCTCAACCCTTCCTCATGACACCCTCATCCCCCTCACGACACTCTCATCCCCCTCACCACGCCCCAAATCCCCACGAATCTGGGGGGCTCTCCCTCCTCCCCAGTCACACCCTCACCAGGGGACCCTCAGAGCCCCCCAAACCCCTCAAACCTCATCAAAGGGCGCTCAGCCCCCTCAGGATTCCCCCCCAAACCCCCAGCAAGGGCCGGGGGTCTCAGTCCCTCCTCATCACGCGATCCTCAGGCCCCTCACGACCCCCCAAATCCCCCCTAGAGCCGGGGGTCTCAATTCCCCTCATGACACCCTCACCCAAGGCCCCGCAGAGCCCCTCAGTACCCCAACACCGCACCAAGGGCTCGGTGTCCCCTCAGCCCGGGCCCCTCAGAGCCCCCTCATGGCCCCCAGAGTCCCCTCATGGACCCCAGCCCCCCCAGAGCCCCCTCAGGACCCCCATTCCCGCTCAGTTCCCGCTCCCCCGGGACTGCCCGTGCGTGTGGGGCGCGTTCCCGGGCCCGGCTGCCGGGGGGCTGTGGGTGGGCGGCCCCCCCGTACTCACACCTCCAGGATGCGGTCCCCCTTGCGCACCCCGGCGCGGTCGGCGGCCCCTCCGCCCAGCACGGCACTGACGTGCTGCAGCGGCGCGTACAGCTCGCCGTTGATGCTGCGCAGCTGCCCGCCTTCGCTCACTTGCCCGCGGACGTTAAAGCCGTAGCCCGACTCGGACTTGACGATGCGGACGACGCGGGGCCCGCCCGGGGGTCCCTCCCCGGCCCCGTTCCGCGCCCCCGGCCGCGCTTCGCCCTCCTCGTCCGCCATCTTGGCGTCCGCGCACGGCGCGCGTCACGAGACCAGGCCCGCGACGGCCGCCGTAGGGACCCGCCCCTCCCGTCCTCGCCGCGGGGAGGGATGGGAAATGGAGTCCGCGGAGCTGCCGAGAGCCGTTAGCGCGCCGCGGGCCGCGGGGGGTGACGGGAAATGCAGTCAAAGAGACGGGGAGGCGGGGACAGCGCGGCGCATGCGCTGTGGGCGTGGGAATGGGGTGTTGCCATGGGAACGGGGCTGTTGTCATGGGAAGGAGGGGGTGTTGCCATGGAAACCGAGGGGTTGTTACCATGGGAACGGGGGCTGCACGTGCCATGGGCCTGGGGGGCTGTTACCGTGGGAATGGGGGGGGGCGTGTAAGCATGGGAATGGGAGGGGATGTTGCCATGGTAACGACGGGGCTGTGGGCGTGGGAACCGGGAGGGGGCTGTTGCCATGGGAACAGAAAGGTGTTGTTGCCATGGGACTGGGGGGCTGAGGGCATGGGGAGAGGGAGTTGCTGACATAAAGCGGGGGACTGTTGCCATGGAGATGGGATGCTGTTGCTATGGGAACAGGATGTGTGTTGCCATGGAAACAGGGGGTGCGGTTTCCCTGGGAACAGGAAGGGGGCGCTGTTTGCGGCGGTGCAGTGCGGTGACGTCACTCGTGTGACCCCAAGCCCCTGCAGAGGGGCTCTGGGGGTGTCGGGGTGTGGGGTCACCGTGCACTGTCACTGTCACATGGCGGGGACAGCGTCACCCTCGGTCACTCATGGCAGACAGGAGCACAAGAACAGTTCTGTGTGTCCCCATGTGTCCCCTGTGTGTCCCTCCTGTCCTCTTGCATGTCCATGTCCTGTGTGTGTCCCCAGGGGTCCTGCATCCTCTGTGTCCATGTCCTGTGTCCCAGTGTCCCGTGTGTCCATGCCTGTCTATCTGTGTGTCCCTGTGTCTGCATGCCCCATGTCCTTGTGCCTGTGTGTCCCTTTGTCCTGTGTGTCCCTGTGTGTCCCTGTGTCTGTCTGCCCCCGTGCGTCCTCTGTATGTCCCCCATGCCTTTTTGTGTGTGTCCCCATGTGTCCTGCACCCTACATGTCCATGTTCTCTGTCCCCCATGTCCTATGTGTCCCCATGCCTGTCTGTCCCCATGTCCTGTGTGTCCGTGTCCCTGTCTGTCCCTGCGTCCTGTGTGTCTGTCTGTCCCTGTGCCTTTCTGTCCCTGTGCCCTCTGTCCCCATGCCTGTCTGTCCCTGTGTCCCTGTGTCTGTCTGTCCCCATGTGTCCTCTGTATGTCCCCCATGTCCTTTTGTGTGTCTCCATGTGTCCCCATGTGTCCTGCACCCTACGTGCCCATGTCCTGTGTCCCCCATGTCCTGTGTGTCTGTGTCCCTATCTGTCCCCATGTCCTGCCTGTCCCCTTAGGGTTAGGGTCCAGGTGCAGCAGCCCTCACCCCAACCCTGAGCTCACCCTAAACAGCACCCCTAGAACACCAGTGTTCCCCTATAGCAGCACAAGGCAGCGACCCTAAATTTGGGACAGCCCCAGAACCCTCCCAGCAGCACAGCACAGCAATCCTAAATTTGGGACAGCCCCAAAACCTTCTCAGTAGGTGCAGGCAGTGACCCCAATGGTGGGACACCCCCAAAACCCTCCCAGCACAACACAGCAACCCTAATTTTGGGACAGCCCCAAAACCCTTCCAGCAGCTGCAGGCAGCTACCCCAATGAAAAGGCAGGGATGATGTTTGTGGGCTAGACACAGGTAGGTGTTGGGGGCTGAGAAGTTTTTTTTGGTTTTTTTTTTTTTTTAGGTTTTTTTCATGGCTTTTTAAGGCTAATTTAGGTGGGTTTTTTTGGTGGGAGATTTTAAGGAATTTTCTGGGAATGCCAAGGGGCTCCTGCAATCTGCCAACAGGAGCCTGGCAACAGACTTTTGTTTGCCAGGGAAACGGGGCAGGATTTGTGTTTGGGGGCCTGTGGGCCATAGCTGTGCCCCATCCTTGTGTAACCACAGGCTTCAAGGAGAATTTTGGGATCTCCTTCCTTCCCAGGGCTTCATTCCCCATTTTCTCTTGCCGGCTCTGATCCAGCAGGAGACAAGCAAGAATGGAGAAGTCTGGATGCCTCCAGAGCTGCCATCTTCCAGGACAGGACCCTCATGGCCATCACACGTCCCCCTCAGGACAAGAACCCCCTGGATTTGCCCCCCAAGAACAGAACCCACTCCTCAGTGCGCCTCTTCCTTCTGCTGCATGAGAGAGGAAGTGAAAGAATTGGGGGAGCACAGTCAGAAACCCCCATCCCCCACAGCCTCCCCAGCCCTCTCTGCAGACCCCTCACCCCTGCTTCCCCCACCCTGGGCTCCCCCCAACCCCTTCCCTGCTCAGGAGCTCCCCAGGATCATCAAGGCATGAACTGGGGATTGGTGAAATTGGGGGATGAAATGATGGAAATGGAAATTAAGAGAAGGAAAAGTCCCCGGGGTTGTGGGGACACAGACACAGAGCACATTGGAATCTGTCTGGGGTGACCCTCAGGCCGCTGGCACCTTGTGGGGGCTGTGCTGGGCTCTGGGTCACCCCAAAATCTGAGACACCCAGGGAAGGAGCTGAGATCCACAGGCCCATCCAGCCACTGCCCTTCCCTGGCACCCCCATTCCCCTGGGAACCCAACCATGGGACCCCCATTCCTTGTGTCCCACCATGCCTGGGACCCCCATCCCAGCACTGCCATTCCCCAGGATCTCCATGGCCCAGCACCCCATTCCCAAGGAACCCTCTCCTGTCCGTTCCATCCCCTGAAATCCTCCTTTCCCCAGAACCTTGATTGTCCCAGGACCCCCAATTCCCACGGGAACCCACATTCCCATGGGAACCCCCATTCCCCCAGCATCCCCATCCCAAGACCCCAAATCCCTGGAGCCCATGTCCCCCTGGGACTCCCATCCCTGAGTCCCCCCAGCCCTGGGCACCCCCATTCCAAGGGACCCCATTCCCCTGGGACCCCACATTCCCCTGGGCACCCATTGCCCGGGTCCCCAAACCCTCTGAGCCCCCCACTCCTGGGACCCCCACGTCCCACCTTGTCTCCCCCAGCCTTGTCCCCAGACTGTCCCCTCCCTTCCCACAGCCTGTCCCCACGGCCACATCCCCATGACCCCGTGCTTGTGGCCACCCTGCCCCCACCAAGGGCCACCACCAACACGTGAGGACGAGACATGACCTCTCTTCCTTCCCCTTTATCCGAAAAGCCACTAGCAAGGGGACAGCCACCCCTGGCAGTGAGTGACAGCCAGTGCACATGGCTGGGGACAGCGGGATGGCAGGGAAGGTGGCGCTGCTCCTGTGGGGTGAGTGCCCCGGGGCACGGGGCTGAGACCCCTGGGATGGGGAGGGGGCACAGGGCGGGTGTGGGGTCCCCTGAGGTCCCCAATGCCAGCAGTGCCAGTACATGATACCCACAGTGGACCTTGGTGGGACTGGGGATGTAGGGTGGCTTTGGGGACACAAACAGGGGACAGGAATGTGGGGACAGGAATGTGGGGACAGGAATGTGGGGACTGGCACCTTTGGGCTTAGGTAGCTCTGGGCATAGGGACAAGGGAACTGGGATGCAGGGACAGAAGGGGACAAGAATGGTGAGGATGTGGCCATGGGGATGGGATCAGGGGGATGGGATCATGAGCTGCTGGGGGTGACCTGGGCCAGCATGGGCCGTGTCCGTGCTGTCCTCGTGCCCGGGGTGTCCACGGTGTCCCCATGTTCGGCCCCAGCCCCCAGTGGCCTCAGTGTCCCTGTTCCCAAGGTGTCTGTGCCACACGAATGTGGTGCACGGGTGGCTGTGACACCAACATGTCCCCCTGGCCTCGCCAAATCTTTTGGGGACCAACCGGACACACTTTTCCACAAGAACTGCTGACCCCATGGGGACAGTTTGGGGACATCAAGCTGCCCAACACCCTCTGTGTGCCCGAGCTGCTGTCCCCACAGTGCCACCCTCACTGATCGCTGTCCCTTTTCCCTTCCAGCCCAGACCCTCGGCCTCGCTGGTGAGTCCTCGGGGGATGCCATGGTCCCATCCCGCTGTCCCCAGCCCCATGGTGGCCCTGGCAGGCTGGTGTCCCCTGTCACCCACAGATGCCCAGACCACCCGGCTCCTGGTGGATTCTCCTTGGAGGCCGGCGGTGCTGTGGGACTGGGTGACACTGACCTGCAAGGGCTCGGGGACAGCTGGTGCCACCGCCTGGTACAGAAACGGGCTGTACTGGGGGCAGAAGGGACGTGATCACTTCACTGTCACCAAGAGTGGCACCTATAGGTGTTACAGACCTGGCAGTGGGCACAGCCCCCCTGTGACTGTCTCAAATGGTGAGCGGGGTTTGGGTGCCCCCAGCCTGGCACCATGGGGACCCCAAGGGCTCTGGGTGTGCTCCGCTCCATGGGTCACCTCCTGTGTGACCAGAGCCTGTCCCCTGCCCTGGGGACATCCCAGTGTTGGGGGATCCCAGTGCAGGAGCTTGGGACCTTTGTTGCGCTGGACCCTCCAATGGGGGGTCCTGGTGCCATCGGGTGTGACAAGTCCCCTCTGTCCCCAGACCTGCTGGTGCTGCAGGTGCCGGTGCGGGTGCTGCTGGAGGGGGACACGGTGACACTGCGCTGCCGGGGCTGGAAGAACAGCACGGTCACCTCGGTGTCCTTCTACCGAGAGATGAAGGAACTGGAGGGACTCGGCAATGGGACCAAGCTGTCCCTGCCCCCTCTGCAGCTGAACCACAGCGGAAACTACAGCTGCAAGGGCCGGGTGGGATACTCGACGTCAGAGAAGTGGTGGTGGTCAGTGCCAGTGAGAGTGACAGTACACGGTGAGCCCCCCACAGCCCCCACCCCGACACCCCCACAGCCCCTCCCCAGGGATTCAGGCTCACAAATCCCCTCCTCTCTCCTTCCCAGAGCTCTTCTCAGTCCCGGTGTTGCAGGGTCCCCCCGAGCTCACCGTGGGGTCCCCCCTGACTCTCAGCTGCCGCAGCACCCCCAGCCCCCTGCGGCCCCCAGCCCCCCTCCTGTACCGGTTCTATCGGGACGGGTGGGTGGTGGGGGGCCCGCAGGGGTCGCGGCAGCTGCTGCTGCCCGCCGTGGGGGTCTCCCACTCGGGGAATTACAGCTGTGAGGTGCAGTCCCAGGGTGGGACCGTGCGCAAGAGCAGCGCCCGGCTCCGCGTCACTGTGACCGTGCCCAGTGAGTGCGGGGATGGGCACGGGGAGCCCTCACATCCCTCCCCAATCCCCTGGCTGGGGACCTGCGTGTCCCCCAGACACATTCCTTGTGTCCTCCCACCTCTGCCCTGTGTCCCCTCACCCCTCCTTGGTGTGACCCCATCCCTCACATCCCCCACCACACCCATCCCCATTGTCCCTATCCCCCCACAACGGCTGCCAGCCCCTCCCTGTGCCCTCAGCCCTGTCTGTGTCCCTGTGGCCAATGCCACCATCACCCTCTGTCCTGTGTCCCCACAGTGCCCGTGGTCAATGCCACCATCACCCTCTGTCCTGTGTCCCCACAGTGCCCGTGGCCAATGCCACCATCACCCCTGGTCCCCTGTCACACCAGGTGTACACAGGTGACAACGTGACCCTGCGCTGCTCGGTGCAGGTGGGCTCAGCCCCTGTCACCTTCACCTGGCTGCACAACGGGCAGGAGGTGGCCCGGGGTCCCCTCCTGGAGCTCGTGGACATCGATGTGGGACATTCGGGCCCTACCAGTGCGTGGCCACCAACCAGCTGGGACAGGACGGGCACCACGTGTTCCGGGCACTCAGCCCTGAGCTGGCACTGGAGGTGACACCACAGGGACACAGGGACACAGGTGGGGTCACACAGGGTGGCTGGGGTGTTCAGGACTCCTGCAGTTCAGGGTGACCCCAATGTGTCCCCTCTGTCCCCAGCAATGGCTGTGAATGTCGGCAGGACCCTCCTGTTCCTGCTCCTGCTCCTGGCTGTCATCGGGGGCTGTACCTGGTGGCACCGCCGGGGTTGGTGACAATGGGGGTGATGGGGGTCCTGGAGTGAGGGGGAGCCCCCAGAGTGGGGGCAGAGCTCAGCAGCACCCAGACCCCTGAGCTGGGGGACACTGAGCCCGCAGTGCCCTTGGCTGAGGGTCCTGGGGGATTTGGGGTGAATTTGGAGGGTCTTGGTTGGGCTCCAGGGTCATCTCTGGGTGGGCTTTGAGGAACATTGGGGTGGAGCTCCTGGAGGGTTTGGGGAGCTCCTGGAGGGATGTGTAAATTTTCTGGGAAGCTGTGGTCAAACCAATGGGCACTCAGATTTGAATACTGGCACCTGGTTTGGCCGCTGGGATTTGGACGCGCCTCTGAGAACACTGGGGTGGAAAAGCAGAGCGCTCCGTGTGGGATTGTTGTCGTGGGATCTTTCTGGGGTCCTGGGGGAGTTTGGGGGTGCCCATCCCTGCCAGAATTGGGGTTCTGGGGGCTCAGAGGGTTGGTGGCACCAGGGGGGCTGGGGACCCTGCGGTGGTGCAGAAGTTCTGGGTGTTCAGGGGTGCTCAGAGTGTCCGGGGGAGTCAGGGGTCCATTGGGAATCGGGGCTGCAGTGGGGATTTGGGGGGTCCCATGGGTGGTTGGAGCTGCTGAGGTCTCAGGAAGGTTCAGGGGTCCCGGTGTCCCCTCGGTCAGCCCCTCCCCTTTCCCTTGCAGCCATGAGGAAGCTCCAGGACAGGTGAGTGGGGGGCTCGGGATGGGACTCCCCTTTCCCCCTCCCCAGATACCCCCAGACCCCCTCTAATCCCCACAGGACCCCCCAGAGGAGGGGGCTGTACTCAACACCCACATCAGGGGCACCGAGTGGGCAGAGGGTGAGTACAGGGGGGACACAGGGGCACCCACAAATGTCACCCCCACCCAGGTCCCCACAAGCGGTGCCACTCTCAGGGCCCCCACAGGTGCCTCCCCGCCCTGCCCCACCTCAGGACCCACAAGTGACCAACGCGGATCTGTTGGGACCCCAGAAGGGACAGCAGGACCCCCGTGACTACGAGAACGTGCTGTGACACTGGGGGGCACTGGGGGTCCCCACCCATGGGCACCTACTCGTGTCTGTGATGCACACTAAAAAATTGCTCCGCAAACTCCTTGTGGAGGCACAAAGATCCCAAAGGGCTGAGAGAAGAACAATTTCCTGAAACAGCAATGAGAGAGAATAAAACCAACAGCAACAGCAACAAGGTTCAGAGTCCAAATGGTCACACAAGGAACAATTTCCAGGGAAAGCTCCCAATAAAGAACAAACCCCAAATAATCCCCCCAGCAGATTTCCTCCACCAGAGGAACCTGGTAGGGCCCTGGATCTTCCTTGCTCTGATGGAGGCTCTGGATTCTGTTGTCCCCTGTGCCAAACCCCTCCTCTGCCGTGTTCCCAACACCAGGACGACACAAAGTCCCTGTGGGGGTTCAGGAGCCTCTCCCATTGCCAGGGCAGTCGGGATCAGGCCATGGCACAGGGTGGGGTGTCAGAGACAGGAAAAGTTTGGTGTCTGGAGACATTTTGGAACAGCTGTGTGTGGCAGGGGTGGGTCAGGCCTTGCTTTTGGCGAGACACGGCCCTGTCTGTCCATCAGTCTGTCAGCCGTGGCACACTGGGGACAGCGTGACGCTTTGACCAAGCCAGCTCCTGAGTGGCCGGGTGACCAGAAGTGCCATCTGGGGAGAGGGCCCTTGGCGGCCCAAGTGGCTTAAAAGGCAGAGCATGAGGTGGCCAAGTCCCTGACCGTGTCTTCATTTGGGGTGTCTCTCCCATCCACGCTGGAACCCAGAAACTGGCAACTCCTTTAAATGAGAAATGTCTGCCAAGGAAAGTGGAAATGTTCCTGGAATAGAAAGAAGACCCATATAAAAAACTCTTTACAATCTCAAAGATGATGGGGACTCTAGGCAGAACTGTAGGAAAAGGAATACCAGCTCTTTACTGGGAAATTTATAAAGCAGAACAGAACAAACAACACAAACCCAGAACTTTCCGTCCCGCTCAGCGCTGTTGGTTTTTGTGGCAGTTATAACCGCGGCCAGCAGGCGGCGCTGCAGGGAGCACTCCCGGCCAGCAGGGAACGCTGCAGGGAGCACTCCTGGCCAGCAGGGGGCGCTGCAGGGAGCACTCCCGGCCAGCAGGGGGCGCTGCAGGGAGCACTCCCGCCCAGCAGGGGGCGCCCCGCTCCAGCTCCATCCCCTCAGGGGCCATGGCGGCCTCGGACAGGAGGGAGGAGGGGAAATCGCTCCTTTTGCAAACTCACGGGCACCAATCGCTCCCGGCACCACCACCGGCAGCAGGCAGAAGCCGCCAAGGCAGCAGGTTGGATCCCAGTGCCCTCTGGCAGTGTGGCAGTGTAGCAGTGTCCTGGGGCCAGGCACACACCCTGCACAACACCCGCATCCACTCTCCGTGATCCCAAATGGAAGGAAAGCAGCGCCTGACCCCAGACAGGTCTCGGGTCCACAACAGCCCCTCTGGTGTCTTTACACCACAATTCCTGCAAACCCTCAGCCTTTCCCTCAGGTGAGGAGGGCAGGCATGGAGCAGCTTTGGGGACACCTGGAATCCACACAGGGTCACTCCTCACAGCCCCACCATGGCCGCCAGCAGAGCCCCTGCTCGGTATTCCCACACTTTTCCCTCTTGTCTGGCAGACACATCCCAAACCCAAACATTCTTTCCATCAGGTTCCAGAAGGCTGCGGGTTTTGTTCAAGGAGGAGGGTCCAGGTGAGGTTGTTGAGCAGAATGTTGTGGGTTGTGCAGTAGTTTTGTGGTTCTCACAGTCCCTTACCAAGAGGAACAAATGATCAATTGCTGCATTTCTGGACTGGTATCCCCACAACTGCCATTGCAGTGGGGATTTCCAGCCAGCCCTGCTCTGGAAACCATCAAAGGCCCTCACAGAGACACTGCTTGGGCTCCCTTTGGGTTTTGTGCTTCTTGCAGGGCTGAGCAAACCACAGCAAGGCCTTTTCTCCCCACAGAATTCTCACCTCTGCAGCAGCTCTAAAGCTGCCAGAATCAAAGCCAAGGGGGCAGGGGGCACCCTCAGGTGCTGGCTGCCACCTGGGGCTGGCCAGAGCAGGGCTGGGCAATGGCCATCCCTGTGCAGTGGGGCTGGGCCATGGCTGGGCCCCAGCCTTGCATTGACAGGGGTCCCCAGGATGTGCCACCCCTGGGACAGGCACAAGGCCAGGAATGTGCAGGGACATTTCTGGAACTGCCACCCCTTGGGAAAGGTCCCCTCATGCCAGGATGTGCCACCCCCTGGGACAGGATCCCCTCAGGACAGGGCACCCTGGATGTGCCCCCCCAGAACAGAAACCCCTCCCTTTCCCATCTGACTCTCAGCACAAATGGCCGCTTCCTTCTTGTCCAAGGAAAAGAAAGTGAAACTGTTGAGAGGGCACAGCCCAACACCTCCATCCCCACAGCCTCCCCACCCATCCTTGCACCCCTCACACCCCGTTTTTCCCCTCCCCTGTTGCCCCCCAACCCGTTCCCTGCTCAGGTGCTCCCCGGGATTGCTGAGTCAGGAACAGGGGGTGAGGGGACGTGGCACAAAAGTGAGGAAAATAAGGAAATCAGAGAAATAAAGAGATGAAAAATTCAAGGGTGGGAGAGGGCACAGAAGCAAAGCTGCCCAGGACCCTCAAGTGATGCCTGCCCAGGAAATGAGCAGCCCAAGGGGGCTTTGCTGGGCCCTGGGTCACCCCAAAATCTGAGACACCCAGGGAAGGAGCTCAGACCCACTGGCCCACCCAGCCACTGCCGTTCCCAGGCACCCCCATTCCCCTGGAACCCCACCCATGGGACCCCCATTCCTTGTGTCCCACCATGCCTGGGGAACCCCATCCCAGGACTGCCATTGCCCAGCACCACCATTGCCTTGATCCCATCCCATCGGCTGCTTCTTCCCCCAGAACCCCTATTCCCAAGGGTCCCCTTTTTCCCCCTGCATCCCCAACCCTGGCAACCACCTGCCATGACCCCAAATCCCTGGGGACCATGTTCCCACAGCACCCCCATCCCTGAATGCCCCCAGGCACGGAGACCTCAATTCCCCTGGATCCCCATTCTCCTGGAACCCCATCCTTGGTTCCCCACATCCCCTGAGCCCCCTACTCCTGGCAACACCATCCCCCACCATGTCCCCAGCCTGTGTCCAGCTTGTGGCCACCCTGCCCCCACCAAGGGCCACCAACAGGTGGGGACGGACGTGACCTCACTTCCTTCCCCTTCATCCAAAGAGCCACCAGCCAAGGGAGCGGTGGCCACAGCAGCGAGTGACAGCCAGTGCACATGGCTGGGGACACCGGGATGGCCGGGAAGGTGGCGCTGCTCCTGTGGGGTGAGTGCCCCGGGCACGGGGCTGAGACCCCTGGGATGGGGAGGGAAGGGGGCATAGGGGGGCTGCAGGGTCCCCTGAGGTCCCCAATGCCAGCAGTGCCAGTCCATGGTACCCACAGAGGACCTTGGTGGGACTGGGGATGTAGGATGGCTTTGGGGACAGGAATGTGGGGACAGGAATGTGGGGACTGGCACCTTTGGGCTCAGGGAGCTTTGGGCATAGGGACAAGGGAACTGGGATGCAGGGACAGAAGGGGACAAGAATGGTGAGGATGTGGCCATGGGGATGGGATCATTGGGATGGGATCATGAGCTGGTGGGGGTGACCTGGGCCAGCATGGGCTGTGTCCGTGCTGTCCTCGTGCCTGGGGTGTCCACGGTGTCCCCACCCTCAACCCAGCGTGGCCTCGGTGTCCCTGTTCCCAAGGTGTCTGTGCCACACGGATGTGGTGCACGGGTGGCTGTGACACAGACATGTCCCCCTGGCCTCGCCGAAACTTTTGGGGACCAACCAGACAGAGTTTCTTCACAAGAACTGCTGACTCCATGGGGACAGTTTGGGGACACCAAGCTGCCCAACACCCCCTGTGTCCCCATGCTGCTGTGCCCACAGTGCCACCCCCACTGAGCCCTGTCCCTTCTCCCTTCCAGCCCAGACCCTCGGCCTCACTGGTGAGTCCTCGTGGGATGCCATGGTCCCATCCCGCTGTCCCCAACCCTGCAATGACCCTGGCAGGCTGGTGTCCCCTGTCACCTGCAGGTGCCCAGACCACCCAGCTCCTGTTGGATTCTCCTTGGAGGCCGGCGGTGCTGTGGGACTGGGTGACACTGACTTGCAAGGGCTCGGGGACAGCTGGTGCCACCACCTGGTACAAGGACGGGAAGCACTGGTGGCAGAAGGGACCTGACCACTTCACTGTCACCGAGAGTGGCACCTACGAGTGTGACAGACCTGGCAGTGGGCGCAGCGGCCCTGTGACTGTCTCAGACGGTGAGGGGGGTTTGGGTGTCTCCAGGCTGGCACCGTGGGGACCCCGAGGGCTCTGGGTGGGCTCCGCTCCATGGGTCACCTCCTGTATGACCACAGCCTGTCCCCTGCCCTTAGGACATCCCAGTGTTGGGGGGATCCCAGTGCTGGAACTGGGGACCCCTGGTGTGCTGGACCCTCCAATGGGGGGTCCTGGTGCCATCGGGTGTGACAGGACCCCTCTGTCCCCAGACTGGCTGGTGCTGCAGGTGCCAGTGCGGGTGCTGCTGGAGGGGGACACAGTGACACTGCACTGCCGGGGCTCTTGGAACAGCAAGGTCACCTCGGTGTCCTTCTACCGAGGGGGGACAGAACTGAGGGGGCTCCGTGATGGCACCGAGCTGTCCCTGTCCCCTCTGCAGCTGAACCACAGCGGCAGCTACAGCTGCAGGGGCCAGGTGGCATCCTGGGAGTGGAAGGATTCAGCGCCGGTGACACTGAGAGTGCACGGTGAGCCCCCCACAACCCCCACCCCGACACCCCCACAGCCCCTCCCCAGGGATTCAGGCTCAAAAATCCCCTCCCCTCTCTTTCCAGAGCTCTTCACAGTGCCAGTGCTGGTGCTGCAGGGTCCCCCCGAGATCACCGTGGGGTCCCCCCTGACCCTCAGCTGCCGCAGCACCCCCAGCCCCCTGCGGCCCCCAGCCCCCCTCCTGTACCTGTTCTACCGGGACGGGTGGGTGCTGGGGGGCCCACAGGGGTCCCCGCAGCTGCTGGTGCCCGCCGTGGGGGTCTCCCACTCGGGGAATTACAGCTGTGAGGTGCAGTCCCAGGGTGGGACCGTGCGGAAGAGCAGCGACCGGCTCCCCGTCACGGTGCGCAGTGAGTGCGGGGATGGGCACGGGGAGCCCCACAGAACCCCCGGGTGCCCTGGTTGGGGACCTGCATGTCCCCTTGACACATTCCTTGTGTCCTCCCACCTCTGCCCTGTGTCCCCTCACCCCTCCTTGGTGTGACCCCATCCCTGACATCCCCCACCACACCCATCCCCATTGTTCCTATCCCCCCACACCGACTGCCAGCCCCTCCCTGTGCCCTCAGCCCTGTCTGTGTCCCTGTGGCCAATGCCACCATCACCCTCTGTCCTGTGTCCCCACAGTGCCCGTGGCCAATGCCACCATCACTCTCTGTCCTGTGTCCCCACAGTGCCCGTGGCCAATGCCACCATCACCCCCGGTGCCCTGGCACACCAGGTGCACACAGGTGACAATGTGACCCTGCGCTGCTCGGTGCAGGTGGGCTCAGCCCCTGTCACCTTCACCTGGCTGCACAACGGGCAGGAGGTGGCCCGGGGTCCCCTCCTGGAGCTCAGGGACATCGATGTGGGACATTCGGGCACCTACCAGTGCGTGGCCACCAACCAGCTGGGACAGGACGGGCACCACGTGTTCCGGGCACTCAGCCCTGAGCTGGAACTGGAGGTGACACCTGGCTCACCCTGGGTCACAGGTGGGGTCACACAGGGTTGCTGGGGGTGCAGCACTCCAGGGGTGATGGGTGACCCTGATGTGTCCCCTCTGTTTCTTGCAGTGGCCGCAGGGGTCAGTGGGGCCCTTTTGTTCCTGCTCCTGCTCGTGGGTGTCATTGCAGCCTGGCACCGGTGGCACCGTGTGGGTGGGTGACAATGGGGGGACGGGGGTCCCAGGGAGCTGTAGAGACCCACAAAGTTGGGGAGCTATAGGGCAGCACCCACAGCCCCAGAATTGTCACCCTGTCTGGTGGTGCTGTAGGGTTTGGGGAGGTGCTGGAGGGTCCTGCAGGGATGTTGGGGATTCTTTCAGGGGCCCTGGGGGCCTTTGGGGGGGTCTCTGTCCCTGCTGGGCTTTGGGTTCTTGAGGCTGAGTTGGTCAGGGGCATTGAGTTCTCGGGGCTCCAGAAATTCTTGGGGATCCTGAGGGGAATTGAGGGTCCCATGGGGGTTCAGGAATCATGAGAGGATTCAGGGCCCTTGGGACCCCACAGTCACCCCTCCCTTCTTTTCTCTGCAGCTGCCAGGAAGAACCAGGAAAGGTGAGTGGGGGGCTCAAACCTCATTCTCCCCTTTTACCCCAACCCCCAAGATCTCCCATTCTCTCCCCCACATCCCCTTTATTCCCTCAGGGCACCCCCGGATATCCCGCCCCCCCCAGAGGAGGGGGAGGTGCTGTACACCCACGTCGTGGTCACCAAGAGGGCAGGGGGTGAGTACGGGGGGGACACACACAGAGGGACACGTCACCAACAAGTGTCACCCCACCCAGATCCCACAGCCCCTGTCTCTCGCAGCGTCCACCCATGCCACCACCCTCCAGGATCCCCAGGTGACCTACGCGGAGCTGCGGGGACCCCAGGGGCCACCACGGGAACCCGATGACATCTACGGCAATGTGCTGTGACAGTGGGGGGGAACTGGGGGGCACTGGGGGTCCCCACCCATGGGCACCTACTCGTGTCTGTGCTGTCACTAAAAAATTGCTCCTCAACCTCCTTGTGGAGGCACAAAGATCCCAAAGGGCTGAGAGAAGAACAATTTCCTGAAACAGCAATGAGAGAGAATAAAACCAACAGCAACAGCAACAAGGTTCAGAGTCCAAATGGTCACACAAGGAACAATTTCCAGGGAAAGCTCCCAATAAGGAACAAACCCCAAATAATCCCCCCAGCACATTTCCTCCACCAGAGGAATCTGGTAGGGCCCTGGATCTTCCTTGCTCTGATGGAGGCTCTGGATTCTGTTGTCCCCTGTGCCAAACCCCTCCTCTGCCGTGTTCCCAACACCAGGATGACACAAAGTCCCTGTGGGGGTTCAGGAGCCTCTCCCATTGCCAGGGCAGTCGGGATCAGGCCATGGCACAGGGTGGGGTGTCAGAGACAGGAAAAGTTTGGTGTCTGGAGACATTTTGGAACAGCTGTGTGTGGCAGGGGTGGGTCAGACCTTGCTTTTGGCGAGACGCGGCCCTGTCTGTCCATCAGTCTGTCAGCCATGGCACACTGGGGAGAGCATGACGCTTTGACCAAGCCAGCTCCTGAGTGGCTGGGTGACCAGAAGTGCCATCTGGGGAGAGGGCCCTTGGCGGCCCAAGTGGCTTAAAAGGCAGAGCATGAGGTGGCCAAGTCCCTGACCGTGTCTTCATTTGGGTTGTCTGTCCCATCCACGCTGGAACCCAGAAACTGGCAACTCCTTTAAACGAGAAATGTCTGCCAAGGAAAGTGGGAATGTTCCTGGAATAGAAAGAAGACCCATATAAAAAACTCTTTACAATCTCAAAGATGATGGGGATTCTAGGCAGAACTGTAGGAAAAGGAATACCAGCTCTTTACTGGGAAATTTATAAAGCAGAACAGAACAAACAACACAAACCCAGAACTTTCCGTCCCGCTCAGCGCTGTTGGTTTTTGTGGCAGTTATAACCGCGGCCAGCAGGGGGCGCTGCAGGGAGCAATCCTGGCCAGCAGGGGGCGCTGCAGGGAGCACTCCTGGCCAGCAGGGGGCGCTGCTGGAAGCACTCCCGCCCAGCAGGGGGCGCCCCAGTCCAGCTCCATCCCCTCAGGGGCCATGGCGGCCGCGGACGGGAGGGAGGAGGGGAAATCGCTCCTTTTGCAAACTCACGGGCACCAATCGCTCCCGGCACCAACACCGGCAGCAGGCAGAAGCCGCCAAGGCAGCAGGTTGGATCCCAGTGCCCACTGGCAGCGTAGCAGTGTCCCGGGGCCAGGCGCACACCCTGCACAACACCCGCATCCACTCTCCGTGATCCCAAATGGAAGGAAAGCAGCGCCTGACCCCAGGCAGGTCTCGGGTCCACAGCAGCTCCTCTGGTGGCTTTACACCACAATTCCTGCAAACCCTCAGCCTTTCCCTCAGGTGAGGAGGGCAGGGATGGAGCAGCTTTGGGGACACCTGGAATCCACACAGGGTCACTCCTCACAGCCCCACCATGGCCGCCAGCAGAGCCCCTGCTCGGTATTCCCACACTTTTCCCTCTTGTCTGGCAGACACATCCCAAACCCAAACATTCTTTCCATCAGGTTCCAGAAGGCGGCGGGTTTTGTTCAAGAAGGAGGGTCCAGGTGAGGTTGTTGAGCAGAATGTTGTGGGTTGTGCAGTAGTTTTGTGGTTCTCACAGTCCCTTACCAAGAGAAACAAATGATCAATTGCTGCATTTCTGGACTGGTATCCCCACAACTGCCATTGCAGTGGGGATTTCCAGCCAGCCCTGCTCTGGAAACCATCAAAGGCCCTCACAGAGCCACTGCTTGGGCTCCCTTTGGGTTTTGTGCTTCTTGCAGGGCTGAGAAAACCACAGGCAGGCCTTTTCTCCCCACAGAATTCTCACCTCTGCAGCAGCTCTAAAGCTGCCAGAATCAAAGCCAAGGGGGCAATGGGGACCCTCAGGTGCTGGCTGCCACCTGGGGCTGGCCAGAGCAGGGCTGGGCAATGGCCATCCCGGGGCAGTGGGGCTGGGCCATGGCTGGGCCCCAGCCTTGCATTGACAGGGGTCCCCAGGATGTGCCACCCCTGGGACAGGCACCCGGCCAGGAATGTGCAGGGACATTTCTGGAACTGCCACCCCCTGGGAAAGGTCCCCCCATGCCAGGATGTGTCACTCGCTGGGACAGGATCCTCCCAGGAAAAGACACCCTGGATTTGCCCTCCCAGAACAGAACCCCCTACCTTTCCCATCTGACTCTCAGCACAAATGGCCGCTTCCTTCCTGTCCCAGAAAAAGAAAGTAAAACTGTTGAGAGGGCACAGCCCAACACCTCCATCCCCACAGCCTCCCCACCCATCCTTGCACCCCTCACACCCCGTTTTTCCCCTCCCCTGTTGCCCCGCAACCCGTTCCCTGCTCAGGTGCTCCCCGGCATTGCTGAGTCAGGAACAGGGGGTGAGGGGACGTGGTACAAAAGTGAGGAAAATAAGGAAATCAGAGAAAGAAAGAGATGAAAAATTCAAGGGTGGGAGAGGGCACAGAAGCAAAGCTGCCCAGGACTCTCAAGTGATGCCTACCCAGGAAATGAGCAGCCCAAGGGGGCTTTGCTGGGCCCTGGGTCACCCCAAAATCTGAGACACCCAGGGAAGGAGCTCAGACCCACTGGCCCACCCAGCCACTGCCGTTCCCAGGCACCCCCATTCCCCTGGAACCCAACCATGGGACCCCCATTCCTTGTGTCCCACCATGCCTGGGGAACCCCATCCCAGGACTGCCATTGCCCAGCACCACCATTGCCTTGATCCCATCCCATCGGCTGCTTCTTCCCCCAGAACCCCTATTCCCAAGGGTCCCCTTTTTCCCCCTGCATCCCCAACCCTGGCAACCACCTGCCATGACCCCAAATCCCTGGGGACCATGTTCCCACAGCACCCCCATCCCTGAATGCCCCCAGGCACAGAGACCTCAATTCCCCTGGATCCCCATTCTCCTGGAACCCCATCCTTGGTTCCCCACATCCCCTGAGCCCCCTACTCCTGGCAACACCATCCCCCACCATGTCCCCAGCCTGTGTCCAGCTTGTGGCCACCCTGCCCCCACCAAGGGCCACCAACAGGTGGGGACGGACGTGACCTCACTTCCTTCCCCTTCATCCAAAGAGCCACCAGCCAAGGGAGCGGTGGCCACAGCAGCGAGTGACAGCCAGTGCACATGGCTGGGGACACCGGGATGGCCGGTAAGGTGGCGCTGCTCCTGTGGGGTGAGTGCCCCGGGCACGGGGCTGAGACCCCTGCGATGGGGAGGGAAGGGGGCACAGGGGGGCTGCAGGGTCCCCTGAGGTCCCCAATGCCAGCAGTGCCAGTCCATGGTACCCACAGAGGACCTTGTTGGGACTGGGGATGTAGGGTGGCTTTGGGGACAGGAACAGGGCACAGGAATTTGGGGATGGGGGGACAGGAATGTGGGGACAGGAATGTGGGGACTGGCACCTTTGGTCTAAGGTAGCTCTGGGCATAGGGACAAGGGAACTGGGATGCAGGGATAGAAGGGGACAAGAACAGTGAGGATGTGGCCATGGGGATGGGATCATTGGGATGGGATCATGAGCTGGTGGGGGTGACCTGGGCCAGCATGGGCTGTGTCCGTGCTGTCCTCGTGCCTGGGGTGTCCACGCTGTCCCCATGTTCTGCCCCAGCCCCCAGTGGCCTCGGTGTCCCTGTTCCCAAGGTGTCTGTGCCACAGGGATGTAGTGCACTGGTGGCTGTGACACAGACATGTTCCCCTGCCACAACAAATCTTTTGGGGACCACCTGGACACACTTTTCCACAAGAACTGCTGTCCCCCAGGGACAGTTTGAGAACAGCCCCCACACGCTCTACTCGGGTGCTGCTGTCCCCACGGTGCCACCACCACTGAGCCCTGTCCCTTCTCCCTTCCAGCCCAGACCCTCGGCCTCGCTGGTGAGTCCTTGGGGGATGCCACGGCCCCACGCCGCTGTCCCCAGCCCCATGGTGGCCCTGGCAGGCTGGTGTCCCCTGTCACCCACAGGTCCTCAGACCACCCGGCTCTTGCTGGAGCCCCCCTGGAGGCCGGCGGTGCTGTGGGACCAAGTGACACTGACCTGCCAGAGCTCAGGGAACACTGGTGTCACCACCTGGTACAAGGACGGGCAGCGCTGGAGGCAGGGTGACGACCATTTCACTGTCACCAAGAGTGGCACCTATAGGTGTTACAGACCTGCCAGTGGGCGCAGCTCCCCTCTGATTGTCTCAGATGGTGAGAGGGGTTTGAGTGTCCCCAGGCGGGCACCTGCAGGGACCCCGAGGGCTCTGGGTGGGCTCCGCTCCATGGGTCACCTCCTGTGTGACCAGAGCCTGTCCCCTGCTCTGAGGACATCCCAGAGCATCCCAGAGTGGTGGACCCCTGTGTTGGAATTGGGGACCCCTGGTGTGCTGGACTCTCCAATGTGGGGATCCTGGTGCCATTGGGTGTGACAGGTCTCCTCTGTCCCCTAGATTGGGTTGTGCTGCAGGTGTCAGCACGGGCGCTGCTGGAGGGGAACAATGTGACACTGCGCTGCCGGGCCTGGCGGAACAGCAAGGTCACCTCGGTGTCCTTCTACCACAACGGGAAGAAACTGCAGGGGGTCCGTGATGGGACCGAGCTGTCTCTGTCCGCCCTGCGGCTGAACCACAGCGGCCGCTACAGCTGCAGGGGCTGGGGGGAACATTGGGAGTGGAAGGAGTCAGCACCGGTGACAGTGACAGTGCAGGGTGAGCCCCCCACAGGCGCCACTCTGAAACCTCCACAGCCCCTCCCCAGGGACTCAGGCTCACAAATCCCCTCCTCTCTCCTTCCCAGAGCTCTTCTCGGTGCCAGTGCTGGAGGGTCCCCCCGAGATCACCGTGGGGTCCCCCCTGACTCTCAGCTGCCGCAGCACCCCCAGCCCCCTGCGGCCCCAAGCCCCCCTCCTGTACCTGTTCTATCGGGACGGGTGGGTGGTGGGGGGCCCGCAGGGGTCGCGGCAGCTGCTGCTGCCCGCCGTGGGGGTCTCCCACTCGGGGAATTACAGCTGTGAGGTGCAGACTCAGGGTGGGACCGTGCGGAAGAGCAGCGACCGGCTCCCCGTCACGGTGCGCAGTGAGTGCGGGGATGGGCACGGGGAGCCCCCACAAAATCCCGGAGTGCCCTGGCTGGGGACCTGCATGTCCCCTTGACACATTCCTTGTGTCCTCCCACCTCTGCCCTGTGTCCCCTCACCCCTCCTTGGTGTGATCCCATCCCTGACATCCCCCACCACACCCATCCCCATTGTCCCTATCCCCCCACACCGGCTGCCAGCCCCTCCCTGTGCCCTCAGCCCTGTCTGTGTCCCTGTGGCCAATGCCACCATCACCCTCTGTCCTGTGTCCCCGCAGTGCCCGTGGCCAATGCCACCATCACTCTCTGTCCCTGCTGTGTCCCCACAGTGCCCGTGGCAAATGCCACCATCACCCTCTGTCCCTGCTGTGTCCCCACAGTGCCCGTGGCCAATGCCACCATCGCCCTCTGTCCTGTGTCCCCACGGTGCCCGTTGCCAATGCCACCATCGCCCTCTGTCCTGTGTCCCCGCAGTGCCCGTGGCCAATGCCACCATCACCCTCTGTCCTGTGTCCCCACAGTGCCCGTGGTCAATGCCACCATCACCCTCTGTCCTGTGTCCCCACAGTGCCCGTGGCCAATGCCACCATCACCCCCGGTGCCCTGGCACACCAGCTGCACACAGGTGACAACGTGACCCTGCGCTGCTCGGTGCAGGTGGGCTCAGCCCCTGTCACCTTCACCTGGCTGCACAACGGGCAGGAGGTGGCCCGGGGTCCCCTCCTGGAGCTCGTGGACATCGATGTGGGACATTCGGGCACCTGGCAGTGCGTGGCCACCAACCAGCTGGGACAGGACGGGCACCACGTGTTCCGGGCACTCAGCCCTGAGCTGGCCCTGGAGGTGACACCTGGCTCACACTGGGTCACAGGTGGGGTCACACAGGGTTGCTGGGGGTGCAGCACTCCAGGGGTGATGGGTGACCCTGATGTGTCCCCTCTGTTTCTTGCAGTGGCCGCAGGGGTCAGTGGGGCCCTTTTGTTCCTGCTCCTGCTCGTGGGTGTCATTGCGGCCTGGCAGTGGTGGCACCGTGTGGGTGGGTGACAATGGGGGAACGGGGGTCCCAGGGAGCTGTAGAGACCCACAAAGTTGGGGAGCTATAGGGCAGCACCCACAGCCCCAGAATTGTCACCCTGTCTGGTGGTGCTGTAGGGTTTGGGGAGGTGCTGGAGGGTCCTGCAGGGATGTTGGGGATTCTTTCAGGGGCCCTGGGGGCGTTTGGGGGGATCTCTGTCCCTGTTGGGCTTTGGGTTCTTGAGGCTGAGTTGGTCAGGGGCATTGAGTTCTGGGGGCTCCAGAAATTCTTGGGGATCCTGAGGGGAATTGAGGGTCCCATGGGGGTTCAGGAATCATGAGAGGATTCAGGGCCCTTGGGACCCCACAGTCACCCCTCCCTTCTTTCCTCTGCAGCTGCCAGGAAGAACCAGGAAAGGTGAGTGGGGGGCTCCAACCTCATTCTCCCCTTTTACCCCAACCCCCAAGATCTCCCATTCCCTCCCCCACATCCCCTTTATTCCCTCAGGGCACCCCCGGATATCCCGCCCCCCCCAGAGGAGGGGGAGGTGCTGTACACCCACGTCGTGGTCACCAAGAGGGCAGGGGGTGAGTACGGGGGGGACACACACAGAGGGAGACGTCACCAACAAGTGTCACCCCACCCAGATCCCACAGCCCCTGTCTCTCGCAGCGTCCACCCGTGCCACCACCCTCCAGGATCCCCAGGTGACCTACGCAGAGCTGCGGGAATGCCAGGGGCGACCAGGGGAACCCGGTGACATTTACGGCAATGTGCTGTGACAGTGGGGGGGAACTGGGGGGCACTGGGGGTCCCCACCCATGGGCACCCACTCGTGTCTGTGCTGCCACTAAAAAATTGCTCCTCAACCTCCTTGTGGAGGCACAAAGATCCCAAAGGGCTGAAAGAAGAACAATTTCCTGAAACAGCAACCAGAGGGAATAAAACCAACAGCAACAGCAACAAGGTTCAGAGTCCAAATGGTCACACAAGGAACGATTTCCAGGGAAAGCTCCCAATAAGGAACAAACCCCAAATAATCCCCCCAGCACATTTCCTCCACCAGAGGAATCTGGTAGGGCCCTGGATCTTCCTTGCTCTGATGGAGGCTCTGGATTCTGTTGTCCCCTGTGCCAAACCCCTCCTCTGCCGTGTTCCCAACACCAGGATGACACAAAGTCCCTGTGGGGATTCCAGAGCCTCTCCCATTGCCAGGGCAGTCGGGATCAGGCCATGGCACAGGCCGGGGTGTCAGAGACAGGAAAAGTTTGGTGTCTGGAGACATTTTGGAACAGCTGTGTGTGGCAGGGGTGGGTCAGGCTTTGCTTTTGGCGAGACACGGCCCTGTCTGTCCATCAGTCTGTCAGCCATGGCACACTGGGGACAGCATGACGCTTTGACCAAGCCAGCTCCTGAGTGGCTGGGTGACCAGAAGTGCCATCTGGGGAGAGGGCCCTTGGCGGCCCAAGTGGCTTAAAAGGCAGAGCATGAGGTGGCCAAGTCCCTGACCGTGTCTTCATTTGGGGTGTCTCTCCCATCCACGCTGGAACCCAGAAACTGGCAACTCCTTTAAACAAGAAATGTCTGCCAAGGAAAGTGGGAATGTTCCTGGAATAGAAAGAAGACCCATATAAAAAACTCTTTACAATCTCAAAGATGATGGGGATTCTAGGCAGAACTGTAGGAAAAGGAATACCAGCTCTTTACTGGGAAATTTATAAAGCAGAACAGAACAAACAACACAAACCCAGAACTTTCCGTCCCGCTCAGCGCTGTTGGTTTTTGTGGCAGTTATAACCGCGGCCAGCAGGCGGCGCTGCAGGGAGCACTCCGGCCCAGCAGGGGGCGCTGCAGGGAGCACTCCTGGCCAGCAGGGGGCGCTGCAGGGAGCACTCCCGCCCAGCAGGGGGCGCCCCGCTCCACCTCCATCCCCTCAGGGGCCATGGCGGCCTCGGACGGGAGGGAGGAGGGGAAATCGCTCCTTTTGTAAACTCACGGGCACCAATCAGTCCCGGCACCACCACCGGCAGCGGGCAGAAGCCGCCAAGGCAGCAGGTTGGATCCCAGTGCCCACTGGCAGTGTAGCAGTGTCCCGGGGCCAGGCACACACCCTGCACAACACCCACGTCCACTCTCCGTGATCACGAATGGAAGGAAAGCAGCGCCTGACGCCAGGCAGGTCTCGGGTCCACAGCAGCCCCTCTGGTGGCTTTACACCACAATTCCTGCAAACCCTCAGCCTTTCCCTCAGGTGAGGAGGGCAGGCATGGAGCAGCTTTGGGGACACCTGGAATACACACAGGGTCACTCCTCACAGCCCCACCATGGCCGCCAGCAGAGCCCCTACTCGGTATTCCCACACTTTTCCCTCTTGTCTGGCAGACACATCCCAAACCCAAACATTCTTTCCATCAGGTTCCAGAAGGCTGCGGGTTTTGTTCAAGGAGGAGGGTCCAGGTGAGGTTGTTGAGCAGAATGTTGTGGGTTGTGCAGTAGTTTTGTGGTTCTCACAGTCCCTTACCAAGAGGAACAAATGATCAATTGCTGCATTTCTGGACTGGTATCCCCACAACTGCCATTGCAGTGGGGATTTCCAGCCAGCCCTGCTCTGGAAACCATCAAAGGCTCGCAGAGCCACTGCTTGGGCTCCCTTTGGGTTTTGTGCTTCTTGCAGGGCTGAGCAAACCACAGGCAGGCCTTTTCTCCCCACAGAATTCTCACCTCTGCAGCAGCTCTAAAGCTGCCAGAATCAAAGCCAAGGGGGCAGGGGGCATGCTCAGGTGCTGGCTGCCACCTGGGGCTGGCCAGAGCAGGGCTGGGCAATGGCCATCCCTGTGCAGTGGGGCTGGGCCATGGCTGGGCCCCAGCCTTGCATTGACAGGGGTCCCCAGGATGTGCCACCCCTGGGACAGGCACCCGGCCAGGAATGTCCAGGGACATTGAAGGAGCTCAGACCCACTGGCCCACCCAGCCACTGCCGTTCCCAGGCACCCCCATTCCCCTGGAACCCAACCATGGGACCCCCATTCCTTGTGTCCCACCATGCCTGGGGAACCCCATCCCAGGACTGCCATTGCCCAGCACCACCATTGCATTGATCCCATCCCATCGGCTGCTTCTTCCCCCAGAACCCCTATTCCCAAGGGTCCCCTTTTTCCCCCTGCATCCCCAACCCTGGCAACCACCTGCCATGACCCCAAATGCCTGGGGACCATGTTCCCACAGCACCCCCATCCCTGAATGCCCCCAGGCACGGAGACCTCAATTCCCCTGGATCCCCATTCTCCTGGAACCCCATCCTTGGTTCCCCACATCCCCTGAGCCCCCCACTCCTGGCAACACCATCCCCCACCATGTCCCCAGCCTGTGTCCAGCTTGTGGCCACCCTGCCCCCACCAGGTGCCACCAACAGGTGGGGACGGACGTGACCTCACTTCCTTCCCCTTCATCCAAAGAGCCACCAGCCAGGGGAGCGGTGGCCACAGCAGCGAGTGACAGCCAGTGCACATGGCTGGGGACACCGGGATGGCCGGGAAGGTGGCGCTGCTCCTGTGGGGTGAGTGCCCTGGGCACGGGGCTGAGACCCCTGCGATGGGGAGGGAAGGGGGCACAGGGGGGCTGCAGGGTCCCCTGAGGTCCCCAATGCCAGCAGTGCCAGTCCATGGTACCCACAGAGGACCTTGGTGGGACTGGGGATGTAGAGTGGCTTTGGGGACAGGAACAGGGGCAGGAATTTGGGGATGGGGATGTGGAGACAGGAATGTGGGGACTGGCACCTTTGGGCTCAGGGAGCTCTGGGCATAGGGACAAGGGAACTGGGATGCAGGGACAGAAGGGGACAAGAATGGTGAGGATGTGGCCATGGGGATGGGATCATTGGGATGGGATCATGAGCTGCTGGGGGTGACCTGGGCCAGCATGGGCTGTGTCCGTGCTGTCCTCGTGCCTGGGGTGTCCACGGTGTCCCCACCCTCAACCCAGGGTGGCCTCGGTGTCCCTGTTCCCAAGGTGTCTGTGCCACACGGATGTGGTGCACTGGTGGCTGTGACACAAACATGTCCACCTGTCTCTCCAAATCTTTTGGGGACCACCTGGACACACTTTCCCACAAGAACTGCTGACCCCATGGGGACAGTTTGGGGACACCAAGCTGCCCAACATCCCCAGTGTGCCCGAGCTGCTGTCCCCACAGTGCCACCCCCACTGATTGCTGTCCCTTCTCCCTTCCAGCCCAGACCCTCGGCCTCACTGGTGAGTCCTCGGGGGATGCCCTGGCCCCACCCTGCTGTCCCCAGCCCCATGGTGGCCCTGGCAGGCTGGTGTCCCCTGTCACCTGCAGGTGCCCATGGTGGCCCTGGCAGGCTGGTGTCCCCTGTCACCCGCAGGTGCTCAGACCACCCAGATCCTGGTGGAGCCCCCCTGGAGGCCGGCGGTGCTGTGGGACTGGGTGACACTGACCTGCCAGGGCTCGGGGACCACCAGTGGCACCATCTGGTACAAGGATGGGGAGCGCTGGGAGCAGGGGCGACGTGATCACTTCACTGTCACCGAGAGTGGCACCTACGAGTGTTACAGATCCGACACCGGGCTCAGCCCCCCTGTGACAGTCTCAAACGGTGAGAGGGGTTTGAGTGTCCCCAGGCGGGCACCGTGGGGACCCCGAGGGCTCTGGGTGGGCTCCGCTCCATGGGTCACCTCCTGTGTAACCACAGCCTGTCCCCTGCTCTGGGGACATCCCAGGGCATCCCAGTGCAGGAACTGGGGACCCCTGGTGCGCTGGACCCTCCAATGGGGGGTCCTGGTGCCATTGGGTGTGACAGGTCCCCTCTGTCCCCAGACTGGCTGGTGCTGCAGGTGCCGGTGCGGGTGCTGCTGGAGAGGGACACGGTGACACTGCGCTGCCGGGGCTGGAAGAACAGCAAGGTCACCTCGGTGTCCTTCTACCGAGAGGGGACAGAACTGAGGGGGCTCCGTGATGGCACCGAGCTGTCACTGTCCCCTCTGCAGCTGAGCCACAGCGGCAGCTACAGCTGCAGGGGCTGGGTGGAATACTGGACGTCAGAGAAGTTGTGGCGGTCAGTGCCAGTGACAGTGACAGTGCACGTTGAGCCACCCACAGTCCCCACCCTGACACCCCCACAGCCCCGCCCCAGGGATTCAGGCTCACAAATCCCCTCCCCTCTCCTTCCAGAGCTCTTCTCAGTGCCAGAGCTGCAGGGTCCCCCCGAGATCACCGTGGGGTCCCCCCTGACTCTCAGCTGCCGCAGCACCCCCAGCCCCCTGCGGCCCTCAGCCCCCCTCCTGTACCGGTTCTATCGGGACGGGTGGGTGGTGGGGGGCCCGCAGGGGTCCCCGCAGCTGCTGCTGCCCGCCGTGGGGGTCTCCCACTCGGGGAATTACAGCTGTGAGGTGCAGACTCAGGGTGGGACCGTGCGGAAGAGCAGCGCCCGGCTCCGCGTCACGGTGCGCAGTGAGTGCGGGGATGGGCACGGGGAGCCCCCACAAAATCCCGGGGTGCCCTGGCTGGGGACCTGCATGTCCCCTTGACACATTCCTTGTGTCCTCCCACCTCTGCCCTGTATCCCCTCACCCCTGCTTGGTGTGACCCCATCCCTCACATCCCCCATCACACCCATCCCCATTGTCCCTATCCCCCCACACCGGCTGCCAGCCCCTCTCTGTGCCCTCAGCCCTGTCTGTGTCCCCGTGGCCAATGCCGCCATCACCCTCTGTCCTGTGTCCCCACAGTGCCCGTGGCCAATGCCACCATCACCCTCTGTCCTGTGTCCCCACAGTGCCCGTGGACAATGCCACCATCACCCTCTGTCCCTGCTGTATCCCCACAGTGCCCGTGGCCAATGCCACCATCACTCTCTGTCTGTGTCCCCACAGTGCCCGTGGCCAATGCCACCATCACCCCCGGTCCCCTGTCACACCAGGTGCACACAGGTGACAACGTGACCCTGCGCTGCTCGGTGCAGGTGGGCTCAGCCCCTGTCACCTTCACCTGGCTGCACAACGGGCAGGAGGTAGCCCGGGGTCCCCTCCTGGAGCTCAGGGACATCGATGTGGGACATTCGGGCACCTACCAGTGCGTGGCCACCAACCAGCTGGGACAGGACGGGCACCGCGTGTTCCGGGCACTCAGCCCTGAGCTGGTCCTGGAGGTGACACCTGGCTCACACTGGGTCACAGGTGGGGTCACACAGGGTTGCTGGGGGTGCAGCACTCCAGGGGTGATGGGTGACCCTGATGTGTCCCCTCTGTTTCTTGCAGTGGCCGCAGGGGTCAGTGGGGCCCTTTTGTTCCTGCTCCTGCTCGTGGGTGTCATTGCAGCCTGGCACCGGTGTCACCGTGTGGGTGGGTGACAATGGGGGGACGGGGGTCCCAGGGAGCTGTAGAGACCCACAAAGTTGGGGAGCTATAGGGCAGCACCCACAGCCCCAGAATTGTCACCCTGTCTGGTGGTGCTGTAGGGTTTGGGGAGGTGCTGGAGGGTCCTGCAGGGATGTTGGGGATTCTTTCAGGGGCCCTGGGGGCGTTAGGGAGGGTCTCTGTCCCTGCTGGGCTTTGGGTTCTTGAGGCTGAGTTGGTCAGGGGCATTGAGTTCTGGGGACTCCAGAAATTCTTGGGGATCCTGAGGGGAATTGAGGGTCCCATGGGGGTTCAGGAATCATGAGAGGATTCAGGGCCCTTGGGACCCCACAGTCACCCCTCCCTTCTTTCCTCTGCAGCTGCCAGGAAGAACCAGGAAAGGTGAGTGGGGGGCTCCAACCTCATTCTCCCCTTTTACCCCAACCCCCAAGATCTCCCATTCCCTCCCCCACATCCCCTTTATTCCCTCAGGGCACCCCCGGATATCCCGCCCCCCCCAGAGGAGGGGGAGGTGCTGTACACCCACGTCGTGGTCACCAAGAGGGCAGGGGGTGAGTACGGGGGGGACACACACAGAGGGAGACGTCACCAACAAGTGTCACCCCACCCAGATCCCACAGCCCCTGTCTCTCGCAGCGTCCACCCGTGCCACCACCCTCCAGGATCCCCAGGTGACCTACGCGGAGCTGCGGGGACCCCAGGGGCGACCACGGGAACCCGATGACATCTACGGCAATGTGCTGTGACAGTGGGGGGGAACTGGGGGGCACTGGGGGTCCCCACCCATGGGCACCTACTCGTGTCTGTGCTGTCACTAAAAAATTGCTCCTCAACCTCCTTGTGGAGGCACAAAGATCCCAAAGGGTTGAGAGAAGAACAATTTCCTGAAACAGCAATGAGAGAGAATAAAACCAACAGCAACAGCAACAAGGTTCAGAGTCCAAATGGTCACACAAGGAACGATTTCCAGGGAAAGCTCCCAATAAGGAACAAACCCCAAATAATCCCCCCAGCACATTTCCTCCACCAGAGGAACCTGGTAGGGCCCTGGATCTTCCTTGCTCTGATAGAGGCTCTGGATTCTGTTGTCCCCTGTGCCAAACCCCTCCTCTGCCATGTTCCCAACACCAGGATGACACAAAGTCCCTGTGGGGGTTCCGGAGCCTCTCCCATTGCCAGGGCAGTCGGGATCAGGCCATGGCACAGGGTGGGGTGTCAGAGACAGGAAAAGTTTGGTGTCTGGAGACATTTTGGAACAGCTGTGTGTGGCAGGGGTGGGTCAGGCTTTGCTTTTGGCGAGACACGGCCCTGTCTGTCCATCAGTCTGTCAGCCATGGCACACTGGGGACAGCATGACGCTTTGACCAAGCCAGCTCCTGAGTGGCTGGGTGACCAGAAGTGCCATCTGGGGAGAGGGCCCTTGGCGGCCCAAGTGGCTTAAAAGGCAGAGCATGAGGTGACCAAGTCCCTGACCGTGTCTTCATTTGGGGTGTCTCTCCCATCCACACTGGAACCCAGAAACTGGCAACTCCTTTAAACAAGAAATGTCTGCCAAGGAAAGTGGGAATGTTCCTGGAATAGAAAGAAGACCCATATAAAAAACTCTTTACAATCTCAAAGATGATGGGGATTCTAGGCAGAACTGTAGGAAAAGGAATACCAGCTCTTTACTGGGAAATTTATAAAGCAGAACAGAACAAACAACACAAACCCAGAACTTTCCGTCCCGCTCAGCGCTGTTGGTTTTTGTGGCAGTTATAACCGCGGCCAGCAGGCGGCGCTGCAGGGAGCACTCCTGGCCAGCAGGGGGCGCTGCTGGAAGCACTCCCGCCCAGCAGGGGGCGCCCCGCTCCACCTCCATCCCCTCAGGGGCCATGGCGGCCTCGGACGGGAGGGAGGAGGGGAAATCGCTCCTTTTGCAAACTCACGGGCACCAATCGCTCCCAGCACCACCACCGGCAGCAGGCAGAAGCCGCCAAGGCAGCAGGTTGGATCCCAGTGCCCACTGGCAGTGTAGCAGTGTCCCGGGGCCAGGCACACACCCTGCACAACACCCACATCCACTCTCCGTGATCCCAAATGGAAGGAAAGCAGCGCCTGACCCCAGGCAGGTCTCGGGTCCACAGCAGCCCCTATGGTGGCTTTACACCACAATTCCTGCAAACCCTCAGCCTTTCCCTCAGGTGAGGAGGGCAGGCATGGAGCAGCTTTGGGGACACCTGGAATCCACACAGGGTCACTCCTCACAGCCCCACCATGGCCGCCAGCAGAGCCCCTGCTCGGTATTCCCACACTTTTCCTTCTTGTCTGGCAGACACATCCCAAACCCAAACATTCTTTCCATCAGGTTCCAGAAGGCTGCGGGTTTTGTTCAAGAAGGAGGGTCCAGGTGAGGTTGTTGAGCAGAATGTTGTGGGTTGTGCAGTAGTTTTGTGGTTCTCACAGTCCCTTACCAAGAGGAACAAATGATCAATTGCTGCATTTCTGGACTGGTATCCCCACAACTGCCATTGCAGTGGGGATTTCCAGCCAGCCCTGCTCTGAAAACCATCAAAGGCCCTCACAGAGCCACTGCTTGGGCTCCCTTTGGGTTTTGTGCTTCTTGCAGGGCTGAGCAAACCACAGCCAGGCCTTTTCCCCCACAGAATTCTCACCTCTGCAGCAGCTCTAAAGCTGCCAGAATCAAAGCCAAGGGGGCAATGGGGACCCTCAGGTGCTGGCTGCCACCTGGGGCTGGCCAGAGCAGGGCTGGGCAATGGCCATCCCTGTGCAGTGAGGCTGGGCCATGGCTGGGCCCCAGCCTTGCATTGACAGGGGTCCCCAGGATGTGCCACCCCTGGGACAGGCACCCGGCCAGGAATGTGCAGGGACATTTCTGGAACTGCCACCCCCTGGGAAAGGTCCCCCCATGTCAGGATGTGCCACCCCCTGGGACAGGATCCCCTCAGGACAGGACACCCTGGATGTGCCCCCCCAGAACAGAACCCCCTCCCTTTCCCATCTGACTCTCAGCACAAATGGCCGCTTCCTTCCTGTCCAAGGAAAAGAAAGTGAAACTGTTGAGAGGGCACAGCCCAACACCTCCATCCCCACAGCCTCCCCACCCATCCTTGCACCCCTCACACCCCGTTTTTCCCCTCCCCTGTTGCCCCCCAACCCGTTCCCTGCTCAGGTGCTCCCCGGGATTGCTGAGTCAGGAACAGGGGGTGAGGGGACGTGGCACAAAAGTGAGGAAAATAAGGAAATCAGAGAAATAAAGAGATGAAAAATTCAAGGGTGGGAGAGGGCACAGAAGCAAAGCTGCCCAGGACCCTCAAGTGATGCCTGCCCAGGAAATGAGCACTCCAAGGGGGCTTTGCTGGGCACTGGGTCACCCCAAAATCTTAGACACCCAGGGAAGGAGCTCAGACCCACTGGCCCACCCAGCCACTGCCGTTCCCAGGCACCCCCATTCCCCTGGAACCCCAACCATGGGACCCCCATTCCTTGTGTCCCACCATGCCTGGGGAACCCCATCCCAGGACTGCCATTGCCCAGCACCACCATTGCCTTGATCCCATCCCATGGGCTGCTTCTTCCCCCAGAACCCCTATTCCCAAGGGTCCCCTTTTTCCCCCTGCATCCCCAACCCTGGCAACCACCTGCCATGACCCCAAATGCCTGGGGACCATGTTCCCACAGCACCCCCATCCCTGAATGCCCCCAGGCACGGAGACCTCAATTCCCCTGGATCCCCATTCTCCTGGAACCCCATCCTTGGTTCCCCACATCCCCTGAGCCCCCTACTCCTGGCAACACCATCCCCCACCATGTCCCCAGCCTGTGTCCAGCTTGTGGCCACCCTGCCCCCACCAAGGGCCACCAACAGGTGGGGACGGACGTGACCTCACTTCCTTCCCCTTCATCCAAAGAGCCACCAGCCAAGGGAGCGGTGGCCACAGCAGCGAGTGACAGCCAGTGCACATGGCTGGGGACACCGGGATGGCCGGGAAGGTGGCGCTGCTCCTGTGGGGTGAGTGCCCTGGGCACGGGGCTGAGACCCCTGCGATGGGGAGGGAAGGGGGCACAGGGGGGCTGCAGGGTCCCCTGAGGTCCCCAATGCCAGCAGTGCCAGTCCATGGTACCCACAGAGGACCTTGGTGGGACTGGGGATGTAGGATGGCTTTGGGGACAGGAATGTGGGGACAGGAATGTGGGGACTGGCACCTTTGGGCTCAGGGAGCTTTGGGCATAGGGACAAGGGAACTGGGATGCAGGGACAGAAGGGGACAAGAATGGTGAGGATGTGGCCATGGGGATGGGATCATTGGGATGGGATCATGAGCTGCTGGGGGTGACCTGGGCCAGCATGGGCTGTGTCCGTGCTGTCCTCGTGCCTGGGGTGTCCACGGTGTCCCCACCCTCAACCCAGCGTGGCCTCGGTGTCTCTGTTCCCAAGGTGTCTGTGCCACACGGATGTGGTGCACGGGTGGCTGTGACACCGACATGTCCCCCTGGCCTCGCCGAATCTTTTCGGGACCAACCAGACACAGTTTCTTACAAGAACTGCTGACTCCATGGGGACAGTTTGGGGACACCAAGCAGCCCAACACCCCCTGTGTCCCCATGCTGCTGTGCCCACAGTGCCACCCCCACTGAGCCCTGTCCCTTCTCCCTTCCAGCCCAGATCCTCGGCCTCGCTGGTGAGTCCTCGTGGGATGCCATGGTCCCATCCCGCTGTCCCCAACCCTGCAATGACCCTGGCAGGCCGGTGTCCCCTGTCACCCGCAGGTGCCCAGACCACCCGGCTCCTGGTGGATTCTCCTTGGAGGCCGGCGGTGCTGTGGGACGAGGTGACACTGACCTGCAAGGGCTCGGGGACAGCTGGTGCCACCACCTGGTACAAGGACGGGAAGCACTGGTGGCAGAAGGGACCTGACCACTTCACTGTCACCGAGAGTGGCACCTACGAGTGTTACAGACCTGGCAGTGGGCGCAGCGGCCCTGTGACTGTCTCAGACGGTGAGGGGGGTTTGGGTGTCTCCAGGCTGGCACCGTGGGGACCCCGAGGGCTCTGGGTGGGCTCCGCTCCATGGGTCACCTCCTGTATGACCACAGCCTGTCCCCTGCCCTGGGGACATCCCAGTGTTGGGGGGATCCCAGTGCTGGAACTGGGGACCCCTGGTGTGCTGGACCCTCCAATGGGGGGTCCTGGTGCCATCGGGTGTGACAGGACCCCTCTGTCCCCAGACTGGCTGGTGCTGCAGGTGCCGGTGCGGGTGCTGCTGGAGGGGGACACAGTGACACTGCACTGCCGGGGCTCTTGGAACAGCAAGGTCACCTCGGTGTCCTTCTACCGAGGGGGGACAGAACTGAGGGGGCTCCGTGATGGCACCGAGCTGTCCCTGTCCCCTCTGCAGCTGAACCACAGCGGCAGCTACAGCTGCAGGGGCCAGGTGGCATCCTGGGAGTGGAAGGATTCAGCGCCGGTGACACTGAGAGTGCACGGTGAGCCCCCCACAACCCCCACCCCGACACCCCCACAGCCCCTCCCCAGGGATTCAGGCTCAAAAATCCCCTCCCCTCTCTTTCCAGAGCTCTTCACAGTGCCAGTGCTGGTGCTGCAGGGTCCCCCCGAGATCACCGTGGGGTCCCCCCTGACTCTCAGCTGCCGCAGCACCCCCAGCCCCCTGCGGCCCTCAGCCCCCCTCCTGTACCTGTTCTACCGGGACGGGTGGGTGCTGGGGGGCCCACAGGGGTCCCCGCAGCTGCTGCTGCCCGCCGTGGGGGTCTCCCACTCGGGGAATTACAGCTGTGAGGTGCAGTCCCAGGGTGGGACCGTGCGGAAGAGCAGCGCCCGGCTCCGCGTCAAGGTGCGCAGTGAGTGCGGGGATGGGCACGGGGAGCCCCACAGAACCCCCGGGTGCCCTGGTTGGGGACCTGCATGTCCCCTTGACACATTCCTTGTGTCCTCCCACCTCTGCCCTGTGTCCCCTCACCCCTCCTTGGTGTGACCCCATCCCTGACATCCCCCACCACACCCATCCCCATTGTTCCTATCCCCCCACACCGGCTGCCAGCCCCTCCCTGTGCCCTCAGCCCTGTCTGTGTCCCCGTGGCCAATGCCACCATCACCCTCTGTCCTGTGTCCCCACAGTGCCCGTGGCCAATGCCACCATCACTCTCTGTCCTGTGTCCCCACAGTGCCCGTGGCCAATGCCACCATCACCCCCGGTGCCCTGGCACACCAGGTGCACACAGGTGACAACGTGACCCTGCGCTGCTCGGTGCAGGTGGGCTCAGCCCCTGTCACCTTCACCTGGCTGCACAACGGGCAGGAGGTGGCCCGGGGTCCCCTCCTGGAGCTCAGGGACATCGATGTGGGACATTCGGGCACCTGGCAGTGCGTGGCCACCAACCAGCTGGGACAGGACGGGCACCACGTGTTCCGGGCACTCAGCCCTGAGCTGGCACTGGAGGTGACACCTGGCTCACCCTGGGTCACAGGTGGGGTCACACAGGGTTGCTGGGGGTGCAGCACTCCAGGAGTGATGGGTGACCCTGATGTGTCCCGTCTGTTTCTTGCAGTGGCCGCAGGGGTCAGTGGGGCCCTTTTGTTCCTGCTCCTGCTCATGGGTGTCATTGCAGCCTGGCAGTGGTGGCACCGTGTGGGTGGGTGACAATGGGGTAACGGGGGTCCCAGGGAGCTGTAGAGACCCACAAAGTTGGGGAGCTATAGGGCAGCACCCACAGCCCCAGAATTGTCACCCTGTCTGGTGGTGCTGTAGGGTTTGGGGAGATGCTGGAGGGTCCTGCAGGGATGTTGGGGATTCTTTCAGGGGCCCTGGGGGCGTTAGGGAGGGTCTCTGTCCCTGCTGGGCTTTGGGTTCTTGAGGCTGAGTTGGTCAGGGGCATTGAGTTCTGGGGACTCCAGAAATTCTTGGGGATCCTGAGGGGAATTGAGGGTCCCATGGGGGTTCAGGAATCATGAGAGGATTCAGGGCCCTTGGGACCCCACAGTCACCCCTCCTTTCTTTCCTCTGCAGCTGCAAGGAAGAACCAGGAAAGGTGAGTGGGGGACTCCAACCTCATTCTCCCCTTTTACCCCAACCCCCAAGATCTCCCATTCCCTCCCCCACATCCCCTTTATTCCCTCAGGGCACCCCCGGATATCCCGCCACCCCCAGAGGAGGGGGAGGTGCTGTACACCCACGTCGTGGTCACCAAGAGGGCAGGGGGTGAGTACGGGGGGGACACACACAGAGGGAGACGTCACCAACAAGTGTCACCCCACCCAGATCCCACAGCCCCTGTCTCTCGCAGCGTCCCCCCGTGCCACCACCCTCCAGGATCCCCAGGTGACCTACGCGGAGCTGCGGGGACCCCAGGGGCGACCACGGGAACCCGATGACATCTACGGCAATGTGCTGTGACAGTGGGGGGGAACTGGGGGGCACTGGGGGTCCCCACCCATGGGCACCTACTCGTGTCTGTGCTGTCACTAAAAAATTGCTCCTCAACCTCCTTGTGGAGGCACAAAGATCCCAAAGGGCTGAGAGAAGAACAATTTCCTGAAACAGCAACCAGAGGGAATAAAACCAACAGCAACAGCAACAAGGTTCAGAGTCCAAATGGTCACACAAGGAACGATTTCCAGGGAAAGCTCCCAATAAGGAACAAACCCCAAATAATCCCCCCAGCACATTTCCTCCACCAGAGGAACCTGGTAGGGCCCTGGATCTTCCTTGCTCTGATGGAGGCTCTGGATTCTGTTGTCCCCTGTGCCAAACCCCTCCTCTGCCGTGTTCCCAACACCAGGACGACACAAAGTCCCTGTGGGGGTTCCGGAGCCTCTCCCATTGCCAGGGCAGTCGGGATCAGGCCATGGCACAGGGTGGGGTGTCAGAGACAGGAAAAGGTTGGTTTCTGGAGACATTTTGGAACAGCTGTGTGTGGCAGGGGTGGGTCAGGCCTTGCTTTTGGCGAGACACGGCCCTGTCTGTCCATCAGTCTGTCAGCCATGGCACATTGGGGACAGCATGACGCTTTGACCCAGCCAGCTCCTGAGTGGCTGGGTGACCAGAAGTGCCATCTGGGGAGAGGGCCCTTGGCGGCCCAAGTGGCTTAAAAGGCAGAGCATGAGGTGGCCAAGTCCCTGACTGTGTCTTCATTTGGGGTGTCTGTCCCATCCACGCTGGAACCCAGAAACTGGCAACTCCTTTAAATGAGAAATGTCTGCCAAGGAAAGTGGGAATGTTCCTGGAATAGAAAGAAGACCCATATAAAAAACTCTTTACAATCTCAAAGATGATGGGGATTCTAGGCAGAACTGTAGGAAAAGGAATACCAGCTCTTTACTGGGAAATTTATAAAGCAGAACAGAACAAACAACACAAACCCAGAACTTTCCGTCCCGCTCAGCGCTGTTGGTTTTTGTGGCAGTTATAACCGCGGCCAGCAGGCGGCGCTGCAGGGAGCACTCCTGGCCAGCAGGGGGCGCTGCAGGGAGCACTCCCGCCCAGCAGGGGGCGCCCCGCTCCACCTCCATCCCCTCAGGGGCCATGGCGGCCTCGGAAGGGAGGGAGGAGGGGAAATCGCTCCTGTTGCAAACTCACGGGCACCAATCGCTCCCGGCACCACCACCGGCAGCAGGCAGAAGCCGCCAAGGCAGCAGGTTGGATCCCAGTGCCCACTGGCAGCGTAGCAGTGTCCCGGGGCCAGGCACACACCCTGCACAACACCCGCATCCACTCTCCGTGATCCCAAATGGAAGGAAAGCAGCGCCTGACCCCAGGCAGGTCTCGGGTCCACAACAGCCCCTATGGTGGCTTTACACCACAATTCCTTCAAACCCTCAGCCTTTCCCTCAGGTGAGGAGGGCAGGGATGGAGCAGCTTTGGGGACACCTGGAATCCACACAGGGTCACTCCTCACAGCCCCACCACGGCCGCCAGCAGAGCCCCTGCTCGGTATTCCCACACTTTTCCCTCTTGTCTGGCAGACACATCCCAAACCCAAACATTCTTTCCGTCAGGTTCCAGAAGGCTGCGGGTTTTGTTCAAGAAGGAGGGTCCAGGTGAGGTTGTTGAGCAGAATGTTGTGGGTTGTGCAGTAGTTTTGTGGTTCTCACAGTCCCTTACCAAGAGGAACAAATGATCAATTGCTGCATTTCTGGACTGGTATCCCCACAACTGCCATTGCAGTGGGGATTTCCAGCCAGCCCTGCTCTGGAAACCATCAAAGGCTCGCAGAGACACTGCTTGGGCTCCCTTTGGGTTTTGTGCTTCTTGCAGGGCTGAGCAAACCACAGCCAGGCCTTTTCCCCCACAGAATTCTCACCTCTGCAGCAGCTCTAAAGCTGCCAGAATCAAAGCCAAGGGGGCAATGGGGACCCTCAGGTGCTGGCTGCCACCTGGGGCTGGCCAGAGCAGGGCTGGGCAATGGCCATCCCTGTGCAGTGAGGCTGGGCCATGGCTGGGCCCCAGCCTTGCATTGACAGGGGTCCCCAGGATGTGCCACCCCTGGGACAGGCACCCGGCCAGGAATGTGCAGGGACATTTCTAGAACTGCCACCCCCTGGGAAAGGTCCCCCCATGCCAGGATGTGCCACCCCCTGGGACAGGATCCCCTCAGGACAGGACACCCTGGATGTGCCCCCCCAGAACAGAACCCCCTCCCTTTCCCATCTGACTCTCAGCACAAATGGCCGCTTCCTTCCTGTCCAAGGAAAAGAAAGTGAAACTGTTGAGAGAGCACAGCCCAACACCTCCATCCCCACAGCCTCCCCACCCATCCTTGCACCCCTCACACCCCGTTTTTCCCCTCCCCTGTCGCCCCCCAACCCATTCCCCGCTCAGGTGCTCCCCGGGATTGCTGAGTCAGGAACAGGGGGTGAGGGGACGTGGTACAAAAGTGAGGAAAATAAGGAAATCAGAGAAATAAAGAGATGAAAAATTCAAGGGTGGGAGAGGGCACAGAAGCAAAGCAGCCCAGGACCCTCAAGTGATGCCTGCCCAGGAAATGAGCAGCCCAAGGGGGCTTTGCTGGGCCCTGGGTCACCCCAAAATCTGAGACACCCAGGGAAGGAGCTCAGACCCACTGGCCCACCCAGCCACTGCCGTTCCCAGGCACCCCCATTCCCCTGGAACCCCAACCATGGCACCCCCATTCCTTGTGTCCCACCGTGCCTGGGACCCCCATCCCAGCACTGCCATTCCCCAGGATCTCCATGGCCCAGCACCCCATTCCCAAGGAACCCTCTCCTGTTCATTCCATCCCCTAAAAATCCTCCTTTCCCCAGAACCTTGATTGTCCCAGGACCCCCAATTCCCATGGGAGCACCCATTCCCACGGGACCCCCTATTCCCATGGGAACCCACATTTCCCCAGCACCACCATCCCCTGACCCCAAATCCCTGGAGCTCATGTTCCCCTGGCACTGCCATCCCTGAGTCCCCCCAGCCCTGGGCACCCCCATTCCAAGGGACCCCATTCCCCTGGGAGCCCCCATTCCCCTGGACACCCATTGCCCGGGTCCCCCAAACCCTCTGAGCCCCCCACTCCTGGGAACCCCATATTGCACCTTGTCCCCCCCAGCCTTGTCCCCATCCGGTCCACACCCTTCCCACAGCCTGTCCCCACGGCCACATCCCCATGACCCCGTGCTTGTGGCCACCGTGCCCTCACCAAGGGCCACCACCAACACGTGAGGACAAGATCTGATCTTGCTTCCTTCCCCTTTTTCCGAAAAGCCACCAGCCAGGGGACAGCCACCCCTGGGCAGCGAGTGACAGCCAGTGCACATGGCTGGGGACACCGGGATGGCCGGGAAGGTGGCGCTGCTCCTGTGGGGTGAGTGCCCCGGGCACGGGGCTGAGACCCTGGGGATGGGGAGGGGGCACAGGGGGGCTGCAGGGTCCCCTGAGGTCCCCAATGCCAGCAGTGCCAGTCCATGGTACCCACAGTGGACACTGGTGGGACTGGGGATGTAGGGTGGCTTTGGGGACAGGAATTTGGGGACAGGAATTTGGGGACAGGAATGTGGGGACAGGAATGTGGGGACTGGCACCTTTGGGCTTAGGCAGCTCCGGAGATGGGGACAAGGGAACTGGGATGCAGGGACAGAAGGGGACAAGAACGGTGAGGATGTGGCCATGGGGATGGGATCAGGGGGATGGGATCATGAGCTGCTGGGCGTGACCTGGGCCAGCATGGGCTGTGTCCGTGCTGTCCTCGTGCCCGGGGTGTCCACGGTGTCCCCATGTTCTGCCCCAGCCCCCAGTGGCCTCAGTGTCCCTGTTCCCAAGGTGTCTGTGCCACACGGATGTGGTGCACGGGTGGCTGTGCCACAGACATGTCTCCCTGCTTTGCCAAATATCTTCTGGGGCCACCCAGACACACTTTCCCACAAGAACTGCTGACCCCATGGGGACAGTTTGGGGACAACCCCCACACCCCGTGTCCCCTAGCTGCTGTCCCCACGGTGCCACCACCACTGAGCCCTGTCCCTTCTCCCTTCCAGCCCAGACCCTCGGCCTCGCTGGTGAGTCCTCGTGGGATGCCATGGTCCCATCCCGCTGTCCCCAGCCCCACGCTGGCCCTGGCAGGCTGGTGTCCCCTGTCACCCACAGGTGCCCATGGTGGCCCTGGCAGGCTGGTGTCCCCTGTCACCCGCAGGTGCCCAGACCACCCAGATCCTGGTGGAGCCCCCCTGGAGGCCGGCGGTGTGGTGGGACCAGGTGACACTGACCTGCCAGGGCTCCGGTGCCACCACCTGGTACAAGGACGGGAAGCGCTGGTGGCAGAAGGGACCTGACCACTTCACTGTCACCAAGAATGGCACCTACATGTGTTACAGACCTGGCACTGGGTTCAGCCCCCCCGTGACAGTCTCAAACTGTGAGGGAGGTTTGAGTGTCCCCAGCCTGGCACCTGCAGGGACCCCGAGGGCTCTGGGTGGGCTCCGCTCCATGGGTCACCTCCTGTGTGACCACAGCCTGTCCCCTGCCCTGGGGACATCCCAGTGTTGGGGGATCCCAGTGCTGGAACTGGGGACCCCTGGTGCGCTGGACCCTCCAATGGGGGGTCCTGGTGCCATCGGGTGTGACAGGACCCCTCTGTCCCCCAGACCTGCTGGTGCTGCAGGTGACAGCACAGGCGCTGCTGGAGGGGGACACAGTGACACTGCGCTGCCGGGGCTGGAAGAACAGCAAGGTCACCTCGGTGTCCTTCTACCGAGAGATGAAGGAACTGGAGGGACTCGGCAATGGGACCGAGGTGTCCCTGTCCCACCTGCAGCAGAACCACAGCGGCAGCTACCGCTGCAGGGCCTGGGTGGAATACCGGCCAGAGAAGTTGTGGTGGTCAGTGCCGGTGACAGTGACAGTGCACGGTGAGCCCCCCACAGCCCCCACCCCGACACCCCCACAGCCCCTCCCCAGGGACTCGGGCTCACAAATCCCCTCCTCTCTCCTTCCCTGAGCTTTTCATGGTGCCGGTGCTGCAGGGTCCCCCCGAGCTCACCGTGGGGTCCCCCCTGACTCTCAGCTGCCGCAGCACCCCCAGCCCCCTGCGGCCCCCAGCCCCCCTCCTGTACCGGTTCTATCTGGACGGGTGGGTGCTGGGGGGCCCGCAGGGGTCCCCGCAGCTGCTGCTGCCCGCCGTGGGGGTCTCCCACTCGGGGAATTACAGCTGTGAGGTGCACTTTGAGAGGGGGGCCGTGCGGAAGAGCAGCGCCCGGCTCCGCGTCACTGTGACCGTGCCCAGTGAGTGCGGGGATGGGCACGGGGAGCCCCCACAGAACCCCCGGGTGCCCTGCCTCCTGCCTGGGTACCTCCGTGTCCCCCAGACACATTGTTGGGTCCCCCCGTCTCTGCACAGTGTCCCCTCACCCCTCCTTGGTGTGACCCCAGCCCTGACATTGCCCACCACACCCATCCCCATTGTCCTTATCCCCCCACACCGGCTGCCAGCCCCTCCCTGTGCCCTCAGCCCTGTCCTGTGCCCCCACAGTGCCCGTGGCCAATGCCACCATCACCCTCTGTCCCTGCTGTGTCCCCACAGTGCCCGTGGCCAATGCCACCATCACCCCCAGTGCCCTGTCACACCAGGTGCACACAGGTGACAACGTGACCCTGCGCTGCTCGGTGCAGGTGGGCTCAGCCCCTGTCACCTTCACCTGGCTGCACAACGGGCAGGAGGTGGCCCGGGGTCCCCTCCTGGAGCTCGTGGACATCGATGTGGGACATTCGGGCACCTACCAGTGCGTGGCCACCAACGAGCTGGGACAGGACGGGCACCGCGTGTTCCGGGCACTCAGCCCTGAGCTGGCCCTGGAGGTGACACCACAGGGACACAGGGACACAGGTGGGGTCACACAGGGTTGCTGGGGTGTTCAGGGACCCTGCAGTTCAGGGTGACCCCAATGTGTCCCCTCTGTCCCCAACAGTGGTTGTGAATGTCGGCAGGACCCTCCTGTTCCTGCTCCTGCTCCTGGCTGTCATCGGGGGCTGTACCTGGTGGCACCACCGGGGTGGGTGACAATTGGGGGGGTGATGGGGGTCCTGGAGTGAGGCGGAGCCCCCAGAGTGGGGGCAGAGCTCAGCAGCACCCAGACCCCTGAGCTGGGGGACGCTGAGCCCGCAGTGACCTCAGCTGGGGGTCCTGGGGGATTTGGGGGGAATTTGGAGGGTCTTGGTTGGGCTCCAGGGCCATCCCTGGGTGGGCTTTGAGGAACATTGGGGTGGCACTGGGAGCTCCTGGAGCGTTTGGGGAGCTCCTGGAGGGATGTGTAAATTTTCTGGGAAGCTGTGGTCAAGCCAATGGGCGCTCAGATTTGAATGCTGGCGCCTGGTTTGGCCGCCAGGATTTGGACGCGCCTCTGAGAACACGGGGGTGGAAAAGCAGAGTGCTCTGTGTGGGATTGCTGTTGTGGGACCTTTCTGGGGTCCTGGGGGAGTTTGGGGGTGCCCATCCCTGCCAGAATTGGGGTTCTGGGGGCTCAGAGGGTTGGGGGCACCAGGGGGGCTGGGGACCCTGCGGTGGTGCAGAAGTTCTGGGGGTTCAGGGGTGCTCAGAGTGTCCGGGGGAGTCGGGGGTCCATTGGGAATCGGGGCTGCAGTGGGGATTTGGGGGGTCCCGTGGGTGGTTGGAGCTGCCGAGGTCCCAGGAAGGTTCAGGGGTCCCGGTGTCCCCTCGGTCACCCCCTCCCCTTTCCCTTGCAGCCATGAGGAACCCCCAGGACAGGTGAGTGGGGGGCTCGGGATGGGACTCCCCTTTCCCCCTCCCCAGACACCCCCAGACCCCCTCTAATCCCCACAGGACCCCCCAGAGGAGGGGGCTGTACTCAACACCCACATCAGGGGCACCGAGTGGGCAGAGGGTGAGTACAGGGGGGACACCCACAAATGTCACCCCCACCCAGGTCCCCACAAGCGGTGCCACTCTCAGGGCACCCACAGGTGCCTCCCCGCCCTGCCCCACCTCAGGACCCACAAGTGACCAACGCGGAGCTGTCGGGACCCCAGAAGGAACAGCAGGACCCCCGTGACTACGAGAACGTGCTGTGACACTGGGGGGCACTGGGGGGCACTGGGGGGCACTGGGGGGCATCGATTCCCCTCAGGGGTCTCTTCTTCTCCCTCTTCACAGCACCCCACGGGGCTCCTCATTCCCCCCCCCAATGCTGGGGGAGCACAAGACATTTTTTCCCTCTTATTGTACCCAGAATTCAGGTTTTTGGTCAAACTGCGTGAGGAACATGGCTCACTCTTT
Organism: Melozone crissalis; assembly: GCF_028551555.1. NCBI lineage: Eukaryota > Metazoa > Chordata > Aves > Passeriformes > Passerellidae > Melozone > Melozone crissalis. Next base: position 281,215 of record NW_026535924.1, on the reverse strand, counting down.
AAAATTTGTAAATGTTTAGTAAGGAATGAAAGGGATTATATATTGTATAATAGCATGTCATAATTTAGAATAATATGGTATAATATATAATAAATCGTATATAATATATAATTTAGAATACAGAATGCATAATATATAATATATACTATATATGTTATATATATATTATATATTATATAGTATATGTTATATAGTATATAGTATATAGTATGTATTATATAATATATAATATATATTATATGATGTATAATAATATCGATATATAATATATATTATATATTATATAGTATAATATATTTTGTATTTTATTATATACTATATATTATATTACATTATGCTATGTTATGTTATGTTATATTACATTATATTATATTTATTACATTACATTATATTACATTATATATTGTATAATATATATTATATAATGTATAATATATATTATAAATAGCACTATAATATATATTACATAGAAAATAAAATGTGAAAAGACTTCCGCGTAACTAAAAAAAAAAACAGTGTCAGGCCATCCACTGATGCCATGTAATCCAGCAATTTTACTCTATATAGGGAAAATTATTTTAAGCTTTTGGGGTGCTCTTTTGCAGTTCTGTAAAAGCACCCCAGCGCTGGAAATATTGTCCTTTTTTTCTCCTATCATTAAACTTTTAAAAATTCTAAGGAGTGAACTCTGTTTTTCAGTCATTCAGAATTTCTTGGAATTTTTTGTCTTTTATGTTTTCCGTGGAGTAGCATTGCCACCTGCTGTTCGATATTCTGAATTACAGTGCTTATTTTGGGTGCTTTACTTCGATTTTATAGGGTTCTACCATCGACATCATCACATCCTTTGGCGATGGCATTTTTTGGGTTTGAATTTAGGGTAACCCCCTCTTTTCATCATCTTAAGGTTTAAAGTGAGGGGGAAACCCTGTTGCCTTCCCTTATTAAGGGTTTAAATTGAGAAAATCCCCCTTTCCCTATCATTTGAGCGATTTAAATTAAGTGAAATGCCTCTTTTCCCCATATTTTAGGGGACTAAATTAGTTAGGAGAACCCATTTAATTGTCATTTTACTGGTTTAAGGTCAACACCCAAATTCTGCCTCATCCTTTGGCCAAACCTTCGCCCTGGCAGGTTTTATCTCCTCCTGTGCTGACTTTGTCCATTCCTTGTCCTGGCACTGGAGGCAAGACCCATGAATTTTCCATCTTTCATATTTATTTTGTGTTCTGAAGGTTTTAGGTCATTTTGATCAAGCCACAGCTGGTGAGTTTCACTCATTGGCCCAGTCCTTTGTTAATAACAAACATCCGAGGATTGCTCCCAAACAAAATGGCTTTGGCTACCTTTGGACTCCTGGGGGCCACCTCTCAACTGATCCCCAAGAAATGGGGGTGGAATTCTTTCCGTCCTCTGTGTCTTGCTTTAAAAGACAAATACCTGCCAAGGAGGGCAGGAACGGAAAAGAAGACCCCGTGCTCCAAATTATTAGAACTTCAAAAATACGGGGGAAAATGTAGAAAAGGGCATAGCGGCTCTGTAGTAGAAAATAAACAGAACAAACAACACAAAACCAGAGGGAAAAAAATCTGCTCAGAGGGGAAAAAAACCTGGTTTTTCATATTTGGTGCAGTTATAACTGCGGCCAGCAGGGGGCGATGCAGGGAGCGCTCCCGGCCAGCTGGGGGCGCTGCAATACATCAACAATTTAGCCCCGCCCCCTTTGATCTTGCCCCGCCCAGTCCCCGCTGACACCGCCCCCTTTGTCGTGGCCCTGCCCCCTTTGATCTTGCCCCGCCCAGTCCCCGCTGATCCCGTCCCCTTTGTCGTGGCCCCGCCCCTCCACGCAGCCATGGGGTCTCTGCACCCCCAAACCGGGATCCCCCCCCTTGTAACCCAGCAGGACCCCCCTGCCCTCCCCCAGCCCCAAATCACGACCATCCAAGCCTGGAAAGAAGTGGATCCGTTTATTGGGGCACAGGGGTTGCTCCCCAACACGCTGGGGGGGCCCTCCAGCAGCCCCCCAAGGCACTGCGGGGCAGTGGGGTGGGCACAGCACCCACCCAGCCAAATAATAATAATAAAAAATTACTTTGGTCCTGACAAAACTGGGGCCGGGGGGCACCCGGCTGGTCCAAGGCGGGGGTTAAGGCAGTTTTGGGGGGGCCCCCTGGCAGGCAGAGGCCTGGGGGGGTCCGGAGGGGCTCAGAGGATCTGGCGGGGCATCCCGTAGCCTGTCATGCCAGCCTGCGAGGCGCCCCGGTTGGTGCCCATCTGCAGCCCGATGACGCTCTGCCCCTCCTTCAGCTTGTCCTCGGAGAAGACGCGCCGGTTCTCCTGCGACTTCCTGCGGGCACAGCGGGTGTCAGCACCCCGAAAGGACCCCCCCAGCCCGGCCTCCTGCCCCTCCAGCACCCCCCAGCACCTACTTGGGGAACCAGCTGGGGTCTCCCACGAAGAGCCCGTCACCCTTGGCCACAGCCAGGCTGCCCAGGTTCATCAGGGTCCTCTGCACGCACGCCATGTTCTTCCCTGGAGGATCCACAGCAGGCTCAGCTCTGTCTCCATCCCCATCCCCATCCCCATCCCCATCCCCACCCCACACCCTCTGGGTCACTCACCCTCCCAGAGATCCACGGTCTGGAAGATGTCGGTGGCGGCGATGCCGTAGCGCTCGGCCGCCTGCAGGAACTGCGAGATCTGCTCCATCTGCTTGAAGGCCATGGCCGACGCCTGGATCTTGGCCACGGGCGCCTGTCCCCGCGGGTGGAGGCTGTTGATGAGCCGGCACAGCACCTGCAGGCAGGGACAGGGACAGGGACAGCGTTAGGATTACGGTCAGGTGTGTGGCACACTCCCTGCCCCGCTGTCCCCAGGGCTACTCACCGTGCCATCCTTCAGCCACTGCTGGAAGCCGTCCCTGCCGGGCGCCGGCTGTGCCACCGCGCTGCCGCCGTCGCCGCCGCACTGCGCCAGGATCCAGCGCACCAGCACCTGCTCCAGCTCGGGGTCGTACTGCCGGTCGATCTTCTGCTGCACCTCCCGGCTCAGCCCGTACGAGGGGCCCCGGTTTGCCATGCTGACGGCGGGGGGGTCTGCGGGGATGGCGCCCGTCAGTGGCTCTGCTGGCACTGGGGCACCCACCCCGTGAGCCCCATCCTGGTGTGGAGCCTTATCACCCATGCCAGGCGCTGCCCAGGCTCTGCCCTCTTCCTGCCCAGCTGGCCGGGCGCTGGCTCTGTGCCCACCCAAGGGGCAGCAGGGTGGGCAGCACCCTCGGTGCCACCCTGAGCATCCCCATCCCGCGGCCCGGCCCCGCACGGGCTTGGCAGGCACTGGGGGCCGGTCGGAGCTTGTTTGCAGATCTCGCCCGTTTGCTCGGGCCCGGAGCCAGATCCGGGACTGGCACAGGAGCGCGGGGCCAGGGCTGATGGCGGCGGTGTCCCCACCCCGGCGGGGCAGCCAGACCCCACCCTGGCCAGGTGCTGTGCCAAGGTGCCGCTGGAGCGGTGCCACCCATGCTGGAGATAATGCCCACGGGGAACATGAGCAGAGCGGCCCTGCCCATACTGCCCAAGCCCCCGGGGTCTCTCTGTGCCCTCTGCCCACCAGTGCCGTGGTGGGCACATGAGGCTGCCCACCCCTTCATTGCCCCCATGCCCTGTCCTGCGCCGCTGGCATTGGGGGGCACCAAGAAACCAGAACACGTGCAGGCAGCCCTGCGTGCCCGGTGTCCCTGTGCCAGCCGGGCACATGTGGCAGTTGCTGCCCAGGGAGTGCCCAGCCCGCATCGGGGGTGCCAGGCTGAGCTCACCCCTGCCACACACCCAGCTCGGGGGTCCCGTCACCAGGAGCAGCCCCAGGAGGTGAAGGAAAACGGAGCCCAGCCGGGTGTGCCCCCAAAGCTTGGGGGCACCGTGGGGGTCTCCAGTGCCAGGCGCGGGGCACGGGGACCCCGCGGGGAGTGGCGTGGGGAGCGGCCGGCCGGGGGCCAAGGAGTTGGGAAACAAAGAGGAGCTGGAACTGGGATCATTTCCCGACCCAGCCGGAGCTTGCCCAGGCGGGATGGGGACACACCCGGACCCAGCCCCGCTGCCCCGGCGACCTCCGGACTCCGCGGGGGGAGAAACTGCGCCCAAGCCGGCTGGGCTGGGGACCCTCCGGGCATCGTGGGGGCACAGAGGGTCCCGGTTATGGGGCAGCCACCCGGGGGGCTCCAGGGACAGCCTGGGCACCCCGAGCTCTCTCCTAGCACTGGCAGGGAAAGCGCTGTACCCAGCCCCGCTGGGACAGAGCCACGCTGGGGACCCCCCGAGACCTTCCAGTGCCAACAGGGAGGGGACCCCAACCCGCGCGGGGCCACCCTGGGGACCCCGACACACCCCGGGGACAGCAGGGAGCGGCTGTACCCAGGGATGGAGCACCCTGGGGTGCCCAGAGCCCCCCGGGGACAGCGGGAGGGGACACCGGGGGACACCGGCGGCGGCGGGGAGGGGACCGGAGCCAGCCCGGCGGGCGCGCCCCGGGGCTCCCCGCACGGCGGGGCCGGAAGCCGCACCCCGGTCCCGTTTCCCGGGCGCGGCCGCGTGTCCCGGCGGCTCCGCGGGCGCGGTCCGGCCGCAACCGCTACCGGGACGGGCGGGGGGGGGGGACACCCCGGGGGACACCGGGCGCGCCCCGAGCACCGAGCGGCCGGTCCCCATCTCCGCCTCTTTCGTTCTCATGGTCCGCATCTCCCTCCCGCCGCCCGCGCCGCTCCCGGTGCCATCCCCGTCCATCACGTGCCCACCTGCGCCCGGTGCCCGGTGCCAGCCCCTCCCTACCTGCGGCGCCGGTCCCGCGCTCCCGGGGCGGCAGTGCCGGATGCCGCCGCCCGCGCCCTTTTCACGGCTGATGTCACCGGCACCGCCCGGCACCGCCCGCCCCCGGGGCGGGATCCGCCGGGGCCGGGGCTGGGACCGAGCCCGCGCCGCGCCCCGGGGCGGCCCCGCCCCGCGACGGGGACACGGGGGGGCACGGGGACAGCGGGACAGGGTGGCCGTGGTGGGGACAGAGTGGCTGTGGTGGGGACAGAGTGGTCGTGGTGGGGACATGGTGGTCATTGTGGGGACAGAGTGATCATGGTGGGGACAGAGTGGCCGTGGTGGGGACATGGTGGCTGTGGTGGGGACAGGGTGATCATGGTGGGGACAGAGTGGTCGTGGTGGGGACAGGGTGGTCATTGTGGGGACAGAGTGATCATGGTGGGGACAGAGTGGCCGTGGTGGGGACATGGTGGCTGTGGTGGGGACAGGGTGATCATGGTGGGGACAGAGTGGCTGTGGTGGCAGAGGGACATGGGGGCTGCATGGGCACAGGGTGGCTCTGGTGGCCAATGTGAGGATGGAGTGGCTGTGCTGGGGACAGGGTGACCACGGTGGCAGGGATTGTGACAAGGACAGAGTGGCTGTGGTGGCAGAGGTCAGGATGGGGTCACTGCAGCGATCAGTGTCACACACAGCGGTGGCTGTGGTGGCTGAGGTGACGATGGGGTGGCTGCTGTAGTGACACAGTGTGACAGGGCTGTGTGGGGACAGCGTGGCTGTGGCGGCAGTGCCACACAGGGTGACTGTGGTGGCTGAGGTGACAATGGGGTGGCTGCTGTAGTGACACAGTGTGACAGGGCCGTGTGGGGACAGTGTGGCTGTGGTGACTGACATGAGGATGCAGTGGGGACAGGGGGGACACAGGGGACACAGGGACAGTGGGGACAGCATGGCTGCAGTAGCAGGGACAGAGTGACCATCATGGGGACAGGCTGGGCACAACCCCCTGAAGATTTAGGTGGGGACCGTGGTGACAAAACCTCTCCCGGTGGCAGTGATGGGGACAATCCCCACAGTGGCACTGGTGGGTGCCAGGACCCTGCTGTGACGATGATGGGGACAAGCAGGGCCTGGCTGTGGTGGCAGGGGGACAGCAGAGGCTCGGGGGGAGGACGTGGCCTCGGGAGCAGCCGCAGTGTCCCCGGTGGCGCCGGCACAGCCGGTGGCGCTGGCGCCGCTCCCGTCTCCATGGCGAGCGCCACCAAAACAACAAACAGAGCCCGGGCTCGAGGCCACCGGCCGCCTCCAGAACGGTGACAGGGCCACCGCTGCAGTGTCCCCGTCACCCCACCCACCCTCAGCACCCAGCTCAGCACCCGCCGTGCCCGGCTCGGCTGGGGTGCCACCACTGGGATGGCACTGTCGCGCTGTGGTGGCACCAGAGCTCGGCAGGGATGGCACTGTCACTCTCTGGTGCCACCACAGCTTGGCTGGGATGGCACTGTCACACCCCAGAGATCAGCTGGGATGGCACTGTCACACTCTGGTGCCACCAGGGCTCGGGTGGGATGGCACTGTCGCACTCCAGAGCCCGGCTGTGATGGCACTGTCACTCTCTGGTGCCACCACAGCTTGGCTGGGATGGCACTGTCACTCTGTTCTGGCACTAGAATGCAGCTGTGATGGCACTGTCACACTCTGGTGTCACCAGAGCTCAACTGGGATGGCACTGTCACACTGTGGACCAGCCCAGAAGTGTCCCCCTGCCCCCCCTGGGTCCCTCCCGCACCCATGGGTGCCACAGGGTGGGGTGGCTTTAACCCTCTAAGGGCTGTGGGTGTCCCCTGGGGACTTTGGGTGGCGTTTCCTGTGGCTTTGGGGACATGGGTGGGGGGGACACGCAGGGCAGGGAGTGACACATGGGTGACCCATGGGACTGGGGTGGCATGGGGGGGACAGAGAGGTGCAGGAACAGGGGTGGGGTTAGGGGTGACACGGGGGCAGGACCCAGGGGTGACAAAGGAAGAGATTTAGGGGTGACACAGGGACAGCACCCACAGAGGGGTGGCCCAGGGTGACACAGACTGTCCCAAGGGACCTTGGCACACTGGGGCACAGCCAGGGGACACAGGGGGTGATTTGGGGACAGGACCCCCAAAGGGCACAGGGGGGTGGAAGGGGAGGGGACCTTGGGGACAAACTCAGGGACACAGGGCAGGATGAGGGGCACACATGGGCAGGGCCAGGGGACAATGGGCAGCAGGCAGGGGGACACAGGGGGGACATGGGGGGGACATGATGGGGGGGCACCAGGGACAGGGGTGGGTGTGACAGGGGGACATGATGGGAATATGTGGGGACATGAAGTGGGCGGGGCAAGGGGACACGGGAGGAACTAATGGGGGACATGGAGGGGGTGTGGCAGGGGGACATGGGGGGATATAGGGGGACATGGAGGGGGTGTGGCAGGGGGACATGGGGGGACATGGGATGGGTGTGGCAGGGGGACACGGGGGGACATGAGAGGGCATTTCGGGGGGACATGGAGGGACATAATGGGGGGACATGGGGGGTGTGGCAGGGGAACACAAGGGGACACAGGGGGACATGGGGTGGACATGGCAGGGGGACACAAGAAGACATGGAGGGGGTGTGGCAGGGGGACAGGGGGGGACATGGGGGGGTGTGGCAGGGGGACACGAGGGGACATGGAGGGACATAATGGGGGGACATGGGGTGGGTGTGGCAGGGGGACACGGGGGGACATGGGGGGACATGGGGCGGGTGTGGCAGGGGGACAAAGGGGGACGCCACGTGCGCACGGGTGGGGGGGGGTCACCAACATCCGCGACCCGACGCGACCCGCGCCGGAGCCCACGCGCGACCCCCGGTGATGTCATCCCCGTGTCCCCGCCCCCTCGGTGACGCGCTCCCGCGCCGTGGCCATATAAGGGCATGAGCGCGCAGGCCACGCCCCTCCCGCGAGCCCGGGGCCGCCGCCAGGCCCCGCCCCCTTCCCGGGGGAGGGACACCGGAACGGGGAGGGGGAGGGGACGGGGACACTGGAGAGGGGACGGGGACATTGGAGAGGGGACAGGGACATTGGGGAGGGGACAGGAATGGCGGCCACCCGGACAGGATGGGGAAGACAGCGAGGAGATGGCGGGAAAATCCCCTTGGAGGGTGGGGGGGGACACGGAAAAAATGGGGAGGGGCAGCGAGAAGATGGGGGGGGGGGCACCCCAAGAGAGGAAGATGAGGGGGAGACGTGAGGAGGAAAACGGGGGGACAGAGTAATTCTTGTGGGGGGGGACACGAGAAGATGGGGGGGTACCTGAAAGATGGGGGGGTACCAGGAAATGGGGGGGTACCAGGAAATGGGGGGGGGTACCAGAAAGATGGGAGGGGTACCAGGGAGATGGGGGTACCAGGAAAATGGTGGGGTACCAGAGAGATGGGGGGGTACCAGGAAATGGTGGGGTACCAGAAAGATGGAAGGGTACCAGGGAGATGGGGGTACCAGGAAAATGGGGGTACCAGGAAATGGGGGGGTACCAGAAAGATGGGGGGGTACCAGAAAGATGGGGGTACCAGAAAGATGGGGGTACCAGGAAAATGGAGGGGTACCAGGAAAATGGGGGGGTGGTATTGATAGGGCGAGGCCGGGCAGATGCGAGTGGGGAAGGGGAAGCTGTGGCCGGAGGAAGAGGAAGATGCGGCCACAGCAGAATGGGGGATCCCGCACGAGCCACGGCGAGCGGGACGAGGCGGGGAGGGGGACCCCGAGAAGATCTCGGGGGGGACGCGGCAGAACCCGGGATGCCTTGGGGATCCCCCCACCCACCAACAGGAGCCAGAGCTGCTCTCACGCCTCTTTATTCCCCTCCCCGCCCATCCTTTCACCCCGCTAAAGCAGCGTGGCCACCTCGAAGCGCTCGGAGCAGCACCCATGGGTGCCCACCCGCTGCCGGGCCCCCTCCCTGCGGCGCCGCGCCCCCAACCCCTCGGCCCGGGGGGTCTGGCGGCGCTCCGGGGGTCCCCCCGTCCCCAAGGCCTCCGCCGACACCGAGCTCACCACCGGGGCCGAGCCGGGCTCTGCGGGGAGAGAAGCAGCGTCCGGCCCCGCCGCGGCACCCGGCGGGGCGGCCACGGGGCCCGGGGAACGGGGGGGCCGCACTCACGGTGCCGCTGCAGGTCCCGCAGAGCGATGGAGGAACCGGGCCGGGCCGGGGCCGCGCCCCGGTAAAGCTGCAGCGCCTCCAGGAGCTCCGATTCCAGCGCGAACTCCGCGTCCCACTCGTAGTTCTCGTCCACCGAGGTGTTTCTCCTGCGGGGAGGGGGTGAGGGGCACGGCCCGAGGGGGTGAGACCACCGGGGTGGGCTCCAGGGGAGACCCCAAAAAGGGAAACCCCGAGGGATGGGTGTGAGACGATGGGGATGGGCTCTAGTGAGACCCCCAAAAGGGAAACCCTGGGAATGGGCTCTAGGGGAGACCCCAAAAAGGGAAACGCCGAGGGATGGGCTCTAGTGAGACCCCAAAAAGTGAAATTCTGGGGATGGGCTCTAGTGGAGACCCCAAAAAGGGAAACCCCGAGGGATGGGCTCTAGTGAGACCCCCAAAAGGGAAACCCTGGGGATGGGTAGGAGAGGCCAGGGATAGAGAGCACGGCAGACCATAAAGGGTCAGATGCCAGGGCAAACCCTCGGGTGTCAGATGCCAGGGATGGGCATGAGACCCCAAGATAAATGTCAGGAGAGACCCCAAAAAGTGAAACCCTGAGGGATGGGTGTGAAACCCTGGGGATGGGCTCTAGGGGAGACCCCAAAAAGGGAAACCCCTGGGGATGGCTGTGAAATCCTGGGGATGGATGACTGCACAGGGATGGAGGTCAGGGCAGGGGATGAAGGATCAGATGCCAGGGATGGGCATAAGACCCCAAGATGAATGCCAGGAGAGATCCCAAGCCTAGGGATGGGTGCCATGGGCAGGTGCTAAGGCCAGATCCCAGGGATGAGGGGCACCACCCTGAGGGATGTGGGAGCTGCCAGGGACGCTGGGGTTGAACTGGTCTCTCAGGACAGGGACAATGCGGGTGTCCCCAGGACAATGCAGGGCTGGCAGGCAGCCAGGTGGCTCCGTGCCAGGCCCACTCATGCCAGCCGGCTGGCACAGGCCCGCAGCTGCCCCGGCACGCTGCAGGAGCCCATCCCAGTGCCCTGCCCACGGCTCACCTCTTCCCGGCGCCAGCATCCGTCCTGCCCCGTCCCTCCTCGGCTGCCGAGCCCGCGCTGTGCCAGCTGCCCCCATCCCCGAGCGGGGTGCCCAGGAAGGTGCCCCCCAAGGACGGTGCCAGCGAGGGGGGCCGCAGGAAGGAGCCGCTGCCCCGGCCGCTGCTCTGGCTGGTCAGGCTGCCCCGCGGGAGCTTCTCCGGGCCCGCAGCGTCCGGCGGCCGCCCCGAGGGCTCAGTCCGGAGATGTGGGGCGGGCTGGGGGGGCGGCCAGGAGGGGGAACCGGGCAGAGAGGCCTTGGCGGGGCCCAGGGGCAGCCGGGGGGGCTCAAGGAACGCGGCGGTGGCGGCGGGAGGGGAGGTGGCGTTGTTGGCACTTGTGTCATTGCAGTCCGAGCACAGCGTCCGCTCCGGGCGCGGGGGGCTGGCGGGGGGATCCGAGCGGGCGCCGGTACCGGGGGGAGGCTCCTCCGGGGATGGGGGCCAGTCGCCGTCCACACACATCTCCTTGAAGAAGGGCAGGCTGAGGTACTGCAGGATGCCGCTGATGGGGCCGGGGGGCGCCGGGGGGCTGCTGGCCGGCCGGGGGGACTCCCGGGGCCGGGGGGGCTCCGGGACGGCGCTGTAAGGCAGGGTGGCGGCGGCAGAGGCCACGGGGCTCACGTCGCTGATGCTCAACGCCACGGCCTCGTCCACCACGGGGCTGCTGCTGCCGTAGCCGAAGTAGCGGCCGTGGCGGTGCCCGGAGGCCCGGGAGCCGCGGCGGGGCTGCCCCGCGGGGTGGGGGCGCAGCGAGACCCCCCTGTGCCACACGGGCTCGTCGTCTTCCTCGTCTTCCTCATCCTCATCCTCCTCCTCATCCTCCTCCTCCTCCTCCTCGGCGGGCAGCTGGCGGTAGGGCTGCAGCGGGTCCCGCGGAGGCTCCGCTTCCAGCTCCGGTCGCGGCTCGGTGTCCAGCACGAAGCGGCCGTCGGGGCCGCGGCAGATGCGCTCCAGCGGGACGTGCTCCCGGTGCTCCCGGTGCTCGCGGTGCTCCCGGCCGTGGCTCTCGTAGGCGGGGTACCGGGAGCCGGCGATGCTCAGGCCCAGGCTGGTGCCGGCCTTTTCACCCCACAGCAGGCTCCGGTGCAGGCTCCGGCATGGCGACGGCTGCAGCTTCAGCTTCACCGTGCTGCCGGGGCTGGCAGGGCCACGAGCATTGCTGCAGGGGAGAGGCGGCAGCTGCAGCACCGCCAGCCGGGCTGCTCCCGCATTTCCTGAGCTTTTCTCCGGCCAGAAGTGCCCGCAGGGAGAACGCCAAGGGAGCATCCCGCCCCTAACGCCCCTGGGCAGGGCGTGGCTGTGCCCAGCTTGTCCCTGTGCCCCCAGCTGGTGGCAGAGGGATGAGGAGCGCGGTGGGATGGGAACATGGCATGGCCAGGAGTGGGAGAGGGATGGAGGGGAGCATGACATGGAGAGGGAGAGGGAGGAGAGTGTGGCACGGGCAGGAGTGGGATGAGGGGCAGCAGGATTTGGGGGAGTGGAAGCCAAAGGTGTGACATGGCAGGAGTGGGATAGGGAGGGAAGGGGATGTGGAGGAGCATGGCGTGGCAAGAGAGGGACACGGAGTGTGGCATGGCATGGCATGGCATGGCATGGCATGGCATGGCAGGAATGTGGCATGGTGGGAGCAGGATAGGAAGGGAGTGGGATGGAGGGACCATGGCAGTGACATGGCAGGACATGGGGGGAATGTGGCATGGTGGGAATAGGACAGGGAGGGAGTGTGGCATGGCATGGCATGGCATGGCATGGCATGGCATGGCAGGACAGGGAAGGGACATGGCATGGTGGGAGTAGGACAGGGAGGGAGTGGGATGGAGGGAGCATGGCAGTGACATGGCAGGACAGGGAGGAAATGTGGCATGGTGGGAGCAGGACAGGGAGGGAGTGTGGCATGGTGGAAGTAGGACAGGGAGGGGATGGGATGGTGGGAGCAGGACAGGGAGGGTGACATGGTGGGAGCAGGACAGGGAGGGTGCCATGGCAGTGACACGGCAGGACAAGCAGGGAGCGTGGCAATGGCGTGACTTACTGTGGAGGTGGAAGCTTCTTGCTGGGGGAGAAGACGAGTGGTGGATCTGGAAGGCCATGAGAACACAGGGGGATCACACGGCGAGCAACTCAAAAACGTGATGAGGAGGAGGAGGAGGAGGAGGAGACGGCGGCACCCACACCCACTCAGTCCCCACCCAGGCTGGCCTGTCCCCTGTCCCCTGTCCCTTGTCCCCGGTACCTTGGCGGCGCTTGCGGACGCGCGCGGCGCGGCGCCGGTTCATGATGCAGGCGGCCATGGTGCTGAAGATGACGGCCACGCTGAGGAAGCAGATGCCACCAATGACCCCTGCCAGCACCGGCTGTGGCAGCAGCTCCGGCAGCTGCGTGCGGGACGGGTACACCTCCATCCCTGCCACACACAGGGCACCCCATCAGGCAGGCACAGTGCCCTGGTGTCAGCACATCATGGGGACACAGCAAAGGCTCAGCTCTTGCCCTATCAGAGCTCTCTACCCTTGGGGGGTCCTGTGCCCCCTGCCACACACAGGGCACCCCATCAGGCACAGTGCCCTGGTGTCACCAGGATCATGGGGGGCTCAGCTCTTGCCCCACCAGGGCTGATCTGTGCCCCCTGCCACACACAGGGCACCCCATCAGGCAGGCAAAGCCCCCCATATGTCACCACATGATGGGGACACAGCAAAGACTCAGCTCTTGCCCCACCAGGGCTGCTCTGCCCTTTTGGGGACCTGTGCCCCCTGCCACACTCAGGGCACCCCATCAGCCAGGAGTGGGACAGGGAAGGAGAGGGACGGAGGGGAGCGTGACATGGAGAGGGAGAGGGAGGAGAGTGTGGCATGGCCAGGAATGGGATGAGAAGCAGCAGGATTTGGGGGAGGGAAAGCCAGAGGTGTGACACGGCAGGCGTGGGATAGGGAGGGAATGGGATGTGAAGGAGCATGGCATGGCAGCCCTCCCCACGTGTCACCAGGACCATGGGGACGCAGCAAAGTCTCAGCTCCTGACACACCAGGGCAGCTCTGCCCCCTGCCCTGGGCACCATGTGAGGAGATGCTCTGGTCCCTGAGGTTGAAGCCACTCTGGCTGTCGCCCCAGCTTCAGCCTTGGGGGTCCTGCTCTGTCCGTGCCCCCATTTTAGCAGCAGGGACAGGGAGGGTGGGAGCAGCATGGAGGGGGCTCTCCTTTGGGAATTATTTGGATGTTTCCCACCTCAGGTTCCTCTCCCCACGTGGCAGCCCAGCCTCACCTGCCGTGGACACGTTCACCGTGTTGCTGGGGTCGCTGATGTAGCTGCCAGCAAAGGCCACCAGTCGGAACTCATAGAAGGCGTCCTGAGGAGGACAAGGAGGACACAGAGCCGTGAGCCACGCTGCCACAGCCACCACCCAGCCCTGTGGGATCTCAGCACATCAGCCCTGATGTGCAGAGTCACCGAGACAACCCTTGGGGGGCTCGGAGGTCCTGGAATGTTGCCAGAAGTGTCTGGTGGCTGGACTCTGACCCTGCACGGGAGACGACACCTGTGTGAGGATGGGAGGATGTCACTGGGATAAATGGTGAAGGGATAGGTTAATTATAGTGTGAAACACAGGGTTTAGAATTTCAGTACAGGGGGGTTCTAGAGAAACAAGATGGAGGAATTGGGGTATGTCCTGTCCTTCTTCTTCTTCTTCTTCTTGGCCTCCATTTTCTGTGGTGGTGGTGGCACTTTGGGATTGGCTCTTACTAAAAGTGCACTTGTCAATAGGGGTGAAAGGTATTGGGGAAAATAGGTAAATATCTTACACGTAGTTTTGGGTATAAAGATAAGTGACCGCCCCGAGGGCTCTCAGTGTGCTCATGGCCGACGTGCTGTGCGGACCTCTGTCAGGCCGGGAGAAAATCTTGTAGATAAAAACTAATAAACACTGAAGACCGAGAAAAAACCTGAAGACTCTTCTCGTCCTTTGGAGCGCGGGCTGTCCCAAGGCCATCCCGAGCCTTTCCAGGCCATCAAAAACAGCCGAGAACGGGACACAGCCCTAAACCCAGCCACACCTCACCTTGATGAGCCCTGGCACCAGCACCTGGGTGTCAGTGCCGGGGATGGAGCGCTCCAGCACCTCCCAGCCGCCCTTGTCCTGCCGCAGCTCCAGCGCGTACCCGCTCAGGGCCACCGAGGCGCGGGCAGGGGGCTCCCAGCGCAGCAGGACCCCCCTCACGGTCTCGTTGGCAGTCAGAGCCCGGGGTGGCGACAGGAAGACGTGCACGGTCATGGCCGGTGGCTCCGGAGGCACTGTGGTCACTGGGAAGCCTTGGGGAGCGAGCAGAGGTTGGCACCAGGTGGGCACGGGGGGGGGCACCGGGGGTGGTTTTTTTTGGGGAGCTGCCCTTACCCCTGGGCACGGAGGTGACGATCTGGCTGAAGGGGCCACTGCCCAGCTTGTTCTGGGCCAGGACGCTGAACTGGTAACTGGTGTCTGGCTGCAGGTTCTCCACCAGAAGGTGCTGAGCCCCGGCTGGCACCGACAGCGACACCCAGTCGTGGTGTGCCCGCGGCGGGTACCTCACCCTGGGGACAGGAGGGAGCCGTGAGAGGGAGCTGGGGCCCCTAGGGGGGCACACAGCAGGGGTGGGCACTCACAGAGGGGTGTACCAGACGCTGAACCTCTGGAAGAAGCCTCCATCAAAGCCTGGCTCCCAGGAGATGTTGGCTGCCAGCAGCAGCGGGAGCACGGAGACGTTGGTGACAGCGTGGGGACTGGTACCTGGCGGGCAGCAGGGTCACACTGGGGGGCTTGGAACACCCTTTCCAGCACCCCAGGACCACCCCAGTGACAGGCAGCTCACCCAGTACGTGGACAGAGGTGGCAGCGGTGACACTGGCCACCTGGTTGGTGGCCGTGCATTCCCAGACTCCGTGCTGCTCCTTGATGAGGGGGTGGAGGACGAGGCTGCTGTTGCCATCCACCTGGGCACTGCTCTTGCCCACGCTGCCCACCTGTGGGGCATGGACATGCTGACAGGGGGCCACCACCAGGGCAGGGACTGGGGCTGTGACACTGCCACACTGGGGACAAGGGGACACGAAAAGGGGGACATGGCCCACAAGCCTGGAGCTGGTTTGGAGGCCATGGGGCAGAGTTTGGTCACTGTTTTAAAGGACAACCAAGCAAAGTGACCTCAAACCCTTCAAGAACCATGTGATGGGATTCCAGTTTGGGATGGGACCCAGTGGGGACAGGGACACAACCCCAGGAGTGATGTAGGAAAAAGGACACAGCTCCAGGAGTGATGCAGGGACAAGGACACTGCCCCAGAAATGATACCCTGGAGGCCAAAAACAACCTCTGTCCCTGGAGGGGGGCTCAGCTGACCCCCCAAACCAGCACCCCCTACCTTCACCCAGGTGATGGTGGGTGGGGGATCCCCTTGAGCCGCGCAGGGAATCACCAGCTCCCGGCCCACCTCCTGGAAATATTCCTCCTTGGGCCGCACCGTGAAGGCAGGAGGGTCCTGCAAGGCAGAGGGGCAGTTTGGGGGGGCTTGGCAGGGGGTGCAGAGCCAGGAGGGGACCCCGGGGGGCTCCTCACCTTCAGCAGGACCCGAGTGGGCCGGGACTCGCCGGCGGTGCCGTAGCTGTTGTAGGGCGTGCAGCGGTACAGCCCCAGCGCGTCGTCGTTGCCCGTGGCGATGACGATGGAGCCGTCGGCACGGACGGACCAGCCGGGGAGCTGGGAAAGGAGGAGGAGGGATTTGGGAAGGTGGGAAGGGTGGTGGGAGTGGGGAATGGGTGAGCAGGAAGGAGCTGGGAGAGGGGAATGGGTGAGGAAGAGGGATTTGGGGAGGTGGGATGGAGCTGGGAGAGAGGAATAGGTGAACAGGAGGGATGTGGGAAGGTGGGAAGGAGTTGGGAGTGGGGAATGGGTGAGGAAGAAGGATTTGGGGAGGTGGGAAGGAACCGAGAGAGAGGAATGGGTGAGCAGGAGGGATCTGGGAAGGAGCTGGGAGATGGGAATGGGTGAGAAAGAGGGATTTGGGAAGGGGGGAAGGATGGTGGAAGAGGGAAATGGGTGAGGAGGAAGGAGTTGGGAGAGGGAAATGGGTGAGGAGTTGGGATTTGGGAAGGAGCTGGGAGAAGGGAATGGGTGAGGAAGAGGGATTTGGGAAGGTGGGAAAGGGTGGTGGGAGTGGCTGTACCTTGGGGGAGCTGGGAGAGGGAAATGGGTGAGCAGGAGGGATTTGGGAAGGGGAGAAGGAGCTGGGAGAGCGAGTGGCTGTACCCTGGACCAGCTGGGCTGCTGGGAGAGGGGAATGGGTGAGGAGAAGGGATTTGGGAAGGAGCTGGGAGAGGGGATTTGGTGAGCAGAAGGGATTTGGGAAGGAGCTGGGAAAGAGGTATGGATGAGCAAGACGGATTTGGAATGGTGGGAAGGAGCTGGGAGAGGGGAATGGGTGAGCAGGAGGGATTTGGGAAGGAGCTGGGAAAGAGGTATGGATGAGCAGGAGGGGTTTGGAATGGTGGGAAGGAGCTGGGAGTGGGGAATGGGGAGCAGGAGGGATTTGGGAAGGGGGGAAGGAGCTGGGAGAGCGAGTGGCTGTACCCTGGACCAGCTGGGCTGCTGGGAGAGGGGAATGGCTGAGGAGAAGGGATTTGGGAAGGAGCTGGGAGAGGGGAATGGGTGAGGAGAAGGGATTTGGGAAGGAGCTGGGAAAGGGGAATGGGTGAGCAGGACGGATTTGGGAAGGAGCTGAGAGTGGCCCTACCTTGTCCAGCTCCAGCGGGCGCCCGTCCCTGGTCCATGTGACGGAGAGCAGGGGCGGGTTGGCCCTGCAGGGACAGCGGATCACGCCCCTCATGCCCTTGGGCAGGTGAGTCTCCGGCAGCATGGTGGTCACCTGCGCCGGGTCTGCGGGCACACACGGGGCTGGGATCCCCACGGGGCACCCCTGTTCCCACCACAGCCCCCCCAGCAGGGCTCCCAACGGCCTGGGGGTGCGGGAGGGGGTCTTACAGAGCACCGTGACAAAGGCTGAGGCGGAAGGTGGCTTCCAGAGCCCGTTGCTGGGGGTGCAGGTGTATTTGCCAGCGTCGTCCGGGGTGGTTCGCTGCAGCAGGAGGCTCCCGTCCACCAGGACACGGACCCGAGCCTGGAGGTGGCTGGGAAGGGATGGCACAGCAGGGATGGCACAGCTGGGAGTGGCACAGCTGCCCTGGGGTGATGGATTTGTCCCCAGCATGTCCCTGGCACACGTTTGGTGGCACAGCAGCCGCGGTGCCATCCCATACCTGAGGTGGAAGACGTTGCTGCTGCCCTGGAACCAGGTGTAGGTGAGGTTCCCTGGGTACGCCTCAGCCTGGCACGCCAAAAAGGCATCTTGGGAGATGTTGACAGTGACGTTCTGGGGTGGCACCACGATGATGGGTGGCCCTGGGGTGCGAGGCAGAGTGGCACTGAGGGCTGGGCACATGGGACAGCCCCAGCAGCTCCCAAAACCGACCATGCCATGGCTCCCTGGAGCTCCCTGGGTACCGCCTGTCCTTACCCTGCACGAGCACACGGGTGGTGTGGGTGACGGTGCCCTCCTTGCTGGAGGCGTGGCACGTGTAGGTGCCCGCGCTGGCACGCTCCACGGTGGCAATGCTCAGCGTCCCGTTGCTCACCTGCAACGGCACCGAGGGACGGAAACGTGCCCCGTGAACCGGGTGGTGCCACCACGCTGGGGATGGGCAGCAGAGCCCGGGCACACCCCACAGAGAGCGTTGTCACCCTCACCTGCACCGTGTCCCCGCTCCGGACAGGCAGGTCACTCCTCTTCCAGGTGACAACAGGCTGGGGGTTGCCCACAGCCCTGCAGGTGAGGCTCAGCGCAGCCTGGTCCCGCACCTCCACGAACGCAGGGGGGGTCTCCAGGAAGGTGGGAGGTGCTGGAAGGCAAATCCAGATCCAAACCCTCACCCTCACATCTGGCTCAGCTCCAGCGCCAGCCCCGGGAGGCGCGGGCGGAGCAGCCGAGGGTGGGACGGGCCGGTACCGTTGACGGTGAGGTGGATCCAGGTGCCGTTCTGGAAGTCGGCGTCGGTGCTGTGGCGGTCGAGGAAGAGCACCCGGCACTCGTACCAGCCCTGGTCCTCGGCGCGCAGCAGGTCCAGGCGCAGCGAGGCGCCTTCCTCCAGCCGCACACGACCTGTGCCACGGGCAGAGCCTCAGGGACAGCCACGTCCTCGGGCCACCCCCTCCCTGGGGCCATCCCCTCCCCATGGTCACCCCCTCCCTGGGGCCACCCTTTTGCCAGGTCACCCCCTTCCAGGGGCCACCCTCTCCAGGGCCACCCCCTCTCCAGGTCACCCCCTCTCCCGTGTCACACCCTCCCCGGGGCCACCCCCTCCATGGGGCTACTCTATCCCCGGGTCACCCTCCTCGGGCCACCCCCTCTGGGGCCACCCCTCTCTCGGGTCACCCCCTCTCTGGGGACAACCCTCTGCCAGGTCACCCCCTCCCTGAGGCCATCCCCTCTTACCGGGTCACCGCCTCGCTGGGGCCACCCCCTCTGCAGGTTACCCCGTCCCTGGGGCCACCCCTCTGCCAGGTCACCCCCTCCCTGGGACCACCCTCTCCTCGGGTCACCCTTTTTCCAGGTCACCCCTCTCCTCGGGTCACCCCCTCCCTGGAGCCGCACCCCCTCTGGGGACACCCCTCTCTCGGGTCACCCTTTTGCCAGGTCACCCCCTTACCGGGTCACCCCCTCTGGGGACACCCCTCTCCCGGGTCACCCCCTCCCCAGGGCGCCCGCCCACGCTGCCACCGCGTGGGGCTGGGAACGGCGGTGCCAGAGGTGGCTCCCAGCGACATTCAGCACTCCACACACACGGGTGACAACGCACAGGAGGCGACAATGGCTCTGTCACCCTCGGCGGGGTCCCCCAGCACGGCGGGTCCACGCACTCGGAGCATCGCTTCCCCAAACCCCCTCCCACGCCCCTTTTCCCCCTTCCCGAGGATTTTCCCTCCCACTGGGAGCTCCCCTAACGCTCTCACCCTGCTCAGCCCCGGTCACGGTGGGGCTTCCCCAGGCCGTGGGGTCCCGGGGGGGACACGGTGACCGGGGCTCCTCCGGACCGTGGGGTGCTCGCCCCGTGCCAGCCCCACGCCCCGCGGCCTCTTTGATGAGCAGAGGGATAAGGGCCCGCAGCGAGAGCGAGCGCAGCCCGTTAATCCCCCGGGCTATTATCAGAGCCATAATCGGCTCAGGGTGCAGTGGGCAATTGGCTCAGGCCAGGCTGGGGTGCGCGGCCAGCGGCCCCCAATGAATGCACTGGCACCCCCTGTCTGGGGCACCCCCTGTCCTGGGCATCCCCTGTCTGGGGCACCCACCATCCTGGGCATCCCCTTCTCTGGGCACAAACCATCCCAGGCATCCCCATCTCTGGGCATTCACCATCCCGGGCATCCCCTGTCTGGGGCACACACCATCCCGGGCATCCCCTGTCTGGGGCACACACCATCCTGGGCATCTCTTCCACGGGTACCCACCATCCTGGGCATCCCCTGTCTGGGGCACACACCATCCTGGGCATCCCTTCTCTGGGCACAAACCATCCCAGGCATCCCCATCTCTTGGCACCCACTGTCCTGAGCATCCCCTGTCTGGGGCACACACCATCCTGGGCATCCCCATCTCCGGGCACCCGCCATCCTGGGCATCCCCTGTCTGGAGCACCCACCATCCTGGCCATCCCCTGTCTGGGGTACCCATCATCCTGGGCGTCCCCAGTCTGGGCACAAACCATCCTGGGCGTCCCCTGTCCGGGGCACCCATCATCCTGGTCATCCCCATCTCCGGGCACCCACCATCCTGAGCATCCCTTCTCTGGGGCACTCACCAACCCTGGGCGTCCCCTTCTCTGGGCACAAACCATCCTGGGCATCCCTTCTCTGGGGCACTCACCATCCTGGGCATCCCTTCTCTGGGGCACTCACCATCCTGGGCATCCCCTTCTCTGGGGCACACACCATCCCTGGGCATCCCCTTCCCTGGGCACCCACTGTCCGGAGCACCCCCTTCCATGGGCATCCATCATTCCCTGCCACCCTGGCACCCCTTGCCTTGGCACTGCCACCCCGGGCACCCCCGGGCCATGCCAGGTGACCTCGCTCCCGGGACACCACGGCGGGGACACGGCACGGGCAGCACCGGAGCAGCTCCATCAGCATCCCAGGAGCTGCTGCTTCCCGAGGGGTTCCCGACACGGGAAGTTTTGGGGAGCCCCCGCTGGCGGCTCCACCCGGTGTCACAGACGGTGCTCACGCTGTGCCCGAGGCACCGGAGCCCCGGCTGGTACCGCTATTGGGATTCCGTGTCCCGCCAGACGAGCCCGGCAAGGATGATGAGGATGAGGAGGAGCGGCAGGAGCCGGGCAGGCGGGTTTGGGCACCGAGATCCGCCCTGAGCCGTGCCAACCCCGCACACGAACACGTGCGAACCTTGCCCGCAGTGCCCAGAGCTGCCTCCCACCCCTGTGCCTTCACCCCACAGCTGTGGGGACGAGGGGTCCGCCAGCCTTCACCCCACATCTGGCTGCCACGCCTGGCCCTGGGAATCGGGACAGCTCTGGGGAGCTCTGGGACAGCTCTGGGAAGCCCTGGGAAGTTTTGGGGAGCTCTGGGAAGTTTTGGGGAGTTCTGGGGAGCTCTGGGAAGCTCTGGGAAGCTCTGGGGAGCTTTGGGACAGCTCTGGGGAGCTTTGGGAAGCTCTGGGAAGCTCTGGGAAAGCTCTGGAAAAGCTCTGGGGAGCTCTGGGGAGCTTTGGGAAGCTCTGGGAAGCTCTGGGAAGCTCTGGGAAGCTCTGGGGAGCTCTGGGACAGCTCTGGGACAGCTCTGGGACAGCTCTGGGAAGCTTTGGGGAGCTCTGGGACAGCTCTGGGAAGCTTTGGGAAGCTTTGGGGAGCTCTGGGGAGCTCTGGGGAGCTCTGGGACAGCTCTGGGACAGCTTTGGGACAGCTCTGGGAAGCTCTGGGAAGCTCTGGGAAGCCCCGGGAAGCCCCGAGAAGCTTTGGGAAGCTCTGGGAAGCCCCAGCAGCTGGCAGCCCCCAGCCCCAGGCGCGGCGGGAGCAGCCGGCTCCCGAACAAAGGTCCCTTTGGAAGGGATCAGAGCGGTCTGGGGACGCCCCTGAGCCTCCCCCTAATCCCCCTGTGCCGGCCCCAGCCCCCTCCTCCTCCTCCACCGCCCTGCAAAAACAAAACCCTGCGGCCCAGCATCCCCCCGCGCCTGGCAACCGACATTCAGAGGGACACAAAGGACGGGGGGGTGGGACACAAAGGGGGCTGCGGGCCCCGCCACGCGGCCAGAGCCAGCCCAGAGACCCCCGACCCTCTCCTAGGGCAGGCGACAGTGGCCCGTGTCACCGTGGGTGGCGGTGGCACGCAGGGGAGAGCCGACCCCATCCCACCACAGAAGGAGCTGCACCCACCCTGTCCACAGGACCCCCTCCCCGATGTCCTCGGGAGTGACACTGGTGACAGCAGCGGCGCCACCCGATCTGATCCACCTGGCAGGGGCTGGCATCGCCCTGCACCCACCTCCCCTGCCCTTGCCGGCCGATGGAAAACAAGCACAAGCCGCGGCCCCGCTGCCATGGCGACGGCCGCCAGCCCCCCCTGCCCACCCACCCAGCTCGCCCTCATTCCAGCCTCCAGCCCCTTCCCCCAGCGCTGATCCCAATCTGCTCCCGCAGCCCTCGGCGACACGGGGGAGGGCACTGCCAGCCCCTTCCCGGGTAACCGGAGCCGCGGCAGCCCCGGGGCCCCTCGGCGCTCAGGTAACAGGAGCCCGGCACCGGCAGAGCAGGTGCCTTGTCCTGCCCGGGGCGTTCCTTGTCACCGCTGGTCCCCAAAACCAAGGCGGAGCTGCTGAAAGCATCCCCCAAAATCTGCATCCTCATGGGAAGGGGCAGCAGGAGAGTTGGGTGTCCCAGCCGAGGGGATTTTTAGACAGAGAATAATTTTGGCAGCAGGGTTTGGGTTGTGATCCTGGCACGATCCAGCCCCCCGAGGAAGGGTCGGAGCACGGATTTTGGCACAGAAAGTCGGGGTTTTTGGGCTGCCATCCCTCCCCATGCCCAAGGGACACTCTTGTGGTTTTCCCCTCGTGCTCGCAGGGATCGTCTCGCTGGGATTCCTCTGGCTCTGCCACCGCTCACTTTAAATACCCGCTAAAGCAGCGAATATCCCCCTCCCACGCCGAGCCCGTCCCCGGCCCAGCTTTGCTCCAATTAGCAGCTCCCCCGAAATCCCCTCCCCAGCCTCAACCTTCAGGCGACCCGCACGGGCCGGGGCAGCGCCCGCAGCCCCCGGGGCACGCCGGTGGCACCGGGAGGGCTCGGCCGTGCCACCCTGCGGGAGATGCCCACGGGGGTGGGTGGGTTTGGTTTGGTTTGGGGGGGTTTCTCCAAGATTTCACCCTCTGGATCTGCATCCCCTCTGCCACCCCTATCCCTGCTGCCATCCCTGGGCATGGGGATTGGCACTCACCTGCTGCAGGGACCCCCCTCGAGCTCCCCACTTTTTCAGGAGTGGGTTTAAGGTGGTCTAACACCAGCAGCACCCGGTTTGACCGAACCACAGCGAGTAGAGACACCGGACAGCCCACGGGGGTCCCGGGAACCCCTCGCCCGCCACTCACCCGCGTACTCGGGGTCCACGCGCGGCGAGTAGAGCCCGAACTTGATGAAGATGGGGAGGACGAAGCCGAAGCGGACCCACTCGATCACGTAGAGCGGCGGGCGCGCCTCGTGTGCGCCCAGGAGCCCGCAGCCCAGCACCGCGCTGCCCCCGACGCGCCCCACCACGGCCCGGGGCTCACTCCGGCCGCTGCCTGCGGGACCGGCACCGGGATGAAGCGGGACACACCGGGATGAACCGGGATAAACCGGGATGGGGGCGGGACGGCACGGGACACACCGGGACACAGCGGGACCCTTCCCCTGCCCACGGAACCTCCCGCCGCCGCCTCTCCGGGACTAACCAAACCAATCCCACCGGGACACACCGGGACACACCGGGACCTTCCTCCCGCCCCCGCTGTCCCCAGCTGTCCCCCGCCTCCTCCCGCTTTCCCGGAACCCGGTACTTGACGGACCGGTCCCGCCGGGACACACCGGGACACACCGGAACACACCGGGATCCTTTCCCCGCCCCCGAGCCCCGTGGCCCGGTACCGGCCAGACCGGCCCTGCCGCCTCCCCCGCCGCTCCCCGGGACGGCCCCTCACCCCCGGCTCCGGCGAGCAGGCTGAGGACGGCGGCGCGCAGCCACCACCGCATAGCCCAGGCCCCCCCTGCGGCGGCTCCCGCGGCGTCACCGGGGCCCGCGGACCGGCGGGCTCGGCCGGGCAGCCCCGGGGGCACCGGCCCCGGGCGGGGGGCGCGGGGGGCTCCGCGTCCCGCCGCTCCTCATGCCCGGCCGGCCGCGCTCGGCTGCGCTCGGCTCTTCCCGCCTGCTTTCGGCTCTTTCCGGCTCGGTTCGGGTCCGTCCGGGTCCGCTCGGCTCCGGCCGCCGCCGCCGGGCGGCCGCAAACAAACCCGCGACGGCGGGAGGGGCCGCCCAGGCCACGCCCCCCGCCGCCCGTTGCCGCGGCGACAGCCAATCAGGAGACGCCGCTGAGCGCTTCCCCAGGCGGCCAATGGCGGAGCGAGGCAGCGGGGAGCGAGGGATGCTGGGAAATGTAGTACCCTGAGAGGGGAAGGGGGACCGGGGGGCGTGTGGGGTGACACGGAGGGGGATTGGGGGGAAAAGCGAGGGGGACAAGGGGGGACACATGGGGGATCACGGGTGGGACCGGAGGAAACACAGGGGACTAAAGGAGGGGCACCTAGAGGGAGGACACGAGTGGGACACATGGGTGGGACAGAGGGTGGGACACGAGGGGTCATGAAGAGTACACCGGGGTGACACACGGGTGGGACACACGTGGGACACAGAGTGGGACACGAGGGGTCATGAATAGGACACAGGGGTGACACACGGGTGAGACACACAGGTGGGACCATGGAGGGGACACACATGGGATATGAGTGGGACAGACAGGCAGGACACGCAGTGAAAACACTCCTGGGACAGAGGTGGGACCAGGGGACACAGATGGGACACAGGGGTGGGACTGTGGTGGGTCAGAGAGGGGACACACGGGTGGGACATGGATGGGACACATGGATGGGACATGGCTAGGACATGTGGGTGGGGTTTGGGTGGGACACAGGGACAGGTGGGTGGCACTGAGGGCTGTGACAAGCAAGCCCAGCCTATGTCCCCTCTGTGTGTCCCTCTGTCCCAGCGCTCCCTGCTCACCCTTCCCATCCCATCTCCCTCTCTCTAATCCCACCCTAAATGTGTCCCCACACGGTGCCATGTCCCCATCCCGCGGGCTGAGCCGGAGCTGGGCCACTCGCCAGCCTGGGGGTGGGGGGGGGACAGGAGGGGACACAGAGGGGACATCCTGGCTGTGTCCCCGGCTCAGAGCCAGCATCGAGGGACCAGCAAACCCCGCACGTGTGACACCGGCCCGGCCACATGGGCACCCCGGGAGTGACACTGGGGCGATGCCCCCCCAGCCCAGCCCTCCTTGGAGGGGGTGGGGGGTCCTTGAAGCCCCCCCTGGCCCGGCCTGGCCCCCTGAGCCCGGGGGACTCTGAGGACAGCGTGGAGTCAGCGGGGTTAAGGGCAATAATTCTGCCGTAAGCAGCTTTGGGCCGCTCCGGCCCATGTGAGCTTAGGCTGGACATCGCTGTCCGGCACTGCCACCACGGCCACAGCGTCCCCACTGCGGCCACATCGTCCCCACCGTGTCCCCATTGTCCCCGTGCTGGTCCCCATGCAGGGATGGACACCCCAAACTGGCTGTGCCCCCCATGTGAGCTTAGGCTGGACATCGCTGTCCGGCACTGCCACCGCGGCCACGGCGTCCCCATCACGGCCACATTGTCCCCACCGTGTCCCCATTGTCCCCGTGCTGGTCCCCATGCAGGGCTGGGCACCCCAAACTGGCTGTGCCCTGGGTATGTGAGCTTAGGCTGGACATCGCTGTCTGGCACTGCCACCGCGGCCACGGCGTCCCCATCATGGCCACATCGTCCCCACCGTGTCCCCATTGTCCCCATGCGGGCCCCGATGCAGGGATGGACACCCCAAACTGGCTGTGCCCTGGGTATGTGCCCCCCATATGTGTGGCCTCGCTGTGGCATCATCCTGGGGACATCGGTGTCCCCAAAACCCCACCATGGGCCACCAGGGCCAGCTGGATGGCCCCAGAGTTTTGGAGTGACTCCACAAATTCTGGGCCTTCCCCTTCCCAATTCTGGGCACATCTGGGCAGGGCACAGCTGGATTGCCAGCAGTGCCCGGTGTCACCATGCCAATGTCACCACCCCAGTGTCACCACCCTGGCACCTTGTCCCCAAAGGAGAATGGTGACATTGTGACAATCCAAAGGAACTTTTGGGGACTGTGGAGCTGCTGGTTGAGGCGCTGGCCCCCGTTGTGCCCGCGCCATGTGCCACCCGCCCGAGAATGGGGACGGTGACACTGCTTCCTACCAGGATTTAAATGCCACCAAGGTTAGGAGCAGCTGAGAAGAGATTTCCAGGATTGGATTTTTGGATGGAGATGCCTCAATTCCGGCTAAGCTACACTTTAAGCACCAACGTCCCGGCTCGGCCCCCGGGCGCTGACACGCTTGTCACCCTCCACGTGGCATCGGGGCAGTGGCGGGTGACAGCGCTGGGGGGGCTGCTCGTGGGCCCTGAAGGACCCCAGAGACAGAACCACCCCAGAGCTGGGATCCCATGGGACCCCAAAAACAGCACCCTGAGGGACCCCAGAGCCAGGACACAGAGCTGGGACCCCAAAGCCAAGGCCCCAAAATGAGGAGTCCAAAACCAGAAACCAAAGCCAGGACCCAGATTTGGGACCCCAAAGCTCCAAAGTGAGGACTCCAAACCAGGACCCAGATTTGGGACCCCAAAGTCAGAACTCAGAGCCAGGACCCAGATCTGGGACCCCAAAGCCAAAACCCCAAAGCCAGAATCCAGAGCCAGGACCCAGATCTAAGACCCCAAAGCCAAAGCCCCAAAGTGAGGACTCCAAAGCCAGAATCCAGAACCAGGACCCCAATGCCAGGACTCCAAACCAGAACCCAGAGCCAGCACCCAGATCTAAGACCCCAAAGCCAAGGCCCCAAAATGAGGAGTCCAAAGCCAGGACCTAGAGCCAGGACCCAGATTTGAGACCCCAAAGCCAGAACCCAGAGCCAGGACCCAGATCTAAGACCCCAAAGCCAAAACCCCAAAGCCAGAACCCAGAGCCAGGACCCAGGTTTGGGACTCCAAAGCCAGAACTCAGAGCCAGCACCCAGATCTAAGACCCCAAAGCCAAGGCCCCAAAGTGAGGATTCCAAAGCCAGAACCCAGAGCCAGGACCCAGATTTGGGACCCCAAAGCCAAAGCCCCAAAGTGAGGATTCCAAAGCCAGAGACCAGAGCCAGGAGCCCAGAACTGGGACCCTGAGACACCCCAGAATGAGCACCCCGAAGGGTCCCAGAGCCAGAACTCAGAGTTGGACCCCAAAGCCAGAACCCAGAGAGACCCCAGAACTGGGACACCATGAGATCCCAGAACCACAACCCTGAGAGACCCCAGACTCAAGATCCTGGAACCAAGACTCTGAGGAACCCCTGAGCCAGGACACAGAGCTGGGACCCCAAAGCCAGGATCCAGAGCCAGGAGCCAAGAACTGGGAACCCAAGGAACCCCAGAACCAGGATCCTGAACAACCCCAGAACTGGTCCCTGAATGACTGCAAACCCAGGGCCCTGAGGGAGCTCAAAGCCAGGATCCAGAACCAGAACCCTGAGGAACCCCAAACCCAGGACCCCAGAGCCAGGATCCTGAACAACCCCAGAATTGGGACCCTAAATGACCCCAAATTCAGGGCCCTGAGGGAGCTCAAACCCAGGATCCAGAACCAGAACCCTGAGGAACCCCAAACCCAGAGCCAGGACCCCAAATCCCAGGATGCAGCTGCCAACCAAGCTGGGTCTGGGGGTGCCCAGCAGACCATCCCCCCAGCGTGCACCCCAAAACCAGACCTGGAGAGAAGCCACAGGCCAGTCCTTTAATGCAGGAGGTGACAGACAGGGCTGGGCACGCCTGGCACCTCAAGGTGCCCAATCCCACGGATGCCATCCATGACCTCAGCTCTCCTTGCCAGCGCTGTGGAGGGGAAAATGCCACCAGTGAGAGAGGACTGGGGACATTTGGGAGCCACAGCTGGAGGAGGGGACCAGCCAGGAGGGTGGCACCTACCCCAGGCACTGGCAGAAGCGGAGCACGGCCTGCTCCTGCTCTGAGGTCTCAATGGAGCCGGGCCGGAGGCGCCGGATCTCACGGATGGCATCACCCCCTGCCAGGTGCTGCTCCTTGCACAGGTAACAGGCCAGCAGCGTGCCAGTCCTGCCATGGCCCAGCATGCAGTGCACTGCCACGGCCTGGGCACAGGGACACAGCAGTGGGTGGCACTGCTGGATGCCCACGTGCCCCTCTGAGCGACAGGTGATGCCCATTTTGGTGCCCATTTCTGCCTGGTGTCACCTTCTGTCACCCCCTCCCCGCATCTTCCTAGGTGTCCCCTCTTGAAGTGACAACTCCCTGAGATGTCACAGCCACCAGATGTCACAGCCCTACCGCAGGTGTGTGTTCCCCTCCAGGTGTCACCCTCCCAAAGTGTCATTCCTGAAGGAGTGTCCATCTCCCAAGGTGTCCATCTCCCAAGGTGTCATTCCTCAAGTGGTGTCACCCTCCCAAGGTGCCATTCCTGAAGGAGTGTCCATCCCCCAAGGTGCCACCCTCCCAAGGTGTCACTCTCCCAAGGTGTCACCTCCCAAGGTGTCCATCTCCCAAAGTATCATTCCTTGAGTGGTGTCATCTCCCAAGGTGTCACCTCCCAAGGTGTCATTCCTGAAGGAGTGTCCATCCCCCAAGGTGCCACCTTCTCAAGGTGTCACCCTCCCAAGGTGTCACCTCCCAAGGTGTCATTCCTGAAGGAGTGTCCATCCCCCAAGGTGCCACCTTCTCAAGGTGTCACCCTCCCAAGGTGTCACCTCCCAAGGTGTCATTCCTGAAGGAGTGTCCATCCCCCAAGGTGCCACCTTCTCAAGGTGTCACCCTCCCAAGGTGTCACCTCCCAAGGTGTCATTCCTGAAGGAGTGACCATCTCCCAAGGTGTCCATCTCCCAAGGTGTCACCCTCCCAAGGTGTCACCTCCCAAGGTGTCATTCCTCAAGGGGTGTCCATCTCCCAAGGTGTCCATCTCCCAAGGTGTCACCCCCCCAAGGTGTCACTCTCTGAAGATGTCACCCTCCCACTGTCATTCTTCAATGGCATCCATCCCCCAAGGTGTCACCCCCTCCAAAGTGTCCCCCACCACCAAGGTGCCATCTTTCCAAACATCCCTCCTCAAGGTGTCCCTCCTCCCTGAGGTGTCACCCTGCCGAGGTCCCCCTCCACCCCTCAAGGTGTTCCCCACCCTGAGATGCCACCTCAAGGTGTCCCAAAGTGTTCCCTCAGATGTCTTCCCTAGTGTCCCCTCTCCTGGTGTCTCTCCTGGTGTCTTCCCCCCTAGTGTCACCACCCCAATTGTCCCCTCCACTCTCCCCCAGTTGTCCCCTCAGTGTCTTCCCACAGTTGTCCCCCAGGTGTCCCCTCGCTGTCCCCTCCCCCGGGTGTCCCCGGCCGTACCTCCCCGCGGCCATTGGCCTCCTCCACGATCTGCAGGAAGCTCTGGATCTGCTCGGGGCTCGGCGGGGTGAAGTCGGCGATGCGGAGCCGGTGCAGCTGGATCTGGGGACAGCAGCCGTGGTGCGGCGGGGCCCGCTCCGTCAGGGACACCAGGTGTCGCACGCCGCGCTCCCGCAGGTACCGGTAGTGCCCCGGTTCCCGCGGCATCGCCAGCCCCGCCAGCCGCCCCTCGACCACCCACGAGAAATTGGGGGGCTCCAATGCACCCATGGCCTGTGTGGGGGGGGACAGGGGACACTGCTGCTCTGGGGACCCTCAGAGCCCCCAGGTCAGGACTCCTGGAACCCCCATTTAGGATATGGGACCCCAGGAAAGATCCCCTGGAATGCCCTGGCCAGGACCCCCAAGTCAGGAGCCCCCAGGTCAGGACTCCTGGAACCCCCATTTCGGATATGGGACTCCCAGCTCAGGCCCCCAAGACCCCTCAACACCATCTCCCCTCCACGCCTCCAGAAGCCCCAATACCACCCCCAAAAGCCCCTGGCCAAGACCCTTGGGAGCCCTAAATAAAGCCCCCAGACCCCCAGCTCAGACCCTGCCCATCAGGACCCCCAGCTCCCCAAAACCAAACCCCTGGAGAACCTGGCCAGATCCCCAGGACCCCCAGGTCAAGACCCCCAGACTCCCCAATTCAGACCCCCCATATCAGAATCGCCAAAACCACACCCTGGAGAACGTGGCCAGGGTACCCCAAAGTCTCCTGGACCCCCTTGTGAGGACTCCTGGGACCACCACATGAAGCCCCCAGACCCCTCAATTGAGACGCCCCATGTCAGGACGCCTGGGCCCCCCAAAACCCCACCCTGGAGAACATGACGAGGGTGCCCCAAACTCCCCTGCACCCCCTTGCCAGGATTCCCAAATAAAGCCCCCAGACCCAAATTCAGACCCCTCAATCGACACCCCACGTCAGGACCCTCACACCCATCCTCCTCAGCAGAGTTTAACCGGGTGCCCCAGTTCAGACCCCCCCCTACCCCATCAGCCCCCGGGACTCCCGTTCAGCGCCCCGGGCCCAGCTCGGGGTTCCCCTCTTCCCCACAGGCCGCAGCTCTGGGGCCCCGGCCTCGCTCCGTTCCCGCCGCCCCGGTGTCCCCCCGGCCCCGCCGTACCGGGGAGGCCGCACGGGGCGGAGCGAGAACGGGCCGGGCCCGGGCTGAGGCGGAGCTGAGGCGGAGCGGGGCCGGGTTTGGGCCGGAGCTGAGGCGGAGCCAGGCCCGGGATGTGGCGGAGTTGAGGCGGAGTTGAGGCGGAACTGGGCCGGAGCTGAGGGGGAGCGGGGCCGGAGCTGAGGGGGAGCGGGACCGGAGCTGGGTCCGAGCTGAGGCGGAGCTGGGCCGGAGCTGAGGGGAGCAGGGCCGGAGCTGAGGGGGAGCGGGACCGGAGCTGGGTCCGAGCTGAGACGGAGCGGGACAGGAGCTGAGGGGACCGGGGCCGGAGCTGGGTCCGAGCTGAGGGGGAGCGGGGCCGGAGCTGGGTCCGAGCTAAGGGGGAGCGGGGCCGGAGCTGGGTCCTAGCTGAGGCGGAGCGGGACCGGAGCTGAGGGGACCGGGGTCGGAGCTGAGGCGGAGCTGAGGCGGAGCTGGGCCGGGAGAAGCCGCAGCGAGCGACGGAGGTGGCGCGGCGGTGACACAGGGGACAATGGGGACGCGGGGGAGGTCGGGTGGGTATCGGGGTGACAATGGGGGTACGCGGCGGGACGCGGGGCTGTGGGATACGGGGCTGAACCTCCGGGACAGCGAGCTGGAACCCGCCGGGACAAGGGTCTGCAGGGGTGGAGGGGATGCAGGAATGGGGGGCTGAATCCCCCAGAAAAGGAGGCTCAGTCCTCTGGGACAGGGGTCTGCAGGACTGGGGGTATGCAGGACTGGGGGGCTGAATCCCCCAGGACAAGGGACTGAGCCCCCCAGGACACGGGATTGCCACCCCGGAGCTCTGGGACTGACCCTCAGGTGCTTCAGGACTGAACACCTTGGGACTCAAGGTTGGACCCTCTGGATCTCTGTGGCACATGGGGCTGTAGGGCTGAATCCTCAGGATACAGAGCTGGATCCCTGGAGCTCCATTGCTGAACCCCCTAAGGGCTCCAGAACTGCACCCCACAGGGCTCTGGGTCTGAATCCCCCAGGGACATGGGGCTGAACCCCCCAAGGGCTCCAGAATTGCACCCCCAGGGCTCTGGGTGTGAATTCCCCAGGGACATGGGGCTGAATCCCCACCAAGGGCTCCAGAACTGCACCCCCAGAGCTTTGCCTTGGGGGGTCTCAACCCACTCCCCCACCCCTAAAAACCACCAGAACCCTAAAAACACATTTCTCCATTTATGCAATATTGGGTGGCTTTTGGGGAGGGGGTTACACAGCAGGGATTGGGGACACCCCCCACAACCTCAGGGCTTCAGGTACACCTCTCCCACGATCTTGTGGGGGAAATTGTTCCAGCCAAAAAGGGGGGTTTGGCCAGGTGTGTCATACAGGGCCAACACCACCTCCGTGGTGGAGACCCCCACGTCCCACATGTACACGGATGAAATCTCCCCCACAAAGGACTGCTTGGCATCAAAACCACCCCCAAAGCTGTCCTGGTCCTGCCCCAGCACGATGGATGCTGGCACTCCCACCGTGTATCCTTTCTGCAGCCCCTTCCTGGGCCAGGGCTTCCCGTTGAACCAGAACCTCACGATGCCCGTGGAGGATTCCCAGCTGACGCAGACGTGCTCGACCTCCCCGAGGTTTTCAGGCACCCTGAAGGACAAGAACTGGTTGCCCACGTTGAAGTCGTACTGGCCAGGTTTGGGCTTGAAGAGCAGGATCTCGTTGCTCTGTTGTTTGGTGGCGTAGGAGAAGAGGCTGTAGGGCCGGCTGAGGTCGGTGTAGGACTTGAGGCACACGGTGAAGTTGTTCAGGGGCTTCTCCAGCATTGCTGTCACCTGCACGTGGGCGCTTTGGGACTCTCGGGGGAACACAAACACCGAGCTGCCCAGGTCTGCGGGAGGTGACATCGACAGAGGTGACATCCAGCACCCGGGGTGGGTGCCACCACCACCAGCTGTGGCACAGGGTGTTGAGTGTCGAGTCCCTGCCACCCCCCATTTCTGTCCTCAGGGTGCCCTTTTGCCATCGTGCCCCCCTGTGCCCTGCACGTTCCTCCCTTGCAGAGCTCGGGGTGCCCCTGTGGGTTCCCCCATGCCGCCTTTGCCCCCACCCCGCACCCTTTGGGAGCACTCAGGGTGCCCCACTGCCCCCACAACCCCCCCTGCATGTCCCCATGCCCCCCACCACTACCTTGTGGGGCCGTGGGACCGAAGAGCGCGGTGAGGATGAGGAGGCAGAGCCACAGCGGCCCCATGGCACTGCCGAACCTGGCCACTGTCACCACCGTGGGAAAGGGGGGACCTCAGAGCCACCCAGAGCCGCTCCGAGGAGTGACAGTGCCTGGTGGTGACACTGACCTTCGTCCCCAAGCCACAGGACTGTTGGGAAATGGCGTGTGAGCGTGGCGGGGACTGGCTTTGGGGACAGTCCCCCTGTCCCCAAGGGAGGAGCCTTCCCCTTCCTGACTCCACGTGGGGCTGGGCAGCGCTGGAACCGCTGGATCCGTGTCCTGCCCGTGCAGGGACGGCCATGGGGCAGCTTGTGGGGTGTGGGGTGTGGAATGAGTGCCTTGGGTGACCCTGTCCTCATCTGGGCAACCTTCCTCGTGCTGGCTTGTAGAGGTGACGGGGTGCTGGCTGCTGGGGTGTGAGTGGCAAAGGGTGAGGAGGGGACAGCGGGACCGAGGCCACCCACATCCCTCAGGCCCCCAGCACCTCCCGGAGCCGCGGTTTCACCACCACATCTCCCTTGACTTCGTAGCTGAGGCTGTTCCAGGCCAGCAGCGCGGGCGGCAGGCGCAGGGACAGGAAGGCCGCGCGCATCTTATCCGGCGACAGCCCCGCGTCCCACAGGTAAACGTCGGTCAGCTCCCCCGAGAAGGAGTTGTAGAGGTCAAAGCCACCCCCAAAACTGTCCTGCTCCTGTCCCAGCAGGATGGCAGCCGTGGACCCCACCGTGTAGCCCCTCTGCAGCCCCTTCCTCGGCCAGGGCTTCCCGTTGAGCCAGAACTCGGCGATGCCCGTGGAGGATTCCCAGCTGGCGCAGACGTGCTCCCACTCCCTGCGGCCCTCGGGGACGCGGAAGGTGACGAACTTTCCCCCCACGTAGAAGCGGTACTCCTCGGGTTTGGGCTTGAAGAGCAGGATCTCGTTGTCCTGGCCTTTGGTGGCATAGGAGAAGAGGCTGTGGGGGCGGCTGAGGTCGGTGTAGGAGCGCAGGCACACGGTGAAGTTGCGCAGGGGCTGCTCCAGCTGCGCCTGCAGCACCACGTAGGCGTCGCTGGGATCCTTCCGGAACACGAACACCTTTCGGTACAGGTCTGGGGACAACAGAGGTGACATGCTGGGAGGCTGGCGTGTCCCACAGCCCTCTCTGGCTGTCCCCTGCTCCAGCATCCTCCAGCCCTGCTGGCCGAGAGCGATCCGAGAGCTGCTGCCACATCCCCCTGGACCTGCCCTGTGCTGGCTCCTGTCCCCAACCTCAGTGTTCCCCCACCTTCCTGGGCCACCATCCAGCTCCTGTCCCCCACCTCAGTGTCCCCTCTACCTTCCTGGGCCACCATCCAGCTCCTGTCCCCCACCTCAGTGTCCCCTCTACCTTCCTGGGCCACCATCCAGCTCCTGTCCCCCACCTCAGTGTCCCCTCTACCTTCCTGGGCCACCATCCAGCTCCTGTCCCCCACCCTGGTGTCCCCCCTACCTTCCTGGGCCACCATCCAGCTCCTGTCCCCCACCCTGGTGTCCCCCATACCTTCCTGGGCCACCATCCCTGTGAGCACAGCCAGGACGGGCAGCCAGAGCTGCAGGAGGCCCATGGTCGGTGCTGGAGCCGGGCGGGCTCGGCGCTGCTGTTGGGTTTATGTGGCCGAGGAGGGGAGGGGACTGCCGGGGGGATGTCCCCAATCCCAGCCTCAGCAGCCTGGCGTGCCCGGGAGGGGCGATTTCATGCCCAGGGTGGGCGATTTCATGCCTGGCATGGGTGATTTCATGGCATCACGCGGCCGTGCCACAAGATCTGGGGTCACCCGCCTGCACGGGGCTCCCCTTGGGGCTGGGCTCTGGGTTTGTGTCCCCAACCCTGGGGGACAAGGACACCCCAGCCATGTGCCCACCTGGGTGATGACCCCAACACTCCTTCCCCAGGTGTGCCTGCTGTGGCAAACCCCCACTGGAGGGATGTGGTTTGATTTGGGGTCGTCTGAGGGGTACAAGGAAAGGTTCCCCTGTCCCCCCTGCCCTGAGCCACAGCTCGGGGCCACATCCTGAATTCTGCTCTGTCTGTCCTGCCCCAGGGGACTGAGATGGAGCCCTGGTGGCCGAGTGTCCTGGGGTGACCGTGGTGACCCAAGGGGACAGGCAGATGGGAATGGGGAAGGTTTTGCCTGCCCCAAATGATGTTGCCGGTCTGGGGGTGTAGAGTCCTTGCAGGGTTTTGATGGATCCCCAATTTTGGGGACGATGTGGGCTCATTCCCCACTGATCAGCCCCCTAGTTTAGCAGGGATGAGCCCCCAGCTCCTGCAGGGCTTGGCTCGGGCAGAGCAGCCCCATTGTCCCCTCTGCTGTGCCCGTGCCACCCCCGTGACTGCACGCGCTGGCCCTCGTGGGTTTTGGGTATAAATGCCCCCACTGCCCCCCTGGCAGGCTCCAAGCTTCCTCAGGAACTTCTGCTGCCAATTTGGAGGCACGAGGAGCCCACACCCCCCATTTCCCGTCCCCCCCATCTCCTCCCAGTCCCATCCAGTGCATTAACTGGGCTGGAGCAGTGCCTCAGGCAGTTGTGTTTGTTGTGTTTAATTCGCGCTGCATCCTCTTGGCTTGTCAGGAGAGATGGAAAAAAATCCCATCACTTCCAAAATTCCCCCCCCCCCCCCTCTGGAGTTTGGGGTGACCCCCCTGGGCAGCCTGAGGCACCCCAAGGCTTTCTGTGCTGAGCAATCGGGGGGTCCGGCCCCAAAGAGACCCCAAGGGAGGGGACAGAGGGCAGGGGGCACAGACCGGGGGGTGCTGGGGGAGTGTTGGGTGTGGGACAGACGCTGTGGGGGCACTGTGGGGCCAGAGGCTGATGCCAGGGTGCCAGGGCTTGTGCCAGCTGGCCAGGGGTCAGTGCTGGGTAGCCAAGGTTGGTGCCCAGGATCCAGGGTTCCAAGGCTTGTGCCAGGGGTCCGAGTCTGGCGCCGGGGGACCGGGGCTCAGTGCTGGGGGTCCAGTCCGGTGCCGTGGGTCCGTTTGGTTCCGTGGGGCAGCCCCCGGATCTTGGCAGTCCCGGAGCTCAGAGGCCCTCGGAGCTCAGCAGTCCCGGGAGCTCGGCATTCCCGGAGCTCATGATTCCCGGGATCTGGGCATTCCCGGAGCTCCGTATTCCCCGGAGCTCGGCATTCCCGGGAGCTCAGCAATCCCGGAGCTCGGCATTCCCGGATCTCGGCATTCCCGGATCTCGGCATTCCCGGAGCTCAGCATTCCCGGAGCTCGGCATTCCCGGGAGCTCGGCACTCCCGGAGCTCGGCAGCCTCGGAGCTCAGTAACCCCCGGAGCTCGGCAGCCTCCGGAGCTCAGCAGTCCCGAGCTCAGCAATCCCCGAATTGGGCATTCCCGGAGCTCAGCAGCCCCTGGACCTCGGCATTCCCGGGAGCTCGGCAGCTTCGGAGCTCAGGATTCCCGGAGCTCGGCAATCCCCGGAGCTCAGGATTCCCGGAGCTCCGTATCCCCCGAAGATCAGCAGCCCCCGGAGCTCAGCAGTCCCGGCGCTCGGCAATCCCAGAGCTCGGCAGCCCCTGGAGCTCGGCAGTCCTGGAGCTCTGCGTTCCCGGTGCTCCGTACCCTCGGATCTCCCGATTATCCCCCGGCTCTCAGCAGCCCCTGGAGCTCCGTATTCCCAGAGCTCCGTACCCCCGGATCTCCCCATTATCCCCCGGCAGCGCCCACACCGCGGCGGCAGCTCCGTGCGAGCAGCAGCGCCAGGGGCCCGAGGCCGCAGTGCAGCACGCCCAGCGCCTCGCTCAGCCCCAGCGCCGTGTCGAAGCGCTCGAAGGAGCCGCAAGTGGGCTGGAGCAGCCCGGCCTGCAGCAGGAACTCCGCGGCCAGCCCCGCTCCGTAGGGCGCCCAGAGCCCCGGGAAGAGCCAGGCGAGCCCGGCTCCGCTCCCCCTGAGGCGCGGCACGGCCAGCGCGGCCAGCAGCAGCCCCGCGGGCAGCAGCAGCAGCAGGCACAGGCACAGCGCCAGGTGCAGCACGTACAGCGGTGCCAGGATGCCCACGGCGCGCCGGACACACGCGGTGCCCGCTGCCACGCCGCTGACCAGCGCGGCCGGAGCGGCCAAGAGCAGCGCCGATGCCCACAGAGCCACGGCCAAGCGGCGGCTCCGCGGGTCCCAGCGAGCCCAGGCGGTGCTGCAGGAGCCGCTGGCCACCAGCAGCGCCTGGGCGAAGACGCTCCAGTGCCACAGGAGGTGCGTGAGGCGGCACAGCCCCGTGCCAAGGTGCCAACCCCGCGCCGCGCCCGCCGCCAGCGCGGGCAGCAGCGCCGCGAACAGCGCCGTGCCCAGCGCCAGCTGCGCCACCAGCGCCCGGCTCTGCGGCCACCGCCACGCTTGGGGACGCTTGGCCAGGGCCACCAGCAAGGCGCCGGTGGCCAGCGCGGCCGCGACGCTGGTGGCGGCCAGGAAAGGGGGGGCAACGCGCTGGAAGAGGGGACAGAAGTGGTTGTGGCATGGCGCGGCGTCGTAATCCAGGAGGGTGTCGTTGCTGGAAGTGTCGTCGTCGTAGAGGTCGCCCATGATTTCCTCCAGGTCCAGGGAGCCCGCGGTCTCCAGGATGCCGGGGGTCTGTGGGTGGGCATGGGGAGGGTGGCACATGGCCCTGGTGGCGCCGTGGGGATGGCGGGCAGGGCTGGGCAGGGCGGGTTATCAGGGAGGGACACACGGGGACACGCACGGGGACAGCCGGGCTGCGGGTGGGGCCGGGATGGCGCCGTTTTCTGCCAGGAGGGACACGGGGAGGATGCAGAGCCCGGGGGGTGCACACAGAGCCTGTGGGGACACGGAGCCCCATGGTCCTGCCCAGAATTGGGGACCCTCAGGGCGCTGCTCAGTGCTGGGGACTCCTAAACCCCAAAAATCCCCTGAACCCCACTGGGGAGCACTGGGGATTCCCGTGGACCTGCTCAGCACCACAGACCCCCATGGTCCTGCTCAGAATTGGGGACCCTCAGGGCGCTGTTCAGTGCTGGGGACTCCTAAACCCCAAAAATCCCATAAACCCTACTGCGGATTCCCGTGGTTCCTGCTCAGCACCAAAGAGGCCCCATGATCCTGGTGAGAACTGGGGACTCCTGTGACCCCACTCAGCACCAGGGATCCCCTAAAATCCCCCTAAATCCCACTGGGAATTCCCATGGTCCTGCTCAGAACTGGGGATCCTCAGGGGTCTGACTCCCAAACCCCGAAAATCCCCCAAACCCCACTGAGCACTGGGGATTCCTGCTCAGAACTGGGGACCCCTCCCATGATCCTCCTCAGAATTTGAGACTCCTGTGACCCCACTCAGCACCAGGGATCCCCTGAACCCCACTCAACACCCCCAAACCCCAGTGGAGGAGATCCCCATGACCCGCCTCAGCATTGGGGGACCCTCAGGGCTCTATTCAGTTCTAGGGGACTCCCAAACCCCTAAAATCCTCTAAACCCCACTAAGCACGGGGGATTCCCATGATCCCTCTCAGAATTTGGGACTCCTATGACCCCACTCAGCACCAGGGATCCCCTAAAATCCCCCTAAATCCCACTGGGAATTCCCATGATCCTGCTCAGAACTGGGGGACCCTCAGGGCTCTGTTCAGTTCTGGGGGACTCCTAAACCCCAAAAATCCCCCAAACCCCACTGAGCACTGGGGATTCCTGCTCAGAACTGGGGACTCCCCCATGATCCTCCTCAGAATTTGGGACTCCTGTGACCCCACTCAGCACCAGGGATCCCCTAAAATCCTCCTAAATCCCACTGGGAATTCCCATGGTCCTGCTCAGAACTGGGGACCCTCACATCTCTACTCAGTTCTGGGGACTCCTAAACCCCTAAAATCCCCTAAACCCCACTGAGCACTGGGGATTCCTGCTCAGAACTGGGGACCCCCTCATGATCCCACTCAGAACTGGGGACCCTCACATGTCTACTGAGTTCTGGGGGACTCCTAAACCCCAAAAATCCCCCAAACCCCACTGGGCACTGAGGACCCCCCCATGATCCTGCTCAGCACCAGGGAACCCTGTGACCCCTCTTAGGGTCCCCAGGGACCCCCTAAAACCCCATTAACACCCCCAAACCCCACTGGAGGAGTTCCCCATCACCCTCCTCAGCACAGGGGGACCCCCATTTTCCTCCCCACACCAAGGACCCCCCCCCGTGCCCTCCTCTCATGGGGGATGTGCCACCACCAGGGACAGGAATTTGGGGCGGGGGATGTCACTCACCACGGGGACACAGTTGCCCATGATGCTGCTCCGAGTCTGGGGGTGGCACCGGCGGTGGTGGCACCGGGGGTGGTGGCACCGGGGTGGCCACACCGAGGAGGTGCCCGGGGGTGACTCCTCCGCTCCAAAAGGAGCCGAGGGCTGCGGGCAGGAGATAAGAGGTGCCCCAGGGCCGGCCCTGCCCCTCTCCCGCCCCTGGCAACCGGCGGAAAACGGGGGGAACGGCGCTGCCGGGAAATTTCTCGAGCAGGAAACCATCGGTTCTTGGCAGGACGAGTGAAATTAATTAGGGATTATTTGTCTTTCCACACGCTCCGGGGTGTGCCAGCTCCAGGGAGGGGTTCGGGGTTTGGGCATTGAGGGGAACCCCCCCCCTTCTCCTGGAGTCTGGAATTTCCTCAGGAGGAAGGAAGGGCTCCCGGGGGTCATCCTGTGCCATTGGAGCAGCTTGGTGACAAGGCTGGTGGCCTTGGTGGCCTTCAGGGACATCTTTATAGCAATGTCCCTATAGGGCTGAGGGGCTCAGGGGTTGGGAATTGGGGTTCTGGTGGTAATTTGGGAGGATATTTGGGGGTGAAAGTGACAGTTTGGGGGTGACTGTGGAGCAGATTTAGGGGTGAAAAGCTTGGAGAGCTCCGGGGTTGGGAATTGGGGTTCTGGTGGTAATTTGGGAAGGTATTTGGGGGTAAAAGTGCTGGGAAGTGACAGTTTGGGGGTGACTGTGGAGCAAATTTATGGGTGAAAGGCTTGGGGAGCTCCGGGGTTGGGAATTGGGGTCCTGGTGGTAATTTGGGAGGATATTTGGGGTTGAAAGTGACAGTTTGGGGGTGACCGTGGAGCAGATTTAGGGGTGAAAAGCTTGGGGAGCTCCTGGGGTTGGGAATTGGGGTCGGTGCTGTTTGGGGAGGGTTGGGGGCCAGGATTTGGGGGGGCTCTGAGGGGCAGATTTGGGGGTGAAAGGGCTGGGAGCCTCCAGGGATTGGGGGTTTGTTGTTCTTAGGGGGGAGCTGGGAATTTGGGGGGGATTGAGGGGCAGATTTGGGGGGAAAGGGCTGATGAGGAATTTGGGAATTGGCAGTTTGGGGGGGACTGGAGGAATTTGGGAACTGGCAATTTAGGGGAGGGTGACGAGGAATTTGGGAAATGGAAATTTGGGGGGGATTGAGGGGCAGTTTTGGGGGTGAAATGGCTGAGGAGGAGTCTGGGAATTGAGAATTTGGGGGGGGTGAGGAAGAATTTGGGAATTGGCAATTTGGGGGGGCTAAGAAAGAATCAGAGAATTGGGAATTTGGAGGGGCTGAGGGGAAATTGGAAAATGGGAATTTGGGGGAATTGAGGGGTAGATTTGGGGGGGGAAGGGCTGAGGAGGAATTTGGGAATTGGCAATTTAGGGGGGGGTGAGGAGGAATTTGGGAAATGGGAATTTGGGGGAAATTGAGGGGCAGATTTGGAGGGTGAAATGGCTGAGGAGGAGTCTGGGAATTGAGAATTTTGGGGGGGGGCTGAGGAGGAATTTGGGAATTGACAATTTAGGGGGGAATTGAGGGGCAGATTTGGGGGTGAAAATCCCAGGGATTGGGATTGGGGCTGCTGCACTTTGTGGGGAGCTGCTGAGGGTCAGGATCAGGATCAGGGTGGGTCTGGGGGCTCAGAGGAGTTTTTAGGGGGGCTGATCTCTGTCACCCCCTCCCACCGCCCCCAAACTCCCCCCAAACACACAGAGAGAGAGACAGGCAGGTAAGGTGTGTAATCCAGATATATTTATAGGATTATTTTCCGAGATTAGCACAGGATATTAGAAAGGTTATAAAGTCACATCGACGGTCGTTGGCTCCCTTTTTTTTTTTTTTTTTTTTTTTTTTTTTTTTCTATGTACAGACAGAAAAAAAAAAAAAACCACAGCACAACAACACAGCCCAGCCTCTGCCCCCCACCCTGGCCTCTCCAGAGCCCCCCAAAATATGGCTTTCGTGTCTATTGAGAGTTCAGTGCCGGCCAGGAAGCCTCCGAGGGGGTCCCCAAATCTTCCTCGTGCCCCATGAATACCCCATGAATGGGTGGATGTGGGGCCACCAATGGGACCCCCCCCCCCAAGGACGGGGTGGTGGCCTGGACACGGTGACACACTGACCCTGCCACCTCCCCTGTCCATCCCTGTGTGACATTGGGGTGTTTGTCCACAAAGTGACCCCAAAAGGGTCGTTTTGTCACTCCTCGTGTCACCGTGGTGTGGCCCTGGAGCAGCTTCCGCCTGGAATCCTCCCTGTCCCGCCAGGGCCGCGCTGGTGTCGCCGTCACCGCCGGCTGTGACACAAATCTTCTCCCCGCTGCTCCCGTCCCCGCCGAACCCTTTGGTTCCCGATGCCAGGAGTGGCCTCGGATGGAATCTCTGACCCTCAGCGGCTCCTTCCAGGTGACACCTGGGCCAGGTGACACCTCCACAGGTCCCTGCCCGCTCCCCGGGCTGCCCTGCCACGCCCCACGGCAGGTGGCACCTCAAAAAACACCTCAAAACGACCAAAACCACCTCAAAAACACCTCAAAACCACCGAAACCACCTCAAAACCAGCAAAACCACCTCAAAACGACCAAAACCACCTCAAAACCAATTCAAAACCACCGAAACCACCATAAAAACCAGCAAAACCACCTCAAAACCAGCAAAACCACCTCAAAACGACCAAAACCACCTCAAAACCAGCAAAACCACCTCAAAACGACCAAAACCACCTCAAAACAACCAAAACCACCATAAAACCATCAAAACCACCTCAAAACCACCAAAACCACCTCAAAGCCACTTCAGAGCCACCAAAATCACCTCGAAACCATCTCAGAAACGCCAAAACCACCTCAGACCCACCAGAACCACCAAAACCATGTCAAAACCACCTCAAAACAACCAAAACCACCTCAAAACCACTTCCGAACCACCAAAAGCATCTCAGAAACACCCAAAACTACCTGAAAACCACCTGAAAACCACCAAAATCACCTCAAAACCACCCAAAACACCTCAAAAACTCCGTGTCCTGCTCCTTCCCAGCGCCAACACTGCTCCTGACACAGCTGAGCCATGGTGGTCACCTCTGCAGTGTCCCCACAGTGTCACATCCCTGTGTGGCACCGAGCTGGGCCTCCTCTGCCTCACCTGAGCCCCATTGGTGTCCCCAAAGGTGGCACAGGTGGCACAGGTGGTGGCAGGGTTTGGTGGGGGGTGACACTTCCAGCCCCGTGGAAGAGGTGGTGAAATTCTTCCTGCAGCTCCCAAGGCGAGGTCACACATTTCCCAAAGGGTTCCTCTTGTCCAGATGACCCCAAATCCATGGGGTGACTTCCCAAGGTGAGGTTACCCATCCCAAAATCCATGGGGTGACCTCCCAGGTGAGGTCACCACTTCTCCAAGGGTTCCTCATCCTCCAGATGACCCCAAATCCACAAGGAGACCTCCCAAGCTGAGGCTACCCATTTCTTTAAGGGTTCCTCTTCTCCAGATGACCCCAAATCCATGAGGTGACCTCCCAGGTGATGCTAAACCTCCTAAAATCCATGAGGTGATCTCCCAGCTAAGGTTTCCCATTTCCCAAAGTGTTCCTTCTCCTCCAGACAACCCCAAATCCATGGGGTGACCCTCCCAGGTGAGGTTGCCCCCTCTCCAAGGGTTCCCTCATCCTCCAGATGGCCCCAAATCCATGGGGTGACCTCCCAAGGTGAGGTTACCCATTTCCCAAAAGGTTCCTTCTCCTCCAGATGACCCCAAATCCACGAGGTGACTTCCCAGGTGAAGTTACCCATCCCAAAATCCATGGCGTGACTTCCCAGGTAAGGTTGCCACCTCTCCAAGGGTCTCCTCATCCTCCAGATGACCCCAAATCCATGGAGAGACCTCCCAGGTGCTGTTACACCTCCTAAAATCCTTGAGGTGACCTCCCAGGTGAGGTTACCCATTTCCCAAAAGGTTCCTTCTCCTCCATAGGACCTCAAATCCATGGGGTGACCTCCCAGATGGGGTTACACCCATCCCAAAGGGTTCCTTCTCCTCCAGACAACCCCAAATCCATGGGGTGACCTCCCAGGTGAAGTTACCACTTCTCCAAGGGTTCCTCACCCTCCAGATGGCCCCAAATCCACAAGGAGACCTCCCAGCTGAGGTTACCCCTTTCTTTAAGGGTTCCTTCTCCTCCAGGCGACCCCAAATCGTTGGGGTGACCTCCCAAGGTGAGGCTACACCTCCCAAAATCCACGGGGAGACCTCCCAGCTGAGGAACCCCTCTGGAGGTTCCTCTCCTCCAGAAGACCCCAAATCCACGGGGTTCCAGGCCCAAGGGCTTCTCCTGCCACCCCCTTGTGCCCAGACTGGCACGTGGGATTCCACAACACCTCATGCCAAGGCTGGCGGTGCCCCAAGGATGCCAGGGGGGTGCAGCCCCATCGTGGGGGTGCCCAGTTTGGGGGGGCTGAGCTGGAGAGGTGGGGAAAGGAGTTTGGTTTTGTCTTGGAAGTGAAGGTGAAAGAGGCAGGAGGAAGAGCAAGGAGGAAGGGTGAACCCCCCTCCCAGAGCCTCTGTGGTGACCCCAAACTCCCCAGACCCCAAATCCAGGTGTTCTGGTTGGGATTCTCAGAGCCAAGAAGAAAATCAGCCCTTTCCAAGCTCATCCCTGCCCTGGCAAGGGGCTGGGGAGGGAAATGGGGGGCAGAGAGACCCCAGCTCTGCTCTGGGGGTCCCAGGGAAGCAGCCCCAGCCCCAGGGGCGCTGCTTCCTGCACTGAACATCTCAATAGATGGTTCAAATTGGCATTTCCAATCA
Source organism: Melozone crissalis (assembly GCF_028551555.1). Classification (NCBI taxonomy): domain Eukaryota; kingdom Metazoa; phylum Chordata; class Aves; order Passeriformes; family Passerellidae; genus Melozone; species Melozone crissalis. Next base: position 237,934 of record NW_026535924.1, on the reverse strand, counting down.
GAGAATTTAAGTAAAAATTAAATAAATTTTTTTAAAAAATCAGGGGCTTTTCTTCTAGATTTGCCCCCCTACCCCCCCAAAATAAACCTGAGCCCTCCCCCCTCCCGCTGGGGTGGGACCGGGGAGCTCTGGGGGCTCCTGGTGTCTCTGGGGGTCCCACCCTGGCCTTGCACCCCCTTTCACACACTGACTGCACGAGGACAGCTCTGCTCCCGCATGGACACTGCTCCACAAGAACCACCAAGGACAAAACCGGGGCGGGGGCTCGCTCCGCTCCCACCTGGAGTCACCCCCCGACCACGGGGAGGGGACAACGGGGACACCCAGGATGCCAACCTCACCCCGGGAACACCCCCCCCCGGAGCTGGGATTTTATCCTTGGACATCAAAGAAACCAAAAAAAGGGAGAGAAACAAAGGGAAGAGCTACATCGACCCCAGCCCAACACCCCAACCAAGGGCCCGAAGCAAAGAGCAGCCACGAAACCAAAGCCAAAAAATGAAAAAAGGTCCAAAAAGGAAGAAGGAAGGAAGGAAGGAGTCGCTCACTCACGGGTTTTGGGTCTGTGGGGTTCGGGGCATGGGGATGGAGGTGCAAGCAAGCAAACGGGGCCGGGGCTCTCGCTGTTGGAGTGAAGGATTTGTACAAGTTCAAGAAGCGTCAGCAGCGCCTCGAGGCCGGTGGCTCTCCCTGCTCTCTGTCCCGCCATCCCTCTGTCCGTCCGTCCGTCTGCCCGCGCCGGGCGCCAGAGAAAATCTGTTGGGTTTTGTGGGGTTTGTGGTCTGGTTGCCGTTGCCATCGGGGTTCTCTTGGCTCCATTTTTCTCTCTTTCTCTCTCTCTCTCTCTCTCCTCTCTCTCTGACCCTTTTAGATGAAATATTCCTTCTTGTCGTCGCCGCCGGCCTGGCCGCCCTCGGCGTTGATGATGGCGGGTGTCGGCGTCCGGAGCGTCGTCCGAGCCTTTGGCCTCGTGGGTCAGGTACGTCCCTGGAAAGGGGGGGACAGGGGTTGGGGTCACGGGGGGCTCTGACAGAGACCCCTCCCACAGAGCCAGAGGGACTGGAGGGTCTGCTGGGGTTGGATGCAATGGGAAAGGCACCGGGGTGGGATGGGATCAGTGGGATGGGATCCATGGGATGGGATGGGATCAGTGGGATGGGATGGGATCAATGGGATGGGATGGGATCAGTGGGATGGGATCAATGGGATGGGATGGGATCAGTGGGATGGGATTGATGGGATGGGATGGGATCAGTGGGATGGGATTGATGGGATGGGAGCAATGGGACGGGATGGGATGGGGGCAACGGGATAGGATGGGATCAATGGGATCCATGGGATGGGATGGGATGGGATGGGATCAATGGGATGGGATGGGGGCAACAGGATAGGATGGGATCAATGGGATCAATGGGATGGGACGGGATCCATGGGATGGGATCAATGGGATTGATGGGATGGGATGGGATTCATGGGATTCATGGGATGGGATCAATGGGATGGGATGGGATCAATGGGATGGGATCCATAAGATGGGATCCATAGGACAGGATCAATGGGATCCATGGGATGGGATGGAATCAATGGGATGGGATGGGATGGGATCCATAAGATGGGATGGGATCAATGGGATGGGATCAATGGGATGGGATGGGATCCATAAGATGGGATCAATGGGATGGGATCAATGGGATGGGATCCATGGGATTCATGGCATGGGATCAATGGGATGGGATGGGATCCATAAGATGGGATCCATGGGATGGGATCAATGGGATGGGATCCATAAGATGGGATCCATGGGATGGGATCAATGGGATGGGATGGGATCCATAAGATGGGATCCATGGGATGGGATCAATGGGATGGGATCCATGGGATTCATGGCATGGGATCAATGGGATGGGATGGGATCCATAAGATGGGATCCATGGGATGGGATCAATGGGATGGGATCCATAAGATGGGATCCATGGGATGGGATCAATGGGATGGGATGGGATCCATAAGATGGGGTCCATAGGACAGGATCAATGGGATGGGATAGGATCCATGGGATTCATGAGATGGGATAAATGGGATGGGAGGGATCCATAGGACAGGATCAATGGGATCCATGGGATGGGAGCTGCCTCCCCCTGCATTCCCTGGGACATTCCCACGCTGGGCAGGACCAGGAGCTGCCTCCCTTCCCCCCCATTGCCCCGAGACCCCCGAGGGCTCCTCCAGCCCCCCCTGCAGCCCCCCAGGCCGTACCTTTGTGCCTGATCAGGTAATGTCCCAGCACGATGAGGAGGCTGAGCAGGAGGAAGACGATGACGGCCACCACGCCGCCGATCATCGCGTGGTACGTGCTGGAGGTCGAGGGCACCGGGCTGGCATCTGCCCAGGCAGGGGGAGGGAAAAAAGAGACAAAAAGGAGACCCTGAGACCCTGCAGGGCAGCAGAAGATGCTGCTCCTCCCCACCAGGAGCTCCATCCTGCTGAGGGTCCTGGCGCAGTGAGAACGGGGGGAGCAAAGGGGAAATCTTAATCTTCCATCAAAAGAAATAAAAAAAATCAAAAAGCAAAATGGAAATCTCATCCTCCACAATGGGGTTGTGGCCCCAAAAAGGGAGGGTGAGCAGGTTTGGGTGGGAGGGGACATGCAGGCTGGCATGGCCACCCAAGAGGTGATGGCAGGACCCCAAAGGTGGCCCTGAATCCTGTCCTGGATGTGGAATCCAGTGGAAAGATTCCATCCCGTGCTGTCACCCTGTGCCAGCCCTGTGGCACGGTGACAAATCCTCCTGCCAGCCGTGCCCCGTCGGCTCAGGGTGGGGACAGAGCCACATTTGGGAAGGACAAGGCGGGGGGACACACAGGGGTGGCAGCAGGACAGAGGGACAGCACGGCACACGGACACACAGGATGAGGGACAGCTTGGGGCTCCTCCTGGAAAACCTGAGGGACTGGAGCCGCCTGGCAGGGCTGTCCCCAGGCCAGGGCAGGGCAGGGCCACCGTCCTCCTGTGGAGCTTCTCCAGGCCAAAGAGACAGAAAAGGAGCTTACGGTACCTTGGATGGGAGCTGGAGTGAAGGATGGAGCCGAGGCCATGGAAGCATGAGAGATGGGCTGGGAAGGGCCCAGGGTGGAGTGAACGTGTGGGGTGGGGAGCTGGGGAACATCTGGGGAGGACAACAAAAACACAGGACAGGAATCAATGCCACGAAGGGACAGCGAGGTGACAGAGCCCTGAGGGGACCCTGAGCGGGTCCATCTGTGACCCCTCTGCTGCTGCCACCAACCTTTGGGACACTGTGGCCATCTTCCACCATCTCCTGTCCTGGTTACCTCCTGAGGGACTCTCGTGGTGTCACCCACGATGAGGTGTCACCTGTGCCATGTCTTTGGGGAGCATAGGGTGCTGGGCAGAGGTGGCACCAAGGTGGGCAAGACTGGAGGTGGCTCCAGTGCCTGAGCCACGAGTGGCTTTAGGGACAAAAGTGACAATTCCACCAAGGCTGGATGTGGAACTCTGTGTCTGCTGTGACAGGGGCAGTGCCACCAGGTGGGCAAGGGACAGCAGTGCCACCTCTCAAGGGACAGCAGATGCCACCTCTCAAGGGATAGCAGGTGCCACCTCTCAAGGGACAGCAGTGCCACCTCTCAAGGGACAGCGGGTGCCACCTCTCAAGGGACAGCGGGTACCACCTCTCAAGGACAGCGGGTGCCATCTCTCAAGGACAGCGGGTGCCACCTCTCAAGGGACAGCGGGTGCCATCTCTCAAGGACAGCAGTGCCACCTCTCAAGGGATAGCAGGTGCCACCTCTCAAGGGACAGCAGTGCCACCTCTCAAGGGACAGCGGGTGCCACCTCTCAAGGGACAGCAGTGCCACCTCTCAAGGGATAGCAGGTGCCACCTCTCAAGGGACAGCGGGTGCCACCTCTCAAGGGACAGCAGTGCCACCTCTCAAGGGACAGCGGGTGCCACCTCTTAAGGGACAGCGGGTGCCATCTCTCAAGGACAGCAGTGCCACCTCTCAAGGGACAGCGGGTGCCACCTCTCAAGGACAGCACCAGGCACCCGGGCTGAGCTCCTGGATGGGTGCAGAGAGCTCTGGGTGCTCACACAGGGGACACACAAGGGTGACACAGGAGTGGCTGCACAGGGTTGGGCATTTGGGGGCTCCTTCTGGGCAGGCTGAGGGAGGGGACACAGGGGACAAAGTGCCACCAGTGAGGTGCCACCACACTGCAGGGGAAGGAGGCAGGAAAGGGAAGAGCTGGAGCAAGGGAGGAGAGCAGGAACCTTTGGATTTCCCAAATCCAAGGGAAAATGGCAGGAAATGGGATCATGGGGGGTGGGCACGGGCTGGGGCGGGCACGGGGAGCTGGGATGGGCATGGGCTGGGATGGGCATGGGGAGCTGGGATGGGCACAGGAAGCTGGGATGGGCATGGGGAGCTGGGGTGGGCACGGGCTGGGGTGGGCACGGGGAGCTGGGGTGGGCATGGGGAGCTGGGGTGGGCATGGGCTGGGGTGGGCACGGGGAGCTGGGGTGGGCACAGGGAGCTGGGATGGGCACAGGAAGCCGGGATGGGCACAGGGAGCTGGGATGGGCACGGGGAGCTGGGATGGGCACAGGGAGCTGGGATGGGCACAGGAAGCTGGGATGGGCACAGGGAGCTGGGGTGGGCACGGGGAGCTGGGATGGGCATGGGGAGCTGGGGTGGGCACAGGGAGCTGGGATGGGCATGGGGAGCTGGGATGGGCATGGGGAGGTGGGATGGGCACGGGGAGCTGGGATGGGCATGGGGAGCTGGGATGGGCATGGGGAGGTGGGATGGGCACGGGGAGCTGGGGTGGGCACGGGCTGGGGTGGGCACAGGAAGCTGGGATGGGCACAGGGAGCTGGGGTGGCAGCAGCACACAGCACACACAGCCCTGAACCACGTGTGACACACAGCATGGGGACATGGGGACACACACGGCCCTGAACCAATCCATGGGGACACAAAGAGAGCCCTGCTCCATGTGTGACACATGGCATGGGGACATGGGGACACACAGAACCCTGTCCCTTATGTGACACATGGCATGGGGACACACAGAGCACAGTCAGGGGACAGCACCACGTGGGGAGCATCAGGAGCTGCCTCTTCCCACCCGAGGACACGTGACACGATGACATATTTTGGGCACACAGGTGACATAATGACACATTTTGGGCACACAGGATGCAGTGCCCTCACCCACAGGTGACACGGTGACACTTTGTGGGCACACAGGATGCACAGGTGACACAGTGCCACCTTTTGGGCACACAGGTGACACAGTGCCACATTTTGGGCACACAGGATGCACAGGTGACACAGTGCCACATTTGGGGCAGTGCCCTCACCCACAGGTGACACAGTGACACTTTTTGGGCACACAGGTGACACAGTGCCACCTTTTGGGCACACAGGATGCACAGTGCCACCTTTTGGGCACACGGGTGACACAGTGCCACATTCTGGGCCCCCAGGGGGCAGTGCCCTCACCCACAGGTGACAGGGATGACACAGTGCCACCTTTTGGGCACACAGGTGACACAGTGCCACATTTTGGGCACACAGGTTGCACAGGTGACACAGTGACACTTTTTGGGCACACAGGTGACACAGTGCCACATTTTAGGCACACGGGTGACACAGTGCCACATTTTGGGCACATGGGTGACACAGTGCCACACTCTGGGCCCCCAGGGGGCGGCGCCCCGGTGCCACCAGGGCCACACTCACCGCTGACGTCCAGGTTGTACTTGGCCACCACGCTGCCCATGGAGCTGGTGGCCGTGCACACGTAGGTGCCACTGTCACTCTTGTTGAGGAAGGGGAAGATGAGGACGCTGTCGGAGCTCAGCTGCAGGGGGGCGTCGCTGCCCTCCTTCTCCCAGAGGAATTCCTGCGGGCTGGGACAGAACCGGGCCTTGGGAACCCAGGTCCTGCCTTCCTGGGCAGCCTGGGGTTAGTGGGGTCTTTTATGGGGTGGGGAGGATTAAATCCTATAGGAGTGGGATGGGGTCAGCTGATTCCTTGGGGTTTTTCTGTTCTGATTCCTTGGGGTTTTTATGTTAAGTTTTTCTGTTCTATTTTTCTGTTTAGTTTTATATTAATGTTACTGGGATCTTTTATAGGGTGGGGATGATAAAATCCTATAGGAATGGGATGGGATAAACTGATTCCTTGGGGTTTTTCTGTTGTGTTTTTCTGTTTAGTTTTATATTAATGGTACTGGGATCTTTTATAGGGTGGGGAGGATAAAATCCTATAGGAACGGGATGGGATAAACTGATTCCTTGGGGTTTTTCTGTTGTGTTTTTCTGTTTAGTTTTATATTAATGGTACTGGGATCTTTTATAGGGTGGGGAGGATAAAATCCTATAGGAATGGGATGGGATAAACTGATTCCTTGGGGTTTTTCTGTTGTGTTTTTCTGTTTAGTTTTATATTAATGGTACTGGGATCTTTTCACAAGGTGGGGAAGAAAAAATCCTATAGGAACGGGATGGGGATAAACTGATTCCTTGGGGGTTTTCTGTTCAGCTTTATATTAATGTTACTAGGATTTTGCACAAGGTGGGGAACATAAAATCCTACAGGAACGGGATAGGCATAAACTGATTCCTTGTGGTTTTTCTGTTGTGTTTTTCTGTTTAGTTTTATATTAATGGTACTGGGATCTTTTCACAAGGTGGGGAAGAAAAAATCCTATAGGAACGGGATGGGGATAAACTGATTCCTTGGGGTTTATCTGTTCAGCTTTATATTAATGTCACTGGGATCTTTTTATAGGGTGAGGAGGATTAAATCCTATAGGAATGGGATGGGGTCAGCTGATAACTTGGGGTTTTTCTGTTCTGATTCCTTGGGGTTTTTATGTTAAGTTTTTCTGTTCTATTTTTCTGTTTAGTTTTATATTAATGTTACTGGGATCTTTTCTAGGGTGGGGATGATAAAATCCTATAGGAATGGGATGGGATAAACTGATTCCTTGGGGTTTTTCTGTTTATTTTTATATTAATATTATTGGGATCTTTTTATAGGGTGGGGAGGATAAAATCCTAAAGGAATGGGATGGGGATAAACTGATTCCTTGGGGTTTTTCTGTTCTGATTCCTTGGGGTTTTCTGTTGTGTTTTTCTGTTTAGCTTTATATTAATGTTATTGGGATCTTTTTATAGGGTGAGGAAGAAAAAATCCTACAGGAATGGGATGGGGTAAACTGATTCCTTGGGGTATTTCTTCTGTTTAGTTTTATATTAACGTTACTAGGATTTTTCACAGGGTGGGAAGAAAAAATCCTATAGGAATGGGATGGGGTCAACTCACACCTTGGGGTTTTTCTGTTCTGATTCCTTGGGGTTTTCTGTTGTGTTCTTCTGTTTAGTTTTATATTAATGGTACTGGGATCTTTTATAGGGTGGGGAAAGTAAAATCCTATAGGAACAGGATGGGCACAAACTGATTCCTTAGAGGATTTCTGTTCAGTTTAATATTAATGTTATTGGGATCTTTTTACAGGGTAGGGAAAATAAAATCCTATAAGAAAGGGATGGGATAAACTGATTCCTTGGGGTTTTTCTGTTTATTTTTATATTAATGTTATTGGGATGTTTTTATAGGGTGGGGAAGACAAAATCCTATAGGAATGGTATGGGCATAAACTGATTCCTTGGGGTTTTTTCTGTACTGATACCTTGGGGTTTTTCTGTTGTGTTTTTCTGTTTAGTTTTATATTAATGGCACTGGGATCTTTTCACAGAGTGGGGAAGACAAAATCCTAAAGGAATGGGATGAGAAGAAACTGATACATTGGGGTTTTTCTGTTTAGTTTTATATTAACGGTACTGGGATCTTTTATAGGGTGGGGAAAGTAAAATCCTATAGGAATGGGATGGGATAAACTGATTCCTTAGAGGATTTCTGTTCAGTTTAATATTAATGTTATTGGGATTTTTTAATAGGGTGGGGAAGGTAAAATCCTATAGGAATGAGATGGGGATAAACTGAATCCTTGGGGTATTTCTGTTCTGGTATCTTGGGGTTTTCCGTTGTGTTCTTCTGTTTAGCTTTATATTAATGTTATTGGGATCTTTTCATAGGGTGAGGAAGATAAAATCCTATAGGAAAGGGATGGGATAAACTGATTGCTTGGGGTTTTTCAGTTCAGCTTTGTATTAATGTCACTGGGATCTTTTCACCAAACAATCCTATTCTAGCTGGAGACCCAAGGCCAATCTCTTCAAACTTCAGGCCCAAATCATAAACAACGTGAAAAGAAGCACACAAGGAGGATGAAACTTCATCATTTGAAGCTATTAATTGGACAATTAACTCCTACATGCAAATAAATGAAAATAAAACTTATAAACTGGACTAAAAATTATAAACTAGACTAAAACTTACAAACTAGACTAAAACTTATAAACCAGACAAAAACTTATAAACTGGACTAAAACTAATTAAAATGTGAGATCTCATGACCAAGCCCCCTTTTGCTTCCATCTTGGAGCCATCTGGGCACTGCCAGGGTGTGGCTTTTGATGGCATTTCAACAAAAATTCACTTTATTCCTTTTAAATCCACCCAGATCCAGCTCCTTGAGGATGTCCCAGGACACAAAGGGGGAAATGTTTAATTTAGGATGGATCTGCTGCTCCAGGAGAGGACAGGGGGGCTCTCATGGAACCCCCAGGACAGGGACAGGGACACCCCAAACGCAGCCAGCCCCTCCTGGTTTGGGACGTGGGACCTGGCAGAGGCAGGGGAGGCCCTGAGGAGGAGGAGGGAGGGGAGGAAGGCCTTACATGGGGTTGCCCTGCCCGTCACATTGCAGCTGCAGCTTCTCCCCCTCCCGTGGGTACTGAGGGTGAGGCTCGATCTTCGCCGTGGGTTTGTCTGGAAAAGGGGGAGAGAAACACTGGGGTGAGGGACTGGAACCCCAAATCCTGGCCTGGAATGCCAAATCCTGCTCCTGGGATCCAAAATCCTGGCCTGGAACCCCGAATCCTGCACCTGACATCCCAAATCCTCCACTTGGAAGCCCAAATCCTGCACCTGGAACCCAAATCCTGCTCCTGGGATCCAAAATCCTGGCATGGAACCCCAAATCCTGCTCCTGGAACCCCAAATCCTGACCTGAAACCCCAAATCCTGCTCCTGGGATCTGAAATCCTGCCCTGGTACCCCAAATCCTGCACCTGGAACCCCAAATCCTACACCTGGCATCCCAAACTCTGCCCGGGTACCCCAAATCCTGCACCTGGTATCCCAAAACCTTCCCCTGGATCCCAAATCCTGGCCTGGCACCCCAAATTCTGCTCCTGGTACCCCAAATCCTGCACCTGCCATCCCAAATTCTGCCCTGGAACCTCAAACCTTGCACCTGGAAACCCAAATCCTACACCTGGATCCCAAATCCTCCACTTGGAAGCCCAAATCCTGCACCTGGAAACACAAATCCTCCCCTGGCACCCCAAATCCTGCTCCTGGAACCTCAAAACCTTCCCCTGGCACCACAAATCCTGCCCTGCCACCCCAAATCCTGATTGGAATGCCAAATCCTGCTCCTGGCACTCCAAATCCTGCACCTGCCATCCCAAATCCTGCCCTGGCACCCCAAATCTTGCACCTGGAAACCCAAATTCTGCTCCTGGTACCCCAAATCCTACACCTGCCATCCCAAATTCTGCCCTGGAACCCCAAATCTTGCACCTGGAAACCCAAATCCTGCTCCTGGTACCCCAAATCCTACACCTGCCATCCCAAATCCTGCCCTGGAACCCCAAATCTTGCACCTGGAAACCCAAATCCTGCTCCAGGGATCCCAAATCCTCCACCTGGAAGCCCAAATCCTGCACCTGGAAACACAAATCCAGCTCCTGGCACCCCAAATCCCACCCCTGGGCCAATTCTGGGTGTGCAGGGCTGAGGGGTGACAACACCCAGGGGTGGGGACAGCACTCAGGGGGTGCTCCCATGTCCCCCACCCCATCACCAGCACAGGGAACAGGGACAGGGTGAGGGAAGTGGAGAAGGGACAAATCCCTGGGAGATGGGGACAAGCAGAATTTGGGGACAGGATTGAGGGAAAAGGAGCAGGGACAAACCTCTGGGAGATGAGGGCAAGCAGAATTTGGGGACAAGCAGGATTTGGGGACAGAGGTGGGAAGTGGAGCTGGGACAAATCCCTGGGAGATGGGGACAAGCAAGATTTGGGGACAAGAAGGATTTGGGGACAGGACTGAGGGAAAAGGAGCAGGGACAAACCTCTGGGAGATGAGGGCAAGCAGAATTTGGGGACAAGCAGAATTTGGGGACAGAGGTGGGAAGTGGAGAAGGGACAAAACTCAGAGATGGGGACAAGCAGGATTTGGGGACAGGGTTGGAAAGTGGAGCAGGGACAAATCCCTGGGAGATGGGGACAAGCAGAATTTGGGGACAGGATTGAGGGAAAAGGAGCAGGGACAAACCTCTGGGAGATGGGGACAAACAGGATTTGGGGACAAGAAGGATTTGGGGACAGGGGTGGGAAGTGGAGAAGGGACAAAACTCTGAGATGGGGACAAGCAGGATTTGGGGACAGGGTTGAGGGAAGTGAAGAAAGGACAAATCCCTGGGAGATGGGGACAAGCAGAATCTGGGGACAAGCAGGATTTGGGGACAGAGGTGGGAAGCTGAGGCTGTGCATGTCACCACGCACGGGAAGTGTCACCATGCACGGGAAGTGTCACCATGCCCCACGTGTGACAGGACCACGATGTCCCCGTGTCCCTGAGCCCACCAGGCCACCTGTGTGGTGTCCCCTGAAGCTCCACCCCACCCCAAAGGTCCCCCCACGTACAGTGGACCTGCAGCTTCTGCGTGGTGGACCTCTCTGAGTTCTGCAGGGACTCGTGGTCCACGGTGCAGGTGACCTCGACCTCGTTGTCCTCCTTGGTGACACGGAACTCCACCCTGCTGGTCACCGTGAAGGTCTTGCCGTTGGGGTCCTCCACCACCTCGGTGCCCGAGTCTGTGGGGACAGGGGACAGTGACAGATGGCACACTGGGCAGGGGACAGCCCTGCCTGGGGCAAGGGGAAAAATGGAAATTTCCACTCAAGGGTTGGAGCTGCAGCTGCAGGAGAAGGTTGGATGGATGTAAATGTTGGAAAAATGTTATGGTGGTTGTATTATAATTAAATTATAACTGTGTTATAACTGTACTATAATTGTATTATAACTGAATTATAACTGCATTGTAATTGTATTATAACCAAGTGTATTATAACTATATTATATATTACATATTAATTATGTACTATAATATAGTGCATTATAACTGTACTATAATTGTATTATAATTGAATTATAACTGTATTATAACTGCATTATAATTGTATTATAACCAAGTGTATTATAACTATATTATACATTACATAATAATTATGTGTTATAATATAGTGCATTATAACTGTGTTATAATTCTATTAAAACTGTAGTACAACCATATAATAATTGCATTATAACCAAGTGTATTATAACTATATTATATTTACATATTAATTATGTATTATAATATAGTGCATTATAACTGTATTATAATTGTATTAAAACTGTGATAACCATATTATAATTGTATTATAACTGTATTGTAACTGTATATAATTGTAAAAACACAATTATTATAATTGTATTATTATAATTGTAAAAATACAATACACAGGCATTAAGCAGAAAAATCATAAACATAGATTAGTTTAGAAAGTTGTATTAAATTTGAAAGTTATAAATTAGATATTACAGACTATGTATTATTATATATGAAAATACACTATACTATACTATAACATAATATACTATACTATACTATACAATAATATACAATAATATAATATAATATAATATACAATAATATAATATAATATGCAATTATATTGTAGATGATATAACTATTATATATATTATTATACATTATATAATCAATATAACATAATATAACATGTAAGTATATTATATATTTATACTTTATGATTTTATATGGCATTATATATAACATATATAATTATTTATATATTTTACATATAATAATATATTACTATATATTATTTAATCAATATAATCACTATATAATATATATCACTATATATTATATAGTGATAGTATATATTATATATAATATATCTAAAATACATATATTACATTTTTATATATTATATATTTCATTTTACATACATTAATTTTATATATTATATATAATATAATTACACATTACCTCCTATAATTATATATTACCTCCTAAAATATATATTTTTTATATGTTATATATAATATTATATATTTCATCATACATATATTAAAATATATTTTATATATTATATATATAATAATATAATTACATATTACCTCCTGACTCCCATCCCTCTATAACCAAACACCCCCAACCTCCAGCAGCGCCATTCCCCAAATCACCCCCACACTGAAACCAGCCCCACCCTCCATTCCCAACAGCCCCCTGTCCCCCCCCGCGGTGTCCCCAAGCTGTCCCCAAGCTGTCCCCACTCCCGGACGGTGCCACCCACCCTTGATGTCCCTGTTGCCCTTCCTCCAGCGCAGCTGCGCCGCGGGTTTGCTGCCGGACGAGCGGCAGATGAGCCGCGCCACCTTCTCCTCATCGATGGGCTGCTCGTGGCCGAAGATCTGCGGCTTCTGGGGGATTCCTGCAGGAGGAGGGGACAAAAAACCCACAAATCTGAGGTGGCAGCGCCACCGCGAGGTGTGACATGCAGGCAGGCGATGGGGTCTGGGAGCTGCTGATGGGGGTTGTGGAATTCTTTCCTCAGGGAAATGCTGCACTGGCGTCCCAAATCCTGCACCTGGTACTCCAAATCCTGCACCTGGTAGCACAAATCCTACCCTGAAACTCCAAATCCTGCCCTGGGATCCCAAATCCTGCCCTGGAACTCCAAATCCTGCACTGGCATCCCAAATCCCATCCTGGCATGCCAAATCATGCACCTGGAACTCCAAATCCTGTCCTGGGATCCCAAATCTTGCACCTGGGATCCCAAATCCTGCCCTGACACTCCAAAACCTTCCTCTGGCATCCCAAATCCTGCACCTGGGATCCCAAAACCTTCCCCTAGCATCCCAAATCCTGCCTTGGCATCCCAAATCCTGCACCTGGGATCCCAAATCTTGCACCTGGCATCCCAAATCCTGCCCCTGGAACTTCTAATCCTGCATCTGGTACTCCAAAAACTTCCCCTGGCATCCCAAATCCTTCCCCTGGCACTCCAAATTCTGCTTCTGGAACTCCAAATCCTGCACCTGGTAGCACAAACCCTGCCCCTGGCATCCCAAATCCTGCCCTGGAACTCCAAAATCTGCACCTGGAACTCCAAAACCTTCCTCTGGCATCCCAAATCCTGCACCTGGCATCCCAAATCCTACTCTGGCACACCAAATCCTTCCCCTGGCATCCCAAATCCTGCACCTGCACTGGGACAATCTTTCAGCCAGGGTGGCACAGCCTGGACTTGAAGAAAAGAGGGAACTGTTTCAGCAAACCTGGCACAGTCTGGACTTTAGGGACAGTCTGGACTTTAGGAAAAGAGGGAAATCTTTTAACAAGGGTGGCACAGCCTGGATTTTAGGCACAGAGGGCAATCTTTCAGCCAGGGTGGCGCAGCCTGGACTTTAGGAAAAGAGGGAAATGTTTCAGCAAACCTGGCACAGTCTGGACTTTAGGGACAGTCCGGACTTTAGGAATAGTTCTGGACTTTAGGAAAAGAGGGAAATCTTTTAGCAAGGGTGGCACAGCCTGGACTTTAGGAACAATTAGAAATCTTTCAGCCAGGGTGGCACAGCCTGGATTTCAGGAACAATTAGAAATCTTTCAGCCAGGGTGGCACAGCCTGGATTTTAGGAACAATTAGAAATCTTTCAGCCAGGGTGGCACAGCCTGGATTTTAGGAACAATTAGAAATCTTTCAGCCAGGGTGGCACAGCCTGGATTTTAGGAACAATTAGAAATCTTTCAGCCAGGGTGGCACAGCCTGGATTTCAGGAACAATTAGAAATCTTTCAGCCAGGGTGGCACAGCCTGGATTTTAGGAACAATTAGAAATCTTTCAGCCAGGGTGGCACAGCCTGGATTTTAGGAACAATTAGAAATCTTTCAGCCAGGGTGGCACAGCCTGGATTTTAGGCACAGAGGGCAATCTCCCAGCCAGGGTGGCACACTTAGGGCTGTGCCCATGTCCTACCCAGCACGGTGACCAGGGCCTTGGCTGTCCTCACGGGCATGGTGAAGATGGAGCAGGTGTACTCGCCCTCGTCGGCCAGCACCACGTCGCTGATGCTGATGGTCAGCTCGTTGGGGGTGGATCTCTCCAGCTGGATCCTGTTATCCCGCAGGGCTGGGGACAAAAGGGACACTGGGGTCAGTGCCACCACCCCAGCTCAATGCCACCACCCCAGCCACCCCCCAGCCCAGTGCCACCAACCCCAGCCCAGTTGCCCAAGCTCAGTGCCACCAACCCCAGCCCTGGGGTTTTACCTCAAGTTGGGGTTTTAGCTTATTTTTCCCCAGTTCTGGGGTTTTACCTCCAATTGGGGTTTTACATCATTTTCTCCAGCTGTGGGATTTTATTTCATTTTCCCCAGCTCTGGGGTTTTACCTGGAGTTGGGATTTTACCTCCTTTTTCCTCAGCTCTGGGGTTTTACCTCATTTTCCCCAGTTGTGGGGTTTTACCTGGAGTTGGGATTTGACCTCACTTTGCCCAACTTTGGGGTTTTTCCTCCTTTTTCCCCAACTGTGGGGTTTTATTTCATTTTTCCCCAACTGTGGGGTTTTATTTCATTTTTCCCCAACTGTGGGATTTTACCTCATTTTCCCCAGCTGTGGGATTTTACCTCATTTTCCAAAACTGTGAGATTTTTCCTCCTTTTCCCCAGCTGTGGGGTTTTACCTTGAGTTGGAGTTTTACCTCCTTTTTCCCCAACTTTGGGATTACTTGGAGTTGGGATTTGACCTCATTTGCCCCAACTTTGGGATTTGACCTCATTTGCCCCAACTTTGGGATTTTACACCTGGAGTTGGGATTTGACCTCATTTTCCCCAGCTGTGGGGTTTTACCTCATTTTCCCCAGCTGTGGGGTTTTACCCCATTTTCCCCAAACTGTGGGATTTTACCTCATTTTCCCCAACTGTGGGATTTTACCTCATTTTCCCCAACTGTGGGATTTTTCCTCCTTTTCCCCAGCTGTGGGGTTTTACCTTGAGTTGGAGTTTTACCTCCTTTTTCCCCAACTTTGGGATTACTTGGAGTTGGGATTTGACCTCATTTGCCCCAACTTTGGGGTTTTTGCTCCTTTTTCCCCAACTGTGGGGCTTTACCTCAAGTTGGGGGTTTACATAATCTTCTCCAGCTGTGGGGTTTTATTTCATTTTTCCACAACTGTGGGATTTCACCTCATTTTTCCCCAACTTTGAGGTTTTACCTCCATTTTCCCCAAACTGTGGGATTTCACCTCATTTTCCCCCAGCTGTGGGGTTTTACCTCTAGTTGGGGTTTTACATCATTTTTCCCAGCTCTGGGGTTTTACCTCCTTTTTCTCCAACTCTGGTGTTTTACTTGGAGTTGGGGTTTGGCCCCATTTTCCCCAGCTTTGATATTTTACCTCATTTTCCCCAGTTTTGGTATTTTACCCCATTTTCCACCAACTGTGGGACTTTACCTCATTTTCCCCAGCTCCGGGCTTTTATCTGCAGTTGGGATTTTACCCCATCTTCCCCAGCTGTGGGATTTCACCTCATTTTTCCCCAACTGTGGGGTTTTACCTCATTTTCCCCCAACTATGGGATTTTACCCCATTTTTCCCCAACTTTGAGGTTTTACCTCCTTTTTCCCCAGCTGTGGGGTTTTACCTTGAGTTGGGGTTTTACCCCATTTTTCCCCAACTGTGGGACTTTACCTCATTTTCCCAAACTGTGAGATTCTACCCTCTTTTTCCCCAGCTCCGGGCTTTTACCTCCAGTTGGGATTTCACCCCATTTTCCCCAAACCATGGGATTTCACCTCATTTTCCCCCAACTTTGGGGTTTTACCTCGTTTCTCCCCAAAGTACAGCGTCTGCTGGGCAGGGTTGGACCACTGCAGCGAGGAATCGTCAGGATCCTCCACCTGGCACTTGAGCACCACCGTGCCCCCGGCCACCACGGTCTCGTCCGACGTCGTGGGCTGGCTCTCTGCATGGGGACAAGGACAACTGATGGTGTCACCTCCCTCCAGAGCATCCCAGGGGACAGCAGTGTCCCCAAAAGCCACCTGAGCACACAGCTCTGTGGCGGCCCTGTCCCTTTGAAGAGATGGCTCCAAAAATCATGGGGGGGTTTTGTCTCGTTCCTGAGATGGGATGGGTGCTGTCACCCCACCTGCAGCAGCCATGGGGACAGGGGACACTGCTGTCCCCAAGGCAGCTCCCAGGGACAGGAACAATCCTCCAGAGCTGCTGGAGGGTCCTGCCATGAGCAGATCCCAAATTTGTCCAGTGAGGATGGAACTGGTGATGGGGATGGTTTTAATTCCAGTTTGAGGCTTCTCTGGAAATCCTGGCCAGTGAGGGACACATGGAATGGTTTGGGTTGAAGGGACCCTAAATGTCACCCAGTGCCACCCCTGCCATGGCAGGGACACTTCACACTGTCCCAGGGTGCTCCAAGCCCTCTCTGGGATGCAGCAGGAGAAGCTGGCACTGCCTGGTGGCATCTGGGGAGGGATTGAGCCCTGCCACCCCACCTGCAGCAGCCATGGGGACATGGGGACACTGCTGTCCCCAAGGCAGCTCCCAGGGACAGGAACACTTCTCCAGAGCTGCTGGAGGGTCCTGCCAAGAGCAGATCCCAGATTTGTCCAGTGAGGATGGAATTGGGGATGGGGATGGTTTTAATTCCAGTTTGAGGCTTCTCTGGAAATCCTGCTCAGTGAGGGACTCATGGAATGGTTTGGATTGAAGGGACCCTAAATGTCACCCAGTGCCACCCATGCCATGGCAGGGACACTTCACACTGTCCCAGGGTGCTCCAAGCCCTCTCTGGGATGCAGCAGGAGAAGCTGGCACTGCCTGGTGGCATCTGGGGAGGGATTGAGCCCTGCCACCCCACCTGCAGCAGCCAAGGGGACATGGGGACACTGCTGTCCCCAAGGCAGCTCCCAGGGACAGGAACAATTCTCCAGAGCTGCTGGAGGGTCCTGCCACGAGCAGATCCCAAATTTGGCCAGTGAGGATGGAACTGGTGATGGGGATGGTTTTAATTCCAGTTTGAGGCTTCTCTGGAAATCCTGGCCAGTGAGGGACACATGGAATGGTTTGGGTTGAAGGGACCCTAAATGTCACCCAGTGCCACCCCTGCCATGGCAGGGACACTTCACACTGTCCCAGGGTGCTCCAAGCCCTCTCTGGGATGCAGCAGGAGAAGCTGGCACTGCCTGGTGGCATCTGGGGAGGGATTGAGCCCTGCCACCCCACCTGCAGCAGCCATGGGGACACTGCTGTCCCCAGGGCAGCTCCCAGGGACAGGAACACTTCTCCAGAGCTGCTGGAGGGTCCTGCCACGAGCAGATCCCAAATTTGGCCAGTGAGGATGGAATTGGGGATGGGGATGGTTTTAATTCCAGTTTGAGGCTTCTCTGGAAATCCTGCTCAGTGAGGGACTCATGGAATGCCAAAATAGTATTCTAAAATATAACATATATATAAATATATCAAAAGAGAAATGTATATAAAATTTATATGTATATATATAAAATATATATAATATATATTTATATACATAAATATAACTATATATAAAATATTACAATGTGTATAATATATATAAGAGAAATACATATAAAACCTATATGTATATATATAAACATATAAAATATATATTTTTATAAATAAATAAAAATATAAATATATAAAATATTATAATGTATATCACATATATAAAAAGAGAAATATATATAAAATGTATATGTGTATATCTAAAATGTACATATAAATATATATTTATACACATAAATATAACTATATATAAAATAATACAATGTATATAATATATATAAAGATAGATATATATATATAAAATGTATATGTGTATATAAAATATCCATATAAAATACATATTTTTATAAAAATATATAAACATATAAAATATATAAAATACTATAATGTAAACAAAATATATTAAAATACATAATAGATTTCATATATATATAGCATATAACATATCTATATATTATTAAAAATATATTAAAATCAGAAATATATAGTATATCATCTATTTATATAATAGTCTACATTATACATAGAAAATATTCAATATATAATATAGAATATATATTAAATCTCTATCTATATCTCTATATCTATCTATGTATATATATATATATATAAATTTTATATATATATAAAATAAAGATTTTAAAAACATATTTCGCCAGAAGATCACTCCTCCATCTCCCAGAGCAGGGGCTGGAGGGTGCCCTGAGGGGTCCCTGCAGCCCCCAGGCCGTGGCAGTGCCAGCCCTGGCAGGTGGCACAGCCTGGGCTGGCACGGGCAGGGCGGATGCTCCCGGCGTGCAGCACCTGGCACAGCTCGTGGTGCCAGCCCTGCCCAGCCTGGGCTGCTCTGGGGTGGCACCAGGGGACAGTCCCTGCTCCGAGACCCCTGCGCTGGGGACAGGCTGGTGCTGCTGGCTGGGATTGATTGATTGATTTGGATTTATTCATTATTATTTTTATTCATTTATTCGAATTATATTTTATATTTTGTTATTTCTATTATGTTTTTATTTATGAAATTATTTCTCTTAATTTTAAAATTGTATTTTGTTATAAAATTGTGTATTTTGTTATTTCTATTATTTATGAAATTTTTATTTTTATTATTCGAATTTATTTTTATTATTGCATTTTTAATATTTTATATATTAAAGTATATTTTATAGATATTTTATTTATATATATTTATATATTTATTTTTATATATTTAGATAATTTGTATTTTAGATATATTTATATATTTTAGATATATTTATATATATATTTTATATATTTATACATATTTATTTATATATATACATGTATTTTATATATAAATATACTTACATATATTTACACATATATATTATATATATAAGTATATATACACAAGTATATACACAAGTATATATATACTATATATATAAGTATATATATACTTATATATAGTATATATATACTTATATATATGGTGTATATATATATAATATACATATTATATATTTAAGTATATATATACTATCTATATATACTAGATATATTATATATATAAGTATATATATACTACATATATAGAAGTATATATATATAAGTGTATATATATATACACTTATATAAATGTTTATTCATTTATTTCTTATTTGCTTATTCATTTGAGGAGTTTGTGATGGCAGCACAAGGATAGATTTCTTTTCACCTTGTGTGTGGCAAAGGAGGAAATTCAGGTGTTTCCATCTGCTGGGCCTGGCGATTGTGCCATGTCCCCCTTGTCCCTGTCCCTGCAGCTTCCCAAAAATAAAATAATAAAATAAAATAATAAAATAATAAAATAATAAAAATAGCTGTCCTTGGGCTGGGGGGGTGATCTGATCCTGGAGCTGCTCTCCCTGCCCTTGGCTGCTCCCAGGGAGGAAGGACAGGAGGAGGAGGAGGAGGAGGAGGAGGAGGAGAAGATGAAGGAACAGCCTGGAGAGGGACAGGAGCACGTCCTTGCCCTTAGGGGTGGCACTGGGAGGGGGACAGGGACACTCACAGGTGTCCATCCAGCCATTAGTGTCCCCATCCAAAAATGGCTGTCACCAACCAGCCATGAGTGTCCCCACCCAGCAAGGAGTGTCCCCATCCAGCAAGAAGGGTCCCCATCCAAAAATGAGGGTCCCTATCCAAAAATTACTGTCCCCACCCAGAAATTAGTGTCCCCATCCAGCCATGAGTGTCCCCATACAACAAGGAGTGTCCCCATCCAAAAATGACCGTCCCCATTCAAAAATGATTGTCCCCATCCAATAGTGATTGTCCCCATTCAGCAATGACTGTCCCCATCCAGCCATGAGTGTCCCCATACAACAAGGAGTGTCCCCATCCAGCAGGGACGGTCTCAACCCAGAAATTACTGTCCCCACCCTGTAGTGACTGTCCCCATTCAAAAATTAGTGTCCCCATCCAGAAATGAGTGTCCCCATCAAGCAAGGACTGTCCCCATCCAGCCATGAATGTCCTCATCCAACAAGGAGTGTCCCCATACAGCAGGGACTGTCCCCATCCAGCAGGGACTGTCCCCATACAACAAGTGTCCCTGTCCAGCCATGAGTGTCCCCATCCAGCAGGGACTGTCCCCATCCAAAAATGACAGTCCCATGCAGCAGGGATTGTCCCAACCCAGCAATGAGTGTCCCCATCCAGTGGTGACTGTCCCCATACAACAGGGACTGTCCCCACCCAAAAATGAGTGTCCCCATCCTGTAGTGGCTGTCCCCATCCAAAAATGACTGTCCCCATTCAGCAAAGAGTGTCCCCATCCAAAAATTACTGTCCCCATCCAGCAGTGACTGTCCCCATCCAGAAAAGATTGTCCCCATCAGCCATGAATGTCCCCATCCAACAAGGAGTGTCCCCATCCAAAAATTACTGTCCCCACCCAGAAATTCGTGTCCCCATTCAGCAAGGACTGTCCCCATTCCAGCAGTGATTGTCCCCATACAACCAGTGTCCCCATCCAGCCATGAGTGTCCCCATCCAACAGGGACTGTCCCCACCCAAAAAATCCCCAGTGTCCCCATCCAGAAATGACTGTCCCCATCCAGCAGTGATTGTCCCCATACAACGAGTGTCCCCATCTAGCCATGAGTGTCCCCATCCAAAAATGACTGTCACCAACCAGCAAAGACTGTCCCCATCCAGCAATAAGTGTCCCCATCTAGAAATTACTGCCCTCATCCAAAAATGACTGTCCCCATCCAACAGTGATTGTCCCCATACTACAATGAGTGTCCCCATCCAGCAAGGAGTGTCCCCATCCAGTGGTGACTGTCCCCATCCAGAAATGGCTGTCCCATGCAGCAGGGATTGGCCCAACCCAGCAATGAGTGTCCCCATCCAGCAGTGAGTGTCACCATCCAAAAATTACTGTCGCCACCCAGAAATTACTGTCCCTATCCAGCAGGGACTGTCCCCATCCAACAATGAGTGTCCCCACCCAAGAGTGATTGTCCCCATACTACAGTGAGTGTCCCCACTTAGAAATGACCCTCTCCATCCTGCAGGGACTGTCCCCATCCAACAAGGAGTGTCCCCATCCAACAAGGAGTGTCCCCATCCAGCAGTGATTGTCCCCATACAACGAGTGTCCCCATCCAGCCATGAGTGTCCCGATCCAACAGGGACTGTCCCCACCCAAAAATGACTGTCCCCATCCAGCAGTGAGTGTCCCCATTCAGCAATGACTGTCCCCATCCAGCAGTGAGTGTCCCCATACAACAAGGAGTGTCCCCATCCAGCAGGAATGGTCCCAAGCCAGAAATTACTGTCCCTACCTGTAGTGACTGTCCCCATTCAAAAATTAGTGTCCCCATCCAGAAATGAGTGTCCCCATCAAGCAAGGACTGTCCCCATCCAGCCATGAATGTCCTCATCCAACAAGGAGTGTCCCCATCCAGCAGGGACTGTCCCCATACAACAAGTGTCCCTGTCCAGCCATGAGTGTCCCCATCCAGCAGGGACTGTCCCCATCCAGCAGGGACTGTCCCCATACAACAAGTGTCCCTGTCCAGCCATGAGTGTCCCCATCCAGCAGGGACTGTCCCCATCCAAAAATGACAGTGCCATGCAGCAGGGATTGTCCCAACCCAGCAATGAGTGTCCCCATCCAGTGGTGACTGTCCCCATACAACAGGGACTGTCCCCATTCAGCAATGACTGTCTCCATCTAGCCATGAGTGTCCCCATACAACAGGGACTGTCCCCACCCAAAAATGAGTGTCCCCATCCTGTAGTGGCTGTCCCCATCCAAAAATGACTGTCCCCATTCAGCAAAGAGTGTCCCCATCCAAAAATTACTGTCCCCATCCAGCAGTGACTGTCCCCATCCAGAAAAGATTGTCCCCATCAGCCATGAATGTCCCCATCCAACAAGGAGTGTCCCCATCCAAAAATTACTGTCCCCACCCAGAAATTCGTGTCCCCATTCAGCAAGGACTGTCCCCATTCCAGCAGTGATTGTCCCCATACAACCAGTGTCCCCATCCAGCCATGAGTGTCCCCATCCAACAGGGACTGTCCCCACCCAAAAAATCAGTGTCCCCATCCAGAAATGACTGTCCCCATTCAGCAGTGATTGTCCCCATACAACGAGTGTCCCCATCTAGCCATGAGTGTCCCCATCCAAAAATGACTGTCACCAACCAGCAAAGACTGTCCCCATCCAGCAATAAGTGTCCCCATCTAGAAATTACTGCCCTCATCCAAAAATGACTGTCCCCATCCAACAGTGATTGTCCCCATACTACAATGAGTGTCCCCATCCAGCAAGGAGTGTCCCCATCCAAAAATGAGTGTCCCCATCCAGTGGTGACTGTCCCCATCCAGAAATGGCTGTCCCATGCAGCAGGGATTGGCCCAACCCAGCAATGAGTGTCCCCATCCAGCAGTGAGTGTCACCATCCAAAAATTACTGTCGCCACCCAGAAATTACTGTCCCTATCCAGCAGGGACTGTCCCCATCCAACAAGGAGTGTCCCCATCCAGCAGTGATTGTCCCCATACAACGAGTGTCCCCATCCAGCCATGAGTGTCCCGATCCAACAGGGACTGTCCCCACCCAAAAATGACTGTCCCCATCCAGCAGTGAGTGTCCCCATTCAGCAATGACTGTCCCCATCCAGCCATGAGTGTCCCCATACAACAAGGAGTGTCCCCATCCAGCAGGGATGGTCCCAAGCCAGAAATTACTGTCCCTACCCTGTAGTGACTGTCCCCATTCAAAAATTAGTGTCCCCATCCAGAAATGAGTGTCCCCATCAAGCAAGGACTGTCCCCATCCAGCCATGAATGTCCTCATCCAACAAGGAGTGTCCCCATCCAGCAGGGACTGTCCCCATCCAGCAGGGACTGTCCCCATACAACAAGTGTCCCTGTCCAGCCATGAGTGTCCCCATCCAGCAGGGACTGTCCCCATCCAAAAATGACAGTCCCATGCAGCAGGGATTGTCCCAACCCAGCAATGACTGTCCCCGTCCAGCAGTGACTGTCCCCACCCAAAAATGACTGTCCCCATCCAACAGGGACTGTCCCCATTCAGCAATGACTGTCTCCATCTAGCCATGAGTGTCCCCATCCAACAGGGACTGCCCCCACCCAAAAATGAGTGTCCCCATCCTGTAGTGGCTGTCCCCATCCAAAAATGACTGTCCCCATTCAGCAAAGAGTGTCCCCATCCAAAAATTACTGTCCCCATCCAGCAGTGACTGTCCCCATCCAGAAAAGATTGTCCCCATCAGCCATGAATGTCCCCATCCAACAAGGAGTGTCCCCATCCAAAAATTACTGTCCCCACCCAGAAATTCGTGTCCCCATTCAGCAAGGACTGTCCCCATTCCAGCAGTGATTGTCCCCATACAACCAGTGTCCCCATCCAGCCATGAGTGTCCCCATCCAACAGGGACTGTCCCCACCCAAAAAATCAGTGTCCCCATCCAGAAATGACTGTCCCCATCCAGCAGTGATTGTCCCCATACAACGAGTGTCCCCATCTAGCCATGAGTGTCCCCATCCAAAAATGACTGTCACCAACCAGCAAAGACTGTCCCCATCCAGCAATAAGTGTCCCCATCTAGAAATTACTGCCCTCATCCAAAAATGACTGTCCCCATCCAACAGTGATTGTCCCCATACTACAATGAGTGTCCCCATCCAGCAGTGATTGTCCCCATACAACGAGTGTCCCCATCTAGCCATGAGTGTCCCCATCCAACAGGGACTGTCCCCATCCAAAAACGACAGTCCCATGCAGCAGGGATTGTCCCAACCCAGCAATGACTGTCCCCGTCCAGCAGTGACTGTCCCCAAATCTCTGCAGCCCCACGATGCTCCCAAGCAGGAAAATTTGATTTTCTGCATCCCAGGAATTGTGCACCACAGGCACGGAGCTGCCTGCCCGGAGCAGCTTCCCTGCTAGAGATCAATAATGAAATGTTTGATTTCACCCTCAGGACGCAGGGACAGAGGCTGGGAAGGGCCCAGCAGATGTGCAGGACGAGATTGGAGCTGCGGGAGCATTTCCAAGGAATGTTCTCCCTTTTTTCCCAGGCTGGGAAAGCATCTCTGGAGCAGAAATAACCCCAGGGAAAACCACCCACTGCTCCGAGCCCTCCAACGCCTCTGGTTCACAGTCATGGCCCAAAAATGTTTCTCATTTCCCTCCCTCATTCTCAAAAAAACCATTTCTTATTTCCCTCCTTCTTTCCCAAAATTTCCCTCTTTTTTAAAAAAAATCCTTCTCATTTCCCTACTTCCTTCCCAAAAAAACTCTTCTCATTTCCCTCCTTCATTCTCAAAAAACCATTTATTTCCCTCCTTCTTTCCCAAAACTTCCCTCCTTCGTTTTTAAAAAAATCCTTCTCATTTCCCTCCTTCTTTGGCAGAAAAACATTTCTCATTTCTCTGCTTCTTTCCCAGAAAAACATTTCTCATTTCCCTCCTTCTTTCCCAAAATTCTCCTCCTTCTTTCCCAAAAAAACTCCTCCTCATTTCCCTCCTTCTTTCCCAAAAAAACCCTTCTCATTTCCCTCCTTCTTTCCCAAAAAACATTTCTTATTTCCCTCCTTCTTTCCCAAAAAAACCCTTCTCATTTCCCTCCTTCATTCTCAAAAAAATCCCAGTTCTTATTTCCCTTCTTTCCCAAAATTTCCCTCCTTTTTTAAAAAATTCCATCTCATTTCTCTCCTTCTTTGGCAGAAAAACATTTCTCATTTCCCTCCTTCTTTCCCAAAAAAACTCCTCCTCATTTCCCTCCTTCTTTCCCAAAAAAACCCTTCTCATTTCCCTCCTTCATTCTCAAAAAGCCATTTCTTATTTCCCTCCTTCTTTCCCAAAATTTCCCTCCTTCTTTTTTAAAAAATTCCTTCTCATTTCCCTCCTTCTTTCCCAAAAAACATTTCTTATTTCCCTCCTTCTTTCCCAAAAAAACCCTTCTCATTTCCCTCCTTCATTCTCAAAAAAACCCAGTTCTTATTTCCCCCCTTCTTTCCCAAAATTTCCCTCCTTCTTTTTTAAAAAAATCCTTCTCATTTCCCTCCTTCTTTCTCAGAAAACCATTTTTCATTTCTCTACTTCTTTCCCAAAATTCCCCTCCTTTTTTTCAAAAAATTCCTTCTCATTTCCCTCCTTCTTTGGCAGAAAAACATTTCTCATTTCTCTACTTCTTTCACAAAAAAACCCTTCTCATTTCCCTCTTTCTTTCTCAGAAAACATTTCTCATTTCTCTGCTTCTTTCCC
Organism: Melozone crissalis; assembly: GCF_028551555.1. NCBI lineage: Eukaryota > Metazoa > Chordata > Aves > Passeriformes > Passerellidae > Melozone > Melozone crissalis. The sequence continues at coordinate 212,344 of NW_026535924.1, read as the reverse complement.
AGAAAAACATTTCTCATTTCCCTCCTTCTTTCCCAAAATTCCCCTCCTTCTTTCCCAAAAATAAACCCCTCCTCATTCCCCTTTTTCTTTCCCATTTACTCTGTGTTCATCATCACAAAGATTCCATTCATCCCTTGGGCACAGATGTTTTCCAAAGCTCCTTTTTCTCCTCTTCAAGGATTTTATGTTCCAGGAATTCCCTCCTCAGCTCCATCCCCACTTTTCCTGCGTGGATTCTTGCAGGAATCAGCCCTGGCAGGGAGGGAATTTTCAACTTTTGTGGATCCAGGCAGGAACAGGGTGGGAATTTGGAATTCTCATGGATCCAGGCAGGAATCAGCCCTGGAAGGGAGGGAATTTTGAATTTCTGTGTATCCAGGCAGGAACAGCGTGGGAATTTTGATTTCCTGTGGATTCTTGCAGGAATCAGCCCTGGCAGGGAGGGAATTTTGAATTCTCACGGATCCATGCAGGAACAGCATGGGAATTTTGAATTCTCATGGATTCTTGCAGGAATCAGTCCTGGCAGAGTGAGAATTTTAAACTTTTGTGGATTCTTGCAGGAATCAGCCCTGGCAGGGAGGGAATTTTCAACTTTTGTGGATCCAGGCAGGAACAGGGTGGGAATTTGGAATTCTCATGGATCCAGGCAGGAATCTGCCCTGGAAGGGAGGGAATTTTCAACTTTTGTGAATCCATGAAGGAATCAGCCCAAGCAGGGAGGAAATTTTGAATTCTTGTTGATCCAGGCAGGAACAGGGTGGGAATTTTGAATTCTCATGGATTCTTGCAGGAATCAGCCCTGGCAGGGAGGGAATTTTGAACTCTTGTGGATTCTTGCAGGAATCAGCCCTGGAAGGGAGGAAATTTTGAATTCTCATGGATCCATGAAGGAATCAGCCCTGGCAGGGAGGGAATTTTGAATTCCTGTGGATCCTTGCAGGAACAGGGTGGGAATTTTTAATTTTTGTGAATCCATGAAGGAATCAGCCCAAGCAGAGAGGGAATTTTGAATTCTCATGGATCCATGCAGGAGCAGGGTGGGAATTTTGAATTCTCATGGATTCTTGCAGGAATCAGTCCTGGCAGAGTGAGAATTTTCAACTTTTGTGGATCCATGAAGGAATCAGTCCTGGCAGGGAGGGAATTCTGAATTCTCATGGATCCATGAAGGAATCAGCCCAAGCAGAGAGGGAATTTTGAACTTTTGTGGATCCAGGCAGGAATCAGCCCTGGAAGGGAGGGAATTTTGAATTCCTGTGGATCCAGGCAGGAACAGGGTGGGAATTTGGAATTCTCATGGATCCAGGCAGGAATCAGCCCTGGAAGGGAGGGAATTTTGAATTTCTGTGTATCCAGGCAGGAACAGTGTGGGAATTTTGATTTCCTGTGGATTCTTGCAGGAATCAGCCCTGGAAGGGAGGGAATTTTGAATTCTCGTGGATCCAGGTAGGAATCAGCCTGGAAGAGAGGGAATTTTCAACTTTTGTGGATCCATGAAAGAACCAGCCCTGGCAGGGAGGGAATTTTGAATTCCTGTGTATCCTTGCAGGAACAGGGTGGGAATTTTGAACTCACAGATCAGCAAACCTCAGACATCTGCTGTGCACATCCCTTTGCAGGCTGATTTTTGCAGGGTGCGAATCCACAGTCTGGAATATCCAGAGCACAAATCCCAGGCAGCTGAGCAGCTCCAGATTTGCCAGGAGAGAGGGAAACCTGCTCCTGTTTGGGTGCATCTGCTCCTGCAGCTCCAGGGCTGGTTCCTTCCCCAGTCCAGTGGCATCCAAATGTCCCTTGGGATCCATCCAGGCTGTCCCCAAAATGCAGATCCAGGCAGGGAGAAGACGCTCAGAGCCAAAGGTGAAGGTGGGAAGGGATCCAGGCAGATCCAGGACAGGGGTTAGGTAAAACGCAGAGTTCTTTTTGGGGTCAGAAAGTTGAAATTTTCAGCATTTAGGACATCCCTGTGTGGTGTCACCTGGCTCTGGGTACAGGCAGGATGAAGGAGCTGCAGAATTCAGGGTGTTCCTGTTCTCCTCACAGGGATAAATCCATGCAGAAACTCCAAAATGGTGCCTCAGTTCCTTCTGGCAGCTCCCACAGGGTGAAGGGATTGATGCCAGGGATGCCAGGGGCTGGCACAGGAATGGAAATATTCCCTAAAAGTGGGAAAAACACAGCCCTGGGTGTGCTCACAGCTCACAGCTGTGAGATCCCGAGGTTCAGGGGGGATCCTGATGTTCCAGCAGGATGGGATCTCATTCCTTGTGACCCCAGTGGCTTCACAGCTTCCCACAAATCCCAAATTTCAGAGGATTTTCCCATAAATGAGCATTTCTGAGAAGGGGAACAGCAAGAGGATGCAGTTTCTCATACTAAACCCCCAAACCCCGAATTTCAGAGGATTTCCTTATAAATGAGCATTTCTGAGAAGGGGCACAACAAGAGAATGCTTCTCACATGAAATATTTTCAACCCAAACCCCAAATTCCAGAGGATTTCCCTGAAAATGAGCATTTCTGGGAAGGGGAACAGCAAGAGGATGCAGTTTCTCATATTAAACCCCCAAACTCCAAATTCCAGAGGATTTCCCTGAAAATGAGCATTTCTGAGAAGGGGAACAGCAAGAGGATGCAGTTTCTCATACTAAACCCCCAAACCCCGAATTTCAGAGGATTTCCCTATAAATGAGCAGCCCCTGATTCCAGGGGACTTCACACTTCCCCACATGAAACCCCCAAATCCCAAATTTCAGAGGATTTTTCCATAAATGAGCATTTCTGAGAAGGGGAACAGCAAGAGGATGCTTCTCACATGAAACATCCTTACCCCAAACCCCAAATTTCAGAGATTTCTCCATAAATGAGCATTCCCTGACTCCAGGAGCTTCACACTTCCCCACATTAAACCCCAAATTCCAGAGAATTTCCCTGTAAATGAGCATTTCTGAGAAGGGGCACAGCAAGAGAATGCAGCTTCACACACATGAAACCCCCAAACCCCAAATTTCAGAGGATTCCCCTATAAATGAGCATTTCTGAGAAGGGGCACAGCAAGAGGATGCTTCCCACATGAAATATCTTCACCCCAAAACCCAAATTTACAGAGGATTTCCCTGTAAATGAGCAGCCCCTGATTACAGGAGCTTCACACTTCCCCACATTAAACCCCAAATTCCAGAGGATTTCCCTATAAATGAGCATCCCTGACTCCGGGAGCTTCACACTTCCCCACATTAAATAAACCGAGTGTCACAGCTCCCTGAGGGACCCCAAAATGAGAGAATTCCCCCCAAATTTCAGGGGCACAAGGCAGGGCGACTCCTGTCACACCCTGAGTGCTGAGAGGGGGCAGAGCAGAGGGAAAATTCCCAGTTCTGGGCCACCACAAATCCCCCTGACAGCATTTCCTGCTATCACAGCTCCCTGAAGGGTCCCAAAATGAGAGAATGCCCCCAAAATCCTGGGGTACAGAGCAGGGTGACCCCTGTGCCAGCACCCACACCCTGAATACTGAGAGGGAGCAGAGCAGAGAAAAAATTCCCAATTCTGTGCCACCACAAATCCCCAAACATCCTGACAGCATTTCCTGTTATCACAGATCCCTGAGGGACCCCAAAATGAGAAAATTCCCCCCAAATTTAAGGGACACAGAGCAGGGTGACCCCTGTGCCAGCACCCACACCCTGAATACTGAGAGGGGGCAGAGCAGAGAAAAAATTCCCAATTCTGTGCCACCACAAATCCCCCTGACAGCATTTCCTGCTATCACAGCTCCCCGAGGGACCCCAAAACGAGAGAATTCCCCCCAAATTTCAGGGGCACAGGGCAGGGTGACCCCTGTGGCAGCAGCCTCCCCCAGTGTGGCAGCCCAGAGCTCAGAACTCCAATTTCTGAGTGGGTTTTTAGCTCCTACCCTAAGGCCAATCTCCAGCATGAGTGTTGCCAAGGGAACCAGCTCGGCGCTCTGACAGTTCTGTTTTAAGGATCTCCCTGCCCAACGAGGTGGCACAGCCCAGCTGGGTGCCCTGGCACGAGGTTTGGTGGCCCTGAAGCCACCTCAGTGCCAGTGTCCTGAAAAATTGTCACCCCAAGCGGCCCAGGATTACCCACACGGGGTTGTGTAAGAGGAGGTTTGGTTTTAATATCCTTATTTTTTCTATTATATTAATTTATTATTTTATATATTTAATTGATTAATAATAATATTAATTTATATATTTACATATTATTTTTATATTTTATATATATTTATATATTATTTTTTATATTTAACATATATTTATATATTTTATATATTATATTAGCTTATTATATTTTATACTTTTAATATAATATAAATAAAAATATATAAAAATATATATAATATACATTATATTATATATTTATATAAATATATAATTTATATATTTTTATATATATAATATATTATCTATATAATATATTATATATAATATATATAATATATATTATATATTATATATATTATATATATTATATCTACTTATATAGTTATATATGAATATATAATATTTATATATTATAAAATATATATTTATATATTATAATACACATAAATATTTATATATGTATGTATATAAATATATAATATATATATAAAAATATGAAATATAATAAATTGATAACTTATAATAATAATAATAAATATATCCTAATAATTTATTTTTAATAACAGAACTGAAGGGTGGGGAAGCCCTGCCAGCTCTGCTCCTCTCCTGGGGGACAGCACAGCCAATGCCTCCTCCTGACCTGCCAAAAATCGAATCCTGGAATGGCCACAGTGGTACAGAACCCACAGACACCCCAACAATCCCAACCTGGACCTGGGCACCTCGTCCAAACTCTCCTGGAGCTCTTTGGGAATGTGAGAATCTCCAGAAACATCTCCCCAGGGTTTGGGGGTCCAGTTCTGGCCACCAGTGCAGACACCCCAAAGCACATCCCAGCTGCGGAACATCTCCCCAGGGTTTGGGGGGTCCCCAGCAAGTCCTGTCCCCCTGAGCAGCCCCCAGCCCGGGGACCTGCTGCTCCCCCTGCCCACCGAGCCCAGCAGTGCCAGAACTCATCCCCCTGCAAATCCCAGCCTGAAAGCAACAGCCTGGAAAAGCTGAGCTTGCCAACAAACAGCGTTTGAGGTGTTGGAGGCTGAGCAAAAACATCTGCAGCTCAAGCACCGCCTGGAGCATCACCCGAGGACGGGGCAGCTCCCGGGACGCTGCAGGGACACAGATCTGCTGTTTCCTACTGGAATATTTACAAATATAACCGGAGGGGACGTGCCTGGGCTTGTCTGGCCCTTGCTGCTGAACCAAATAGGGGCAACTGTGGTGTTTCACCCACAGACATTTTTGGCTGTGGGATTTGTGGTGTTTCACCCACAGACACTTTTGGCTGGCTGGATGTTGGTGTTTCACCCCACAGACACTTTTGGCTGTGGGTGTGTGGTGTTTCACCCCACAGACACTTTTGGCTGGCTGGGTATGTGGTGTTTCACCCCATTTTTGGCTGTTGGGTGTGTGGTGTTTCACCCCACAGACACTTTTGGCTGGCTGGGTGCTGCAGTTGGCACTTGGAGACAATTCCAGGCCTGCAGGAGCTCTGGCGGTGCTGGGATGGAGCTTTCCCCCATAACAGGGGCTGCTCCTCAGGTTTCCCTCTGTGGAGAAGCTTTAAGGGGATGGTGAAGGAAAGGAGTCGGTTCTGATGGAGGGTTTGGATCCAGAGCTTTGTTCTCTGAATGCAGCACCAGCTCCAAGAGAACTCCCTGAGCCCGTGGTTGCTGCTCCTTTGAACCCCAGGGAAGGGGCAGGGAGCCACCAAGCAGGGACAAAGGGACAAAGGACACCTGGATGGCCCAGTGCCCCCCCAGGGGTTTGAATGTGCCAATCACTCCCTGCCCTTCTGGAATTCCAGGAGTGACAGACAGCGCTGGGAGGGGAAAGCAGAAATGATAGATAAACCTGGCAGGGAATTATCAGGGGAGGGACCCGAGGTTCTGAGCTAAACCATGAGATCACAACGCAACAATTTCCCAGCCAAACTCATGGAAATGCTGCTCCTGCCATCCCTGTCACCCACCGGACACCGGGGAGCCGCAGCATCCAGCACTGCCCGCGGTCCCTGCGCCCTCGGCCGCATCCCCGGAATGGTTCCACACATCCCCGCTCTCAGCCTCGCCTTCCCCGCCTCCCTCGGGCTGCCTTTGGGTTGTCTGCCTCGGTGCTGCCCAAATTAAAGTTCCTGCCTCTGCTCCTCATCCTCCTCCCCCCGGGATAGCACCGGGAGGAAGAGGAGCTCTCTGGGAGGAGGATGGAGAATCTCAGCCTCTCACGGGTGGGTGGAGGAGCTGGGGCAGCACACAGAGGTCGCTGCCACCCCTTCCTCCATCACCACCCGATGAAGGCTCTGCTGGTCTCGGCTGATGGTGCCCGGCCAAGAGCAGAGGGGCCAGAACTGGACCAGATGGTTCAAGCTGAGCTGACCCAGTAACTGAGAGGAGGAGGAGGAGGAACAGATCCATCTGACTGTGGGGGTGTCACAGAGCTGGCAGCACCTTCCAGGGCCCACTGAAGAGCCAGAGCAACGAGGACTCCACTCAATCTGTGCACAACCAAGGCTGGAAAAGCAGCTCAGGTGGGGACCAGGCTGGGCAGGGGGTGCCAGGCCAGCCGCTGGCACAGCAGAACAGGCAGAGCCCACCAAGCTCCCAGCTGGCACCGCCACCAAAACCACCTCGGACACACAAATCCAGACCCTGCCCCACTCCTCTCCTGCAGGCACGAGACACCCTGGATTGGCACAGAACGAGGTTAGGAAGCAGGCAAAACAAACAGGAGCAGCTCTGCTGCAGCTCCCTCCATCTGCCTGCGCGGCCGCCGTGCCAGCGCCGGGGACACTCCCCAGATGCCGCCGCCTCCGGTTCCTCCGGCGCTTCCAACACCCCTGGAGAGGTGAGAACGTCAGGCACAGGGGGAAGAGGCAGAATTCTGCAGGCAGGAGACCTCCCAGGCAGGGAATCCTGGGCAAACGGGGCGTTTTTCCCTCCAGAGGAGGGTGGGACCTCGGGATGCTCAGCTCGGGTTCCAGCAGCATCGCCCCATTCCTTTGGGATCTCTCCTGGCAGCAAACAGCACAAGCAGAGGTTTGGCCACGCCAAATCCTACAGCATTGGCAGGCCAGAGGCAGAATTCCTGTCCTGGCAGCGGTGCCAGCACATCCCTCACCGTCTGGGCACCTCCACAGAGCCTGATCCCAGGCTTTGTCCTAAAATCCAGCCTTGCCTGTTGAGCCTAACGCGCTGTGCCAGACAGCTGAGTGGTGGATTCCGTGCTCTCCAGCCTGCACAGGGATGCTCTGCTCCCTCCCCTGGGGCTCAGCACTGATCCCAGCCCTGGAACAGCTCCTTTTCCCCCAGGCAGCTGATCCGAGTCATCCAAAATCAGGCCAAGCAGGTAGTGAGCGATGCAGAGAGGTCGCCCTCCCTTCCTTTCGTGCCTCTCCAGGGCTGTCAGTGCTTCCTCAGCTCTGGAGCCAAGGGCTGCTGCTGGCACAGGCACTGGGAGCATATGGCAGAACCCTAATGGCACTGGGAACGGGGCAATCCATACGTTCCTTGGGGAAAAGCACCCTGGAAAGCAGCAAGGAAAGAATTCTGCTGCTCCAGACAGCGCTGGGCTCTCCCACATTCCAGCAGGACCTGCAGATGTCACCTGTTCAAAGGCTGGGGGTGGTAAAAACCCTGTGGGACCCGATCCCACACAGGCTGGGAGGTTGTAGGGCGTCTCCCCAGGATAGAGGGAGGTTTTCTGGGCTGTCTGTTCAAGCTGAGAGCTCCAGCAGCTCCAGAGAGACAAAACCACGCTGCAGGACAGGGACAGAGCCCTGAACCTGCCTCTCTGCAAACCTCCCCATGTCCTCCAGTGCTCAGGGAAAAACCAGCCCCAAAATCATCTGATTTTGGCCCCATGGTGACCTCCCAGGGCACTGTCCAAACAAAAGGGTTTGGACCTGCAGATGTCACCTGTTCAAAGGCTGCGGGTGGTAAAAACCCCGTGGGACCTCACCCCACACAGGCTGGGGAGGCTGCAGGGCATCTCCCCAGGATAGAGAGAGGTTTTCTGGGTGGCCTGGACAAGCTGAGAGCTCCAGAGAGACAAAACTTGCAGGATAGACACAGAGCCCTGAACCTGCCTCTCTGCAAACCTCCCCATGTCCTAAAGTACCTCAGGGAAAAATCAGCCCCAGATCAACTGGGTTTGGCCCCAGGGTGGCCTCCCAGAGTGTTGTCCAAAAAAAGGGTTTGGACCTGCAGGTGTCACCTGCTTGGAAGCTGGAGGTGACAAAAACCCCATGGGACCTGATCCCACACAGGCTGGGAGGCTGCAGGGCATCTCCCCAGGATAGAGAGAGGTTTTCTGGGTGGCCTGTCCAAGCTGAGAGCTCCAGAGAGACAAAACCACGCTGCAGGACAGGGACAGAGCCCTGAACCTGCCTCTCTGCAAACCTCCCCATGTCCTCCAGTGCTCAGGGAAAAACCAGCCCCAAAATCATCTGGTTTTGGCCCCGTGGTGACCTCCCAGGGCACTGTCCAAACAAAAGGGTTTGGACCTACAGATGTCACCTGTTCAAAGGCTGCGGGTGGTAAAAACCCCGTGGGACCTCACCCCACACAGGCTGGGGAGGCTGCAGGGCATCTCCCCAGGATAGAGAGAGGTTTTCTGGGTGGCCTGGACAAGCTGAGAGCTCCAGAGAGACAAAACTTGCAGGATAGACACAGAGCCCTGAACCTGCCTCTCTGCAAACCTCCCCATGTCCTCCAGTGCTCAGGGAAAAATCAGCCCCAAAATCACCTGGGTTTGACCCCAGGGTGGCCTCCCAGAGTGTTGTCCAAAAAAAGGGTTTGGACCTGCAGGTGTCACCTGCTTGGAAGCTGAAGGTGACAAAAACCCTGTGGGATCCCATCTCACATGGGCTGGGAGGTTGCAGAGCATCTCCCCAGCATAGAGGGAGGTTTTCTGGGTGGTCTGTCCAAGCTGAGAGTTCCAGAGAGACAAAACTCGCAGGACAGGGACAGAGCCCTGAACCTGCCTCTCTGCAAACCTCCTCATGTCCTCCAGTGCCTCAGGGGAAAAAAAACAACCCCAAAGTCAACTGGTTTTGGCCTCCCAGGGCATTGTCCAAACAAAAGGGTTACACAACTCCCGAGTGGAATAACCCTGCAGAGAATGATCCTCACACACAAGGACAACCACGCAGCAGCCCAAACACACCCGAATGTGCCGACAGCAGCACAAACGGCAGCCAAGAGCTCAGACAGGGCCCTCTTGTGCTGGAGCAGGGCCTGGGTGGCTTCCAGGGGTTCCTCCACACCCTGCCATGCTTGTAGCAGAGCCATCCACAGCGCTGGAGGAATGTTCTCCAAGGAGGAGGCTCCATCCCTCCCCAGGACAGGTGCCAGGCAGGGGATGTCACGCTGGGATGGCTCAGGATGAGGCACCAACCATGAAAACACAACAGCTTCTTTCCAAGCATCTCCCATCTCCTCAAGGATTTTATTTTTGGGGTGTGTTTGTCCAGCTCTGCTGGACCCCGGCTCTGGTGGCCAGGGCTGGGCCACAGCAGAGGCCAGCCCAGGAGGAAATCTTGCAGTGTCACCATCCGGGCTGTGTCCTGTCCCAGGACAGCTCTGGATCACGGCCACCTCCCTTCCAGGCATGCTCGGCCATCCCCAGCCCCACGGGCTGAGCATCCCCACACTGGGGCTGTCAGGATGTCCCCACACCCCGGGGCTGAGCATCACCCACACCCAAGTGACTCTTTCGGGTGCCCGTGGGAGGACCGTGGCCAAAACCAGAACAAATCCCGGGATTCGTGGATGGGAACGCAGCCACCAGCCCCCAGAGGCTGTGACAGCAACAGCGATGGGTGCGGGGGAGCCGCGGGGGCTGCGGGCTCAGCCCTTGTCCCCACCGTGTCACCTCCCACCCGCACAGCCCTCGGGACGCTCGGTGCAGCTCCTGATGGAGCGCAGGGATGTGGATGGGGACCGAACCCAGCCCCAGCATCCCCAGAGCACAACACGGCGGGTCCAGCCCAGCCCCCGGCCGGCGGCTGCACCTCCCCACCCAAACACACGCAGCAGCATCGCTCCTGTCACGACAGGCGACTCCCGACACGGCAAACGGAGCCGCCAGCAGCCAGACAGGGATGGCGGGTCCGAGGCACCGGGGCCGCCCCGCAGGGACCCGCAGCGGCGGCGGACGCGGCGCTGCCAGCGGCGAGCCTCGACACAAATCACACCCGCTCCGTGCCTGTCGCGACTGTCGCCGCCGGCGAACCCCTCTTCGTGCGGCGAGCCCCGCTCATCCCGGCGGGACGGGGACCGCCGCCCATCCCGGGGAGGCGGCTCCCACCGGAGGCACCGGGGAGCCGCCCCAGCCGCGGCGCGGATGTCACCGGGCTCCCCCGGGAGCTCCATCCGCCCCTCCGTGTGTCACCGCCGAGCCCCGGCACCCTCACGGCGGGGCGGCTCCGCCGCACCGGGGATTCTCCATCCGCCCCCCCCCCCCCCGCCCTCTCCGCGGGCAGCGCCGGGAGGGGCCGAGCGCCGCCGCCGCCGCCCGCCGGGGCCTGTCTGGAACCTTCCGCCGCGGCCGTGGGGGGACACGACGGGCGGCACCGGCGCCGCCGTGACCTTGAGCCCCGCCGGCCGCCCGGGGAGCCGCACCCGCAGGCGGCGGCGGGGCGGGCCCCGAGGGCCGGGCGGGGCGGGGCGGGCGGTACCTGCCTGACCCACATAACGGCGCCGCCGCCGCCGCTCCCCGCACCTGTCGCTCGCTTCCCCGCATCCCCCGCCATAAGCGGCGGGGATGAGGCGGGAGCTTCGCCCGCTCGCGGTGCCGCCACTCACCGTCGCGGGAGAGGTTTCCCCGGGCGCTGCCGAAGCAGGCGATGAGCAGGAGGATGCCGAGGGTGGGGGGCTGCATGCTGGCGGCGGCGGGAGCCCGCGGGGCCGGCGCGACCGAGCCGCAGCGCGGGCGGCGGGCGCTGCTCTCTCCGCTGCTCCCTCAGCTCTGGAGCCGGCGGTGCGGCAGCGGCGGCGATTAAATAGAGCGCGAGGAAGAGACCATTCGTGCCGGGGTGTGGGGGGGGGAGCGGGGGGGGCCGCGCCGATGCCGCCCCCCTCGGCCCCCGTGTAAACACGCCCGCTCCGGCCGCCGGCCCCCCCCGCGGGCTGGGGCGCGGTGGTGCGCGCCGCATGCGCGGCTCCCCGCGGGAGGCAGGTGCGCGCGGGGCGGCGGCGGCGGCGGCGGCGGCGGCGGCGGGGGGGGACGGCGGGAACGGGGCTGCCCTCAGGGCCCGTGATCCCCTCGGTGCCCGCGATCCCCTCAGTGCCCGTGATCCCTGTGATTCCCTGGGTGCCCGTGATTCCCTCGGTGCCCGTGATCCCCGTGGTCCTCTCCATCCCCTCGGTGCCCAGTGATCCCCGAGGTCCCCTCAGTCCCCCTGATCTCCGTGATCCCCGAGGTCCCCTCCATCCCCTCGGGGCCCGTGATCCTTTCGGTCCTCTCCATCCCCTCAGTCCCCTCGGTCCCCGTGATCCCCTCAGTTCCCGTGGTCCCCTCGGTCCTCTCCATCCCCTCGGTCCCCGTCATCCTCTCCATCCCCTCGGTCCCCGTGATCCCCTCGGTCCCTGTGGCCCCCATCCCACCCCCGATGCCTCAAAGTGTCGTCCCCAGACCGGATCCCCGCCACAGAAACGGGACCGGTCCCACCGCAGGGTCCGCTCTCGGCTGGCGGTGTCCCCGCGATGGGCCCTGTCACTGTCACTGTCACCCGGCTGCGTGGATGGGGCACGGCCCCTTGGCAGGGAGAGGGGCCGGAGCAGAGATGCTCTGCTCAGCAGAGATGAGGGCTGTCACCTGTGCTGGGGTGTCACCTGTGCAAGGGTGCCACTCGTGGTGGGGTGTTGCTCTTAGTGAGGAGTCAGCTGTGCTGGAATGTCACCTGTGTTAGGATGTCACCCTTGGTAGGATGTCACTCTCACTGGGGTGACATCTGTGCTGAGGTGTCACCTGTGCTGGGATGTCACCCAGGTTAGGATACCACCCTTGGTAGAATGTCACCTGTGCTGGGGTGTCGCTCTCACTGGGATGTCACCCATGTTAGGGTGTCACTCTCACTGGGTTGTCACCTATGCTGGGGTGACACCTGTGCTGGAATGTCACCTGTGTTAGGATGTCACCCTTGCTAGGATGTCACTCTCACTGGGGTGACACCTGTCCTGGGGTGTCACTCTCATTGGAATGTCACCCATGTTAGGACGTCACTCTCACTGGGATGTCACCCATGTTAGGACATCACCCATGTTAGGATGTCACCCTTGCTACAGTGTCACATGTGCTGGGATGTCACCTATGATGAGATGTCACTCTCACTGGGATGTCACCCATGTTAGGTTGTCACCCTTGCTAGGGTGTCACTCTCATTGTAGTGTCACCTGTTCTAGGGTGTCACCTGTGCTGAGCTGTCACTCTCACTGAGATGTCACCATGTTAGGATGTCACCCTCCCTGGGATGTCACCCGTTCTGAGGTGACACCTATGCTCACCTGTGTGTCCCAGCCCGTCCCTGTCCCTTGTCCCTGCCGGCCCCACAGCCTCTCCTGGCACTGGCCCCGTTTGGGGCGGGCCCCGCTCTGTGCCAGTCCCCAAAGGTCGCTGCCCACTCCTGGCTGTCCCCTGGCATCTCCCTGGCAACTCCTTTATCCCCCCTCACCCAACCGTGTCTCACCCATCAATTCAACCCCCGAGCTCTGCCATTTCCAGCCCTGGAGGATCTCAGGGCTCTGCCCAAACACCCCCAGCTCCATTCCCGAGGAGAATTAACCCTTTGTGGCACCGTTCCCTCCCCAGCTCGCCACCTGTGGCGCAAAACCCTTTCCTGACCCGGCCGTGGCGTTTTAAAAACTTTCATCCTACTGAACCTAAAAACTCCCTACAAATCCCTTTCCCACAAGCTCCAAGCCCTCCGGAGGAGCTGCTCCGAGGCTCCTGCAGCGGAGCTGTGCCAGGGATGGCTCCGTTAGTCACAATCCCCGTGGGAAGCGCCCGTGGGAGGCACCGACAGCTTGGGCACGGTCCCTGCCCCTCCCCGCGCTGCCTCCCTCCTCCCGGACGTGCAAGTTGCAAATTTGGGGGCAGATTTGAGGTCACAGGAGGCTTTTCCCAGGTTTTTGCTCCTTGTTGAGTCGGAGAAGAGCTCGGGATGCACCCGTGGGAGGCACCGACAGCTTGGGCACCGTCCCTGCCCATCCCTGTGCTGCCTCCAGCTCCGTCCCGGGAGCCCTGGAGGTGACTAAAACTGCAAATTTGGGGTCAGATTTGGGGTCACAGGAGGCTTTTCCCCAGGTTTTTGTCCCTTGTGGAGTCGGAGAAGAGCTCGGGAAGTGCCCGTGGAAGGCAGGAGCAGCTTGGGCACCTTCCCTGCCCATCCCACGCTGCCTCCAGCTCCATCCCAGGATCACTGGAGGTGACTAAAATTGCAAATTTGGGGTCAGATTTGAGGTCACAGGAGGCTTTTCCCAGGTTTTTGTTCCTTGTCCGCTTGGAAAAGGCTCGGGAAGCGCCCATGGGATACAGGAGCAGCTTGGGCACCTTCCCTGCCCACCCCTGTGCTGCCTCCCTCCTCCTGGAGGTGACTAAAATTGCAAATTTGGGGTCAGATTTGAGGTCACAGGAGGCTTTTCCCGGGCTTTTATTCCTTGTCCGCTTGGAGAAGAGCTCGGGATGCACCCGTGGGAGGCACCGACACCTTGGGCACCGTCCCTGCCCATCCCACGCTGCCTCCAGCTCCATCCCGGCAGCAGTTGAGGTGACTAAAACTGCAAATTTGGGGTCACAGGAGGCTTTTCCCAGATTTTCACTCCTTGTCCGCTTGGAGAAGGGCTCAGGAAGCTTTGGGATGTGAGAGCAGCAGAGGGGACCCAAACTCGGCTCCTGGAGCAGGGCGAGGGTCCCGTGGGATGGGGGCGAGCTGGGCCAGCTCTGGGGGGCTCTGGGTGGCTTTGGGGGGCTCTGGGTGGCTTTGGGGGGCTCTGGGGGTCTCCGGGTGGCTTTGGGGGGCTCTGGGGGTCTCCTGGCCTCTCACTCAGCACTGGAGGGGGGGGGGGTTCCCGTGGAAAAGGGAGTTTTGGGGCGGCACTGGCTCTCCTGGTGGTTTTTTTTGGGGATCCCCGAGCATCCCGTGCTCCCCCAGGCTGTGCCACAGCTCCGAGCCCCTCCCGGAGCCCCTCCATGCTGTCCCTTGTCGCTGTCACCCGGCTTTTAACCCTTTCCCTTCCTCCTGCCTTCCCCTGCGTGGGTGCAGCACCCACTCGCCATCACCCGGGCAGGGGAGGAAGAGGAGGGAGGGAGAGGAGGGAGAGGAGGTGTTCAGCGTGCAGCAGGTACCGAGGCGACGCTCGCCACGACGAATCGCTGTGATTCAGCCCCGGAGCATGTGGGAACGAGCCGGGGGAGCCGCAGCGGCTCCGCCGAGGCGTCCCGGAGCTCCCGGTAACCGGAGCTGCCCTGCACGGGGCCGGGCAGGATGGAGCTCCCTCGGCTCCCGTTTGCCGAGCTGCTCTCGGTGTTCGCTGGTTCTGTCACCGGAGTCCAAGCTTTGTCACCTCCTCGCTGTGTGGGAGCTGTGCCAGCCCTCCAGGGCACCCCTCAGACAGGTGGGGAGGGCTGTGCCAGGTGTGGGTGGCACACACACAGCACCCCTGGGCAGGTCTCAGTGCACTCCTGCTGCCACCTGTGACACCATCCCAGCCCCTCAGGGCAAGGATTGACCATCCCGAGGTTCATTTTCCACCCAGACCCAGCTGGAATGTGGAGCTAAAACACTTCCCCAAATCCCTGGGCAGTGCCAGGTGTGATCTTCCCCCTCTGCTCCCCCAAATCTCAAAAATCGTGTTTGTTTGCCCATTCTTTCCTCACAGCTCTGGAGAATTTCCCCTCTGAGCATCTGAATTTAATGATCTCTTGCCTGGCCACCCGTCTCCTGACTTTTAGGATCAGGCCAGAAGCTCCTGCCTTCCCTTTGCAGTCCCTGCTGTCTCAGGGATTGAGGCTGAAAGATGCAATAAATCCTTCCAAATCATCAAACAGGCTCCATAACCCATTTCCTTTTAAACAACCACATTTTGCTGCCACCCCAGGCACGGCTGGCATCTCCCTGGAGGCTCTGCAAAGGCACAGAAATCTCCAGGGAAGCCGTGGGAGATGCTTCCAGCATCCCTGTGAGATCCTCTGGGTGCCCAGAATAATTTCCTTTAACCTCTGTCACTCGCAGGGCCTCGTGTGCTGCTGCTGCTGCTCACTCTGCCACGCTCAGCCCTGTTTGTTTTTGTACCTTGGGCTGATTTTGCTCTTCAAAAAGCCCTTCATTAGCCCCACGCTGGGTTGGAGTGGTTGCTCCTGTCTGGTGGCACTCCTCAGTCCTGGATTCGCCGCTCCACGCTGAGCTGAGCTGAGCTGAGCTGAGCTGAGCTCAGCAGGGGCTGCTCTTCAGCAGCTCCAAATCCCCAAATTCCCAAATTCCACCCAAAACCGAGCCAGGAGGAGGCTCCCTGCTCCTCTCCTTGCTCCGAGGGGTGTGTGGGATGAGCTGTGTCCCTCCCTGGTGGCCTGGGGGCGGTTCCTGTCCCCAATTCCCGTCCTTGTCACCTCATTGTTGGCGTTTTGGTCCCTCTCACCTTGAGCAGGTAGCCAGGAGTTCCCTGGGGGGCAGGGATGTGATTCCATCCAGGAGTGACAATCCCATCTGGGAATGGCAATGCCATCTAAAAATGGCAATTCCATCCAAGAATGGAAATTCCATCCAGGAATGGCAATGCCATCTAAAAATGACAATTCCATCCAGGAATAGCAATTCCATCTGGGAGCGGCAATTCCATCCAGGAATGGAGATTTCATCTAGGAATGGCAATTCCATCTAAAATGACAGTTCCATCCAAGAATGGCAATTCCATCTGGGAATGGCAATTCCATCTAGGAATGGCAATTCCATCTGGGAATGACGATTCTATCTAGGAGTGACAATTCCATCTAAAAATGACAGTTCCATCCAGGAGTGACAATTCCATCCAGGAATGGCAATTCCATCCAGGAATGACAATTCCATCTAGGAATGACAATTCCATCCAGGAATGGCAAGTCCATCTAGTAATCACAATTCCATCTTGGAATGACAATTCCATCCAGGAATGGCAATTCTATCCGGGAATGGCAGTTCTATCTAAAAACGACAATTCCATCCAAAAATGGCAATTCCATCTGGGAGTGACAATTCCATCTAAAAATGGCAATTCCATCCAGGAATGGCGATTCCATCTGGGAATGACGATTCTATCTAGGAGTGAAAATTCCATCTAAAAATGACAGTTCCATCCAGGAGTGACAATTCCATCCAGGAATGGCAATTCCATCCAGGAATGACAATTCCATCCAGGAATGGCAATTCCATCCAGGAATGACAATTCCATCTAGGAATGACAATTCCATCCAGGAATGGCAATTCCATCTAGGAATCACAATTCCATCTTGGAATGACAATTCCATCCAGGAATGGCAATTCTATCCGGGAATGGCAGTTCTATCTAAAAACGACAATTCCATCCAAAAATGGCAATTCCATCTGGGAGTGACAATTCCATCTAAAATGGCAATTCCATCTAAAAATGGCAATTCCATCCAGGAGTGACAATTCCTTCCTGGAATGACAATTCCATCTAGGAATGGCAATTCCATCTGGGAATGACGATTCTATCTAGGAGGGACAATTCCATCTAAAAATGACAGTTCCATCCAGGAGTGACAATTCCATCCAGGAATGGCAATTCCATCCAGGAATGACAATTCCATCTAGGAATGACAATTCCATCCAGGAATGGCAATTCCATCCAGGAATGACAATTCCATCTAGGAATGACAATTCCATCCAGGAACGGCAAGTCCATCTAGTAATCACAATTCCATCTTGGAATGACAATTCCATCCAGGAATGGCAATTCTATCCGGGAATGGCAGTTCTATCTAAAAACGACAATTCCATCCAAAAATGGCAATTCCATCTGGGAGTGACAATTCCATCTAAAAATGGCAATTCCATCCAGGAATGGCAATTCCATCCAGGAATCAGAATTCCATCTAGGAATGGCAATTCCATCCAGGAATGGCAATTCCATCTAGGAATCACAATTCCATCCAGGAATGACAATTCCATCTGGCTTTTTGGCTGCTCACTGGAGCTGCCAGCCACATGTTTTGGTTTTTACGCCACCCTTTTGCCCTCTTTTCTATCAAACCCACTTTTCACCGTGCCAGGCTGGTTTTGGGGCTGGTTCCTGACCAGTGCAGGCTCTTGTGGAATTCCTGAAATTAGAGCTGAGCTGATTTTACAGAATTATTCTGCACAGAAATATCTTGTCCTTGATTTGCTTCTGTTGAGGTTTGGTTGCTCCTCCTGAGTCACGTTGCTGTGAGTCAGGAGCCAGAACCTGATGCTTGTGTATATAAAATATAGAATATATATTATATACAATATACAATATACAATATACTATATACCATATACTATATACTATATACTATATACTATATACTATATTATATATTATATATTATATATTATATATTATATATTATATATTATATATTATATATGTAAAATATAAAAAATATATTATATATTGTATAATATATAAAATACATTCTATATTGTATATATATTATATGTTATATATTATACTATATATTTAATATAAGGTATATTATATAATAGACTATGATGTAATATATAATATTATATATAATAATTTATATTATATTATATTATATTATATTATATTATATTATATTATATTATGATTATTATGTTATTAGAGTTAAATAATGTAATGTAATATAATATAATATAATATAATTTTATATAGTATATTTTTATATATCATATTTATATATTATATTATATATTATTATATTAGAATTATTATATTATTAAAGTTCTACACTAAAAAATTACGGGATTACGAATCAATAAAAATTATAAAATCTAAAATCCTCAGGCACCATTCCATCACCAATTGCCTAAATCAAATTCTTGCAGAGAATTCTCAGATTGCAGAGCAGAATCCCACTCTGGAAATGGGAAAAATCCCACCCTGGGAACAGCTCTGGAGCCTGGTGGAGAAGAATTCAGTGGCAGAGAACTCCAATTAATAATTTATGTATTTAATTATTACAATAATATTAATAATTATTATTAATAATTGTTCTATTATTTCATTAATGTTATTTCATTAGTAATAGTTAATATTATATATATATTTAATATTATATGTATATTTGATATAAGCACATCTAATGTCAAAAGAGAGCCACAAACCAAGGAAAAAAAAAAATCCAGGCCAAAAGAAAATGGGTTTTGAAAAGCTGGCAGGAAAATTAACAGGAAAGAAAAAAAAGATAAATGCAGCAGAACTTTCTCCTTGGTAACTCTCACACTTCAGAGCACAATTCCGAACCTTGTTTAGAGGAACTCCTGGTTATTCCCTGAGTGTGTCCTGAGTGAAATTCTGCTTTAATCCATGGAACATTGACATTTTATAGATCCAGCTTTGCCGTCCTCAGCTCCGAAAATGAGATTTTTTGTTATTCTGGGGAAAACGCCTTGAACAACTGGGTGAAATCTGAGCTTGGAGGAGCTTCTGAGGGGACAGAAAATGAGTTTTAAACACTGAAAATGACAACTGGTGAGGCAGCCAGGCAAAATCCTTGCAGGGAGAAGTAACTTTTGATTTATTCCAGGTAATAAACAGGGCCTGGATCAATATTTCACTATCAAAGACATGTTGTTTTTTATTAATATATCCATTTATACACCGAATTCTGTGGAATTTTGGAGGAAGGGCAGCTCTGCTCCACCCCCTCGTGGCATCACAAACCTCGGCCACATCCCCACCGTGTTCCCACCTCATTTTCCAGCTGGAATTTGGGACCTTTTGGCTCCTTGCTGTTCCCAAAAAGAGCCAGAATGGGGGAATTTTCCATGTGAAGGAGCAGATCCGACACTTTGGGCGAGGCACGGGGGTCATTAATTACAAAAAAACCAAATTATTTCCAGGCTGGCAGCTGGGAGCAGTCCGAGCCTCCCGGGGATTTGCAGCCTCTTAAGCCCAGCTTAAGACTCCACACTTAAAAGGGTCGGTTTGGCTCATTTTTAAGCTCGATTTCACAGCCCGAATTCCTCTCCCAAAAATTAAAAATAAATAGAAAAAGAAAGGTTTGTGTTGGGATTTCACAGGAGTTATCCGTGGGTGGAGCTGAGTCCTGGGAAAATGGGAGTGGGGAGGAGGGAGGAGAGGGGAGAAAGAGAGAGGGAGAGGAGGGATGGAGGGAAAAGAGAGGAGGATGAGGGGTGAGAGAGGAGGATGGGAGAAAAGAGGAGGATGAAGGAAAAGAGGAGGATGAAGGATAGGAGAGGAGGATGAAGGGTGAGAGAAGGAGATGAGAGAAAAGAGAGGAGAATGAAGGGTGAGAGAGGAAGATGAAGGATGGGAGAGGAGGATGAAGGATGAGAGAGGATGAAGGGTGAGAGGGAAGGATTGAGAGAGGAGGGAGGAGAGGAAAGGGAAAGAGAGGGAGAGGAAGGATGGGGGGAAAGAGAGGAGGATGAAGGATGAGAGAGGAAGATGAAGGATGGGAGAGGAGGATGAAGGATGGGAGAGGAGGATGAAGGGTGAGAGAAGGAGATGAGAGAAAAGAGAGGAGGATGAGGGTTGAGAGAGGAGGGAGGAGAGGGGAGAAGGAAAAGAAAAGGGGAAGGGAAAGGAAAACGAAAAGAAAAAGGAAGGGGAAGGGAAAGAAAGAAAATGAAAATGAAAAAAAGGAAAAGGAAAAGGAAAAGGAAAAGGAAAAGGAAAAGGAAAAAGGAAAAAGGAAAAGAGGGAAGGAAAAAGGGAAGGAAACGGGGAAGGAAAAGGAAAAGGAAAAGGAAACGGAAAAGGAAAAGGAAAAGGAAAAAGAGGAAAGGAAAGGGAAGGAAAAGGGGAAGGAAAAGGGAAAAAAGGAAAAGGAAAGGAAAAGAGGCTCCCAGACAAATCCCAAACCCCACCTGGGAGAGAAATCCCTTGCTACCACCAAATCCTGGGGTTTTTAAAAAATTAAATGCTTCAAATGGCTCTTCCCAGCCAATTCCTGGTGCCTGTGCTGTAGCAACACCGATTTTTCCCCTCTTTAATTCTCATTAAATGTCTCCTCCCTGCTCAGTCCCCTGCTCAGTGTGCGCCTCTGCTCTTGAGATCCTCCTTTTTCTCCTTGCCTGCCCTTCCCTCACAACATCCACTGGGATATTAATATTCCAGACAGAAATTTTCCCAACCAGCCTCTTCTGCCAATTAAATCTGAATTTTGCTTTGTGGGTAGAATTCGAGCTGCTCCTGTTTGCTCTGATTTTAATGTTTGTACACACGGGTTTCTGGCCATTAAAGCCTCGTCCACGCCTGTCCTTGTCCTCCCACGAACCAGGAATGGTGAAAATCCACCCTGGAATCAGGAGGGTTTCTTGCCTGCCTTGGGGTTTTCAGAGCCGGCTTCTCTGGTGGCTAAAATCCTATTAATTTCCAGCCTGTGCTCCTTGTTTTTATTTAAAAAAAAAAAAATATATATAAAATATTTTATATTTTATTTAATATAATAAATATTTGGGATTGTTTTGGGGTTGGTGTGACAAGGGACACTGCTGGACCCTGAACTGGATATTGGGAATGGGAAAAGCTGGAGCTCCAGGATTTGGGATAATTTTGGGATTGGTGGGACTGGGGACACAGTTGGACCCCATAATTGGCACATGGATGGAATGAGGAGAGCAGGAGCTTCCGGATTTGGGATTGGTGTGACAAGGGACACTGCTGGACCCCATAATTGACAAATTGCTGGAATGGGGAGAGCAGGAGCTCCAGGATTTGGGATCATTTTGGGATTGGTGGGACAAGGGACATTGCTAGACCCCATAATTGGCACATGCTTGGAACAGGGACAGCTGGAACTCCAGGAATTGGGGTTTTTTTGGGATTGGTGGGACAAGGGACACTGCTGGACCCCATAATTGACACATGGTTGGAATGGGGAGAGCAGGAGCTCCAGGATTTGGGATTGTTTTGGGATTGGTGGGACAAGGGGCACTGCTGGACCCCAAACTAGACATTGGGAATGGGGAGAGCAGGAGCTCCAGGATTTGGGATTATTTTGGGATTGTTTTGGGATTGTTTTGGGATTGGTTTTGGATTGGTGTGACAAAAGGCACTGCTGGACCCTGCACTGGGTACCCTGCTCCAAACTGGGCTGGGAAGAGAGTCCAGGAAATGAGAACGGCCTGAGGCAGGGAGGACATGGAAGGGGTGAAATCAGAGCGAGATCCTGAGCCAAGAGGAAGTGAAATGCCTCAGAAACATTCAATTGAGCAATTTGGGAATGAGTCACGGAATCGCGGAATCGCAGAATCCCGGAATGGTTTGGGCTGGGAGGACCTTCAGGATCATCCATGGGGACGCCTTCCATGACCTCCAAAGCCCCCATCCAGCCTGGTCCTGGCTCCTTGCAGGGATCCAGGCGTGGAAACCCAGGAAATTCCTCAGGCTGCCCTGGAGGCCTCAGAGCCCTTGGCACAGAGCCCCAGACCCCTGGGACTGTGATTTAGCCCTTGGAAAAAACAATTACCAACATTATATCAAGAATTACAAGCCACAAAAGTTTAAGTAGAATGATAGTGAATTTATCACGGGGTGAAAAAGTAGAATTTTGGGGTTTTTAGAATGGGGGTTCAGGGGGCAAGATGGAAGAATCTGGGTGTGTCGAGCCTTTCTCCTTCTCCTTCTTGGCCTCCATCTTCTGGGTGATATTGGCACTTTTGGATTGGTTTAAGGCAGAAACTCACTGTCTAACACAGGTGATAGGTATTGGGAAGTTATTGTAAATATTATACACGTAGTTTTTAGTATAAAAAGATAACACCGCCCTGAGGGTGGCCAGAGTGCCTCTGTCTGACCTGCTGAGCAAACCTCGGCTGGACAGGAGAAATAATTTTATAGATAAGGAACAATAAACAACCTTGAGACCGAGAAATTAAGAGCTCTGACTCCTTCTTCGACCACCAGGCTGGGAAAAGAGATTTTCTAACGCATCTCAGGGTCCCTCTGAGCAGCAGAAGTCCCAAGATCCAGGAGCGGCCACAGCTTCTCTGGGCACCCTCCTGGAGATGCCTGAGGGTTGGAACCCAAGAAATCCCTCTGGCTGCCCTGGATGGCTCAAACCCCTGCCCAGGGGGCTCAGAGCCCTTGGCACAGAGCCCCAGACCCCTGGGACTGTGATTTAGCCCTTGGAAAAAACAATTACCAACATTATATCAAGAATTACAAGCCACAAAAGTTTAAGCAGAATGATAGTGAATTTATCACGGGGTGAAAAAGTAGAATTTTGGGGTTTTTAGCATGGGGCAAGATGGAAGAATCTGGGTGCGTCGAGCCTTTCTCCTTCTCCTTCTTGGCCTCCATCTTCTGGGTGATGTTGGCACTTTTGGATTGGTTTAAGGCAGAAACTCACTGTCTAACACAGGTGATATTGAGAGGAAGGGTGGATTTGTCTTTCCAAACTACCTCTGGGTCTGCTGGTAGATAAAACCAGCACTGGGAGATAAAAGAAACCATGGGAAGGGTTCCACTGATTGATGAATGGAAAAAGATGTTTGCTTTTACAAGTAAACTTTAGGTTTGCTGATAAATGAAATTGGACATTGAAAGATGAAAGAAACGACGGGGAAGAAAAACCCCTGAATTCCGTAAAAATTAAAAATGGAAAGGGAGGGTTGTACATTAGAGGGGAATCTTTGGTATCAGGTGTTCTGGGAACACGTGGCTCCTTTTTCGGGTTTATTTTGCCCAGGAAAAGGTACCCGGACTGTCCATAACTCTTTGTTTCTGTTGTCTTATATTGTCCTAATTCGAATTGTCCAAATTATTATTACTCTAATTATATTGCTATTTTTATTACCATTTTATTCTATGAAATTTTAATTTTTTTTTTTAAAATGATTGGTGTTTTTCACAGTCACAGGGCTCGGAAAAAAAAAAGATTTTCTGACAATCTGAAATTTTTAAAATTGTTTTGCCCAGAAAAACATAACTGGACTGTCCATAACTCGTTGTTTCTATTGTCTTATATTGTCTAATCCAGATTGTCCAAATTGTTATTATTCTAATTATATTGCTATTTTTATAACCATTTTATTACTATGAATTTTTAAATTTTTTTTAAAAGTGATTGGTGTTTTTCACAGTTTCAGGGCTGGGAAAAAAAAGACTTTTTGACACCTCGGGGGTCATGTCAAGCACAGAAACCCGAGACCTGAGCAGAGATGGAGCTTTGGTTCCCTGAGTTTTCCCAGGTTTGGAAATAAGGAAGGAGCAGCCTTGGCACGGGGGTCAGCCGAGGACAGCGAGGCTGTGCCAGCCTGGGAGGAGGCCAAAAAAGCAGCTGGGCACTTTGGGTGGAAGGAGAAATAACGCAGCAAGGGCCATTAAACCTGCAAGATTCCATCCTGGGCCTGGGGAGTTCCCCGGGACACGGGGCAGGGATTTGGTCACGCCCTGACACCCCCAAAACTCCCGGACTCGTTGGGGAAAAAAAATGGAATTATTAAAGGAGATTATTAAAGGAACTTTGTGCGGATCTGTTTTCTCAGCTATGCTGGCGTGTTGCTTTCTCCTGCTCAAAGAGCTGGAGCAGCAGATTCGCTTCCTCAGTGAGGAGGATGCTGCTTTTGGAGTTATTCCACAAGCGAGGAGCATCTGATGCTCCATCAGTGGTGATAATGAGGCGTTCTCACTTTGAATTGCAAACGGAGCTGGGAGCTGTTCCGGGGAACTCCCTGCAGGAATTAGGGATGGGAGATTGTGGGATTTCATTTTTTATTTTGACTTAGAGATGGGATAATTGAGAGGTGTTTTAAAATTGTATTCCGTTTTTCGTTTTATGAGAAGGGGGGGACAATATAGATTTGTGCTATTATAATGAGAAGTTAAATGTTTTAAAATGTACCTATTTAATTAATTTATTTATTTATACTCTATACATTAGGTGTTATAATTATACTATATATATATTATATAATATATACTATATATACACTATATAATATATACTATATATATACTATGTAATATATACTATATATATACTATACAATATATGCTATATATATTCACTATATACTATATATATTTATATAATTATATGCTATACTATATAGTATACATCCGTATTATAATTATATACTATATATAGTAGTTTTTATATAGTTATTGTAATTAGAAGTTTTATAATTAGAAGTTTAATGTTTTAAATTTATTTATTTATTTAATTAATTTATTTACACACTATACATTAGAGGTTATAATTATACTATATATATACACTATATATAGTATATATGTACTATATATATACTATATAATATATACTATATATATTCACTATATACTATACTATATAGTATATAATTATACTATAGATGTTATAATTTATGTTATTATAATTAGAAGTTTAATGTTTTTAAATTTATTTATTTATACACTATACATTAGATGTTATAATTATACTATATATATACTATATAATATATACTATATGTATACTATATAATATATGCTATTTAGTATATACTATATATATTCACTATATACTATATATATTTATATAATTATATACAATAATATATTGTATACATCTATATTATAATTATATACTATATATAGTAGCTTTTATATAGTTATTATAATTAGAAGTTTTATAATTAGAAGTTTAATGTTTTAAAATTTATTTATTTTATTTATTTATTTATTTATACACTATACATTAGAGGTTATAATTATACTACATAAATACGCTATATATATACTATATATGTACTATATATACTATATAATATATCCTATATATATTCACTATATACTATACTATATAGTATATAATTATACTATAGATGTTATAATTTATGTTATTATAATTAGAAGTTTAATGTTTTTAAATTTATTTATTTTATTTATTTATTTATTTATACACTATACATTAGATGTTAGAATTATACTATATATATACTATATAATATATACTATATATATACACTATATATTCACTATATACTATACTATATAGTATATAATTATAGTATAGATGTTATAATTTATGTTATTATAATTAGAAGCTGACTATTTTTATATATTTATTTATTTATTATAATCCACCATAAGTGGTTTTTTTATCAGCTTTAGCTACACTATGCTGTAAAAGCTTTTTGTAACTCCCTGCAGGGATTACAGGGTGCCTCATCAGGGACGGGAGATTGCGGGATTTAATTTTTTATTTTGACTTAGAGATGGGGTAATGGAGAGGTGTTTTAAAAAGATTTTATTCTATTTTTCTTTTTATGAGAAGGGGGAGAAAATATAGATTTTATAATTGACATTATTATAATTAGAAGTTAACTATTTATTTATTTATTTATACACTGTATGCTAGATGTTATAATTATGCTATATATGTACTATAAATTTATACACTATATACTATACGACATACTACATAATTATAGTATAGATGTTATAATTGACATTATTAAAATTAGAAGTGAACTATTTTAATTTTTTTTTTTTTATAATACACTACATGAATAATAATAATAGTGACAATGACAATGATAATAGTAATAATAATAGTAATAGTAACAATAGTAACAATAGTAATAGTAGTTGTAGTAGTAGTAGTAGTAATAATAATAGCAATAATAGCAATAATAGCAATAATAGCAATAATAGCAATAATAATAATAATAATAATAATAATAATAATAATAATGATAATAAGTCATGTTTATACCAAGTGTTTCTTGGTTTATCAGCTTTAGCCCAGCTGGAATCCAAGGAGGGTTTTCCCTCTCAGCTCCAGCAGGATGGGGCTTGAGCTGAGCTCTTCCTGCTCCTCTCATCCTCAGTGTCCCCACACTGGAATTTCACACATTAACCCTGCCCTGGTGAGGTTTTTCCCCACGTTCAGGACAAATTCCTGCTCTGCTGGACATCCCATCCTCATCCAGGGACACCAAATCATCCTCATCCCCCCAAAAAAATGAGCTTTGGGCTTCACCTTCCCCCTGGAGCTGCTCGTTAGCAAATATGGAAAGGAGTGAAAATCGGGCAGAAATTCTCCTCTGCATCACAGACTCTTAACCAGCCTTTAACTCCAATTCCTGCTCTGAGCTGAGCATTAAATGGCTCCAAATGGAGCTGGTGGGAAAACACGACCTCATTAAGTCTGTGCCCCATCCATCAGAGGCTGGAGGCAAACAGAGCACGCAGAGAGGGGACTTGGAGCAGGGAAAAGAGGCAAACACAGCACAGGTTGTCATCCCCATCAGGTATTCCCCATCCTCACCCCGCGTGGGATTCCCTGGGAAACAACAAAAATGGAGGTATTTTTTTTTTTTTAATTAAATTGAAAAAGAGGCTCAGACTAAAAATATTGAATTTTTTTTTTTTTATTCCAGAGGCAGCGAGATTAAACATCTCCTAAATTATACATCCATGGGGCTCATTACAGACACATCAGGGAGCTGCTGGCTGGCTGGAAAAACCTGACAGGGAGAGCTGCTCCAGCTGGTGTGCAGTAAAAACCCACCAAGTGCATAAAAACCCAGCCAAGCTGATGTTCAACCCCTCAGGGTGGAACTCTGCTCCTTCTCCTGTCCAACCTCGGCAGCCTCAGTGAGGGATTGAAATCCAGGAGACTTTGCTGATACAGCAGTGAGACATCCCTGGGCAGGGAAAAAATTCCTGTGTCTGGGAGCTTGATTCATGTTTGGGTCATTGGTTCCTGTTTGAATCGTTCATTTTTGTTTGGATCCTTGTTTGGTGTTTGGATCCTCAGTTTGTGTTTGGATTCTTGATTTGTGTTTGGATCCTTGATTCTTGTTTGGATCCTTGTTTGGATTTTTGATTCTTGTTTGGATCCTTGAAACGTGTTTGGATTCTTGATTTGTGCTTGGATCCTCAATTCTTGTTTGGATCCTTTTTTGTGTTGGATCCTTGTTTGTGTTTGGATCCTTGATTCTTGTTTGGATCCTTGTTTGCATTTTTGGATTTTTGATTTTTCTTTGGATTCTTGATTTGTGCTTGGATCCTCAATTCTTCTTTGGATCCTTTTTTGTGTTGGATCCTTGTTTGTGTTTGAATCCTTGATGGTGTTTGGATCCTTGATTTGTGTCTGGATCCTTTTTTATGTTGGGTCCTTTTTTGCGCTTGGATCCTTGATTTGTATTTGGATCCTCAATTCATGTTTGGATCCTCGATTTTTTTTTTTTTTTTAGATCCTTGATTTGTGTTTGGATCCTCAAATTGTGTCTGGATCCTTTTTTGTGTTTGGATCCTTGCTTGGTGTTTGGATCCTTGATTTGTGTTTTTATCCTTGTTTGTGTTTGGCTCCTCAATTTGTGTTTGGATCCTTGATTTGTGTTTGGATCCTAGATTTGTGCTTGGATCCTCAATTCTTGTTTGGATCCTGTTTTGTGTTGGATCCTTTTTTGTGTTTGGATCCTTGCTTGGTGTTTGGATCCTCAATTTTTGTTTGGATCCTTGGTTGTGTTTGGGTCCTCAATTTGTATTTTGATCCTTGTTTGTGCTTGGATCTTCAATTCCTGTTTAGATCCTCAATTTTTGTTTGGATCCTTGTTTGTGTTTGGATCCTTGTTTGCATTTGGATCCTCAAATTGTGTTTGGATCCTTGATTTCTGTTTGGACCCTTGATTCACTTTTGTATCCTTGGTTTATGTTTGGATTCTTGACCTGTTTTTGTATCCTTGGTTTATGTTTTGATTATTGAATGTTTGCATTCTCGATTTGTTTTTGTATCCTTGGTTTATGTTTGGATCCTTGATTCATTTTTGGATTCCTGTTCTGACCCTGCCACCCCAGAGCTCAAAGCACAACCAAATTCCATGGGGAAATCCTCAATTTCTGGCCCAAAATGTCCTTTTGGGAATCCCCTGGTGGTGGGGGACAGCTCCACAGCACTCTTTGTCTGCAGGAATTATAGGGGATTATGGATTTATTTGTTCCTGCCAGGAATAATGGGAATGGCAGCCCTGGCACTCCCACATGGGAGCTGCTTCCTCAGAGAGGACAGCCAGGCACTGGAACTGATATTCCTGCCTGGAATTTTAAAAGCAGCAGGAAGATGGATGGAAGATGGAATATTTTCTCCTGCTCCAGTGAGGAATCAGGATGGGAAGTGGAGATGATGGAAACAGAATTATGGGATCACTGAGGCTGGAAAATCAGTCCCAGAATATCCAGTCCCAGCTGTGCCCCATCCCCAGAGCTTGTCCCCAGAGCTCCAGGTGCCACCTCCAGGGATGGGCACTCCAAACCCCCCTGGGCAGCTCCAACGCCTTAAAACCCTTCCTAGGAAGACATTTTTCCTAAAATCTGATCTAAATCTTTCCTTCTTTTCCTGTCCCTGTTCCCTGGAGCAGAGCCCGACTTTCCCTGGCTGTGCCCTCCTGTCAGGAGCTGTGCAGAGCCACAAGGTCCCTCCTGAGCCTCCTTTGCTCCCTTCCCAGCTCCTTCAAAAATTCCCAGCTCCTCAGGAATTCCCAGCTCCCTCAGGGATTCTCCATCCCCTTCCCAGCTCCCTCAGGAATTCTCCATTTCCTTCAGGAATTTTCCATTCCCTTCCCAGCTCCCTCAGGGATTCTCCATTCCCCTCCTGGATCCCTCAAGAATTTTCCAGGCCTTTCCTACTCCCTCTGGAATTCTCCAGCTCTTTCAAGAATTCTCCATTCAATTTCCATCTCCTTCAGAAATTCCCGGCTCCCTCAGGAATTCTCCATTCCCTTCCCAGTTCCTTCAAGAATTCTCCATTCCCTTCCCAAATCCCTCAGGAATTCTCCATTCCCTTCGCAGCTCCCTCATGGATTCTCCATTCCCTTCCCAGCTCCCGCAGGAATTCTCCATTCCCTTCCCAGCTCCCTCAGGGATTCTTCATTCCCTTTTCCATCTCCCTCAAGAATTTTCCAGCTCCTTCAGGAATTTCCTAGCCCCTTCCCAAACTCTGGACACGCTCCACCCCCTCCAGGCCTTGCTGTGAGTGTCGCAGAGCTGCACACAACCTGCCCAAAACCCAAACCAGAGACTGCTGAGGGTGAATTTCTGTTGCTGCCGCCCTCCCTCAGCCCAAACCCAGCTCCAGGGGAAGCTCACCCAGGGAATTCTCCCAAGATCTGGTGCTGAGCTGAGCTCCAAGCGTTTTAAGGCCTTGGAGCTGCCCACTCCACAGATCCCTCCCATCCCAGCTGGCTCCGGCCCTGCCCTCCTTAGTGGCAGCAGCCCCTGGGGTTTGATTAATTTGTCATTAATTTGGCAGAGATTGCTCAGATCCTCGCCGGGAGGTCACAGCACCGCAGATGGCACCGGGCCACCACCCCTGAGGTGACGCCGGGACCTCACCCTGCTCCTCATGGGTGGTGGCACCGCTCCAGGAGCGCAGATGGAGCTCGGGGTGGTCACTGCCATCAGCTGTCACCCTGTGTCACCAGCTGCCAGGGACAGCTGCTGGATGAGGCAGAAAATGGGGTTTGGGATCATCTGGGGCTCTTTTGGCTCCTTCTGGACCTTGGTGGCCCTGCTGGGTTCCCCTGGGTGATCCTGAGGTGACCCCAGCAGTTCCATGGATCTGGAGAAGATCCCTTTGGGGTCACATTCCCCTCCTGAGGGATCCATCCCTTCATCAAGAGATTCTCTTGGCGTATCTTTCCAAAATTTCCAGAAATTCCATTGTGAGGATCATCGTCCTGAGGGCGCAGCTGCCCCCCAAAAGCTGCTCCAGCACTTCTCCCCTCACCTGGACAGAGGAAAGGGAATACAAAAAAAATCTCCTGAGCTCAGAGCAAGGCAGGGAGAGCTCACTCAGCAACTCCCACCACGGGCAAAACCGGCTCGAGTTGGGAAATTAATTGAGTTAATTGAATTTATTACCAGTGAGAGCAGAGGCAGGTAATGAGAAGTAAACCTAAGTGATAAAAACACTTTTCCTTCACCTCTGCCTCCTTCCCAGCTGAACTTTGTTCCTGATTCTGCTCCTCACATTTCCCTCCTCCCTGCCCTTGGTGCCTCTTCTCTCACTGCTCCGGCCACAACTGATCCTGCACAATCCCTTCTTCCCCTTCAATATTTTATCCCAGGGGATAAAGATTCCCCAAACCCAGGGATTAAAAATTCTCCAAACCCAGGGAATAAAAATTCACCAAACCCAGGGGATAAAATTCACCAAACCCAGAGGAAAAAGATTCACCAAACCCAGAGGACAAAAATTCCCCAAACCCAGAATTCACCTGCAGCTCCCCAAATTTTTATCCCAGAGGATAAAAATTCTCCAAACCCAGAAGATAAAATTCACCAAACCCAGAGGAAAAAGATTCCTCAAACCCAGACGATAAAATTCACCAAACCCAGAATATAAAGATTCCCCAAACCCAGAATTCACCTGCAAGTCCCCAAATTTTTATCCCAGAGAATAACGGTTCCCCAAAACCCAGAGGATAAAATTCACCAAACCCAGAGGATAAAAATTCCCCAAGCCTATAATTCACCTGAAGATCCCCAAATTTTATCCCAGAGGATAAAAATTCTCCAAACCCTGAGAATAAAAATTCCCCAAATCTAGAATTCACCTGCAGCTCCATAAACCCAGGGGATAAAAATTCCCCAAACCCCAAAAATAAAGATTCCCCAAATTTAGAGGAAAAAGATTCACTAAACCCAGAGGACAAAAATTCCCCAAACCCAGAATTCACCTGCAGCTCCCCAAATTTTTATCCCAGAGGATAAAAATTCCTCAAACCTATAATTCACCTGAAGATCCCAAAAATTTTTACCCCAGAGGATAAAAATTCCCCAAACCCAGAGAATAAAGATTCCCCAAAGCCAAAATTCCCCTGCAGCTCCCCAAACCTGGAACCTGAGCAGCTCCAGGAATTTCATTTCCAAATCGAATTCTCCTCTCCAGGTGGGGATTTCTTCTGCTTGGTTCAATTTCAGGGGCTGAGGAAGATCCTTCCCACCAGCACAGTTCGGCCTCTCCGTGCCAGGGGGCTGCTGCATTTTATAAAAATTGTTTTTCTGAATCAAATTGTGCACTCATCAGAAAATGG
Source organism: Melozone crissalis (assembly GCF_028551555.1). Lineage (NCBI taxonomy): Eukaryota > Metazoa > Chordata > Aves > Passeriformes > Passerellidae > Melozone > Melozone crissalis. The sequence goes on along the minus strand of NW_026535924.1, from coordinate 181,022 downwards.
ACCTTGCTGGCTGATGTATGTTTGGGAAGCGCCACGAACGTTTATTGTGCTGTATAAATAAAATATAATAATGCTGAGACTCAAGGACTCCCATGGAGTCATTCAGGGGAGAGGCAGAGGGCCAGTGAATGAATTTGGACAAGGCTCAGGAAGGGAAAAGAGATTTATTTCTTGTTTAAACAGGGAGGGAAAAAAAAAAAAGAAAAAGGAAAAGAAGGAAAAAAAAGCCACGGAAAGGGGTTCTGAGCCTGGGCTAAGCAACAGAGCAGATCCTGTGCTTGAGGAATGGGATGAAAAGGGGATTTTCCTGCCTAAAAATGTGTGGGGGAAAAATAACCATGGAATGGGGATTACACACCTGGATTTGGGAGAGGAAGATCCAGGGAAGGGAATGGCAGAAATGACCCAAAAATGGGGGTTCCACACTTGGATTTGGGACAAGATCATCAAGGAATAACACCTGGGATGAGGATTGCACACCTGGATTTGGGACTGGATGATCCAGGGGAGATGATGGCAGAAATGACCCAAAAATTGCCGTTCCACACCTGGATTTGGGAGAGGAAAATCCAGGGAAGGGAATGGCAGAAATGACCCAAAAATGGGGGTTCCACACTTGAATTTGGGAGAGGAAAATCCAGGAGGAAGAATGGCAAAATAACCCAAAATTGAGGGGTCCACACCTGGATTTAGGAGAAAATGATCCAGGACATGGCAGAAATGACCCCAAAATGGGGTTCCACATGTGAATTTGGGTGGATGATCCAGGGGAGATGATGGCAGAAATAATCCGAAAATGGGGGGGTTCCACACCTGGATTTGGGACTGGATGGTCCAGGGCACCTGGATGGCAGAAATGACCCAAAAATTGCGGTTCCACACCTGGATTTGGGAGAGGAAAGTCCAGGGAAAGGAATGGTAGAAATGACCCAAAAATGGGGGTTCCACACCTGGATTTGGGAGAGGAAAGTCCAGGGAAAGGAATGGTAGAAATGACCCAAAAATGGGGGTTCCACACCTGGATTTGGGCCAGGATGATCCAGGGGAGATGATGGCAGAAGTGACCCAAAAATGGGGGTTCCACACCTGGATTTGGGAGAGGAAAATCCAGGGAAGGGAATGGCAGAAATGACCCAAAAATGGGGGTTCCACACTTGGATTTGGGGCAGTATCATCAAGGAATAACACCTGGGATGAGGATTGTACACCTGGATTTAGGACAGGATGGTCAAGGATTAACCCCTGGAATGGGGGTTCCACACCTGGATTTGGAAGAAGATGATCCAGGGAAGGGAATGGCAGAAATGACCCAAAAATTGGGGTTCCACACCTGGATTTGGGAGAGGAAAATCCAGGGAAGAGAATGGCAGAAATGACCCAAAAAACCACACCTGGATTTGGGAGAGGAGGATCCAGGGAAGGGAATGGCAGAAAAAACCCAAAAATGGGGGTTCCACACTTGGATTTGGGCCAGGATGATCCAGGGGAGATGATGGCAGAAGTGACCCAAAAATGGGGGTTCCACACCTGGATTTGGGAGAGGAAATTCCAGGGAAGGGAATGGCAGAAATGACCCAAAAATGGGGGTTCCACACTTGAATTTGGGAGAGGAAAATCCAGGAGGGAGAATGGCAAAATAACGCAAAATTGAGGGGTCCACACCTGGATTTAGGAGAAGGTGATCCAGGAAATGGCAGAAATGACCCCAAAATGGGGTTCCACACGTGAATTTGGGTGGATGATCCAGGGGAGATGATGGCAGAAATAATCCGAAAATGGGGGTTCCACACCTGGATTTGGGCCAGGATGATCCAGGGGAGATGATGGCAGAAGTGACCCAAAAATGGGGGTTCCACACCTGGATTAGGGACAAGATCATCAAGGAATAACACCTGGGATGAAGATTACACACCTGGATTTGGGCCAGGATGATCCAGGGGAGATGATGGCAGAAGTGACCCAAAAATGGGGGTTCCACACCTGGATTAGGGACAAGATCATCAAGGAATAACACCTGGGATGAAGATTACACACCTGGATTTGGGACTGGATGATCCGGGGGAGATGATGGCAGAAATAACCCAAAAATGGAGGTTTCACACCTGGATTTAGCAGAGGAAAATCCAGGTGAGAGAACAGCAGAAATAACCCAAAAATGGGGTTTCCACACCTGGATTTGGGCCAGGATGATCCAGGAAATGGCAGAAATGACCCAAAAATGGGGGTTCCACACCTGGATTTTGGAGCAGATTTGGGGCAGGTTCGTGCCAAACTCCCCCTGCCCGTTTGCACCTTTTCCTGGAGCCAATCCAGGGCTGCCGCGAACACAAAAGGATTCATCACTCTCGGGCTGTCTGCAGCCAGCAAACCCAGAGCAATGTTTGACAGCGAGGAATAATTACCTTGCCAGCTCTGCTTTATCCACATTTCAAAATTCAGGGAGTGCAGGGCGGGGGGAGATAAAGCCGCGTTCCCAGCGGCTCAGGCAAGGAAGCTCCCACACCCCAGGAGATGCTGAGAGGCAATGGGGCATTTCCCCCTCCCCTCTTCTCTCCTTCATTTTTCCCTCACCTTCCTCACCGATTCCTCCCTCTCCCGTGGGGTTTGGGATGGCCCCATCCCAAAAATTTTCCCTCCCAAAAACCTGGCACTAAAAATCCTGCCCAGCCTGGGGGTTCACCACCCCGAGGTGAGCTCTGGGCCCAAATTATTTTTTTTCCGCTCATCCCCGCACGTCTTTTAATTAAATTAGCTCCGACACAAAAAGGGTTGCCTGACCCTGATTGGGTTAAACGAGCCCGTCTCCATGGCAACCGGCTCCTCCGAAAAGGGCTGGCATCTCCTGCCTCTCCTCCAAACCTTTCCACATTCCTCAGCTCCCAGCCCTGCGATTTAAAGGCGCCAAGTTGGGTTTGGGAGGAGCCCTGGCTGGAATTTGGGGGTCTGGGAAGAGCTGTGCCTGGAATTTTGGGGTTTTGAAGGCGTCAAGTTGGATTTGGGAGGATTTGGGGGGTTTTAATGGCACCAAGTTGGGTTTGGGGGTTCTAAAAGCACCAAGTTGGGTTTGGGACGAGCCCTGCCTGGATTTGGGGGTTTAGGAGGAACCCTGCCTGGAATCTGGGGGGTTTGAAGGCACCAAGTTGGGTTTGGAGGTTTTAAAAGCACCAAGTTGGGTTTGGGAGGAGCCCTGGCTGGATTTGGGGGTTTGGGAAGAGCCGTGCCTGGAATTTTGGGGTTTCGAAGGCACCAAGTTGGGTTTGGGACGATTTGGGGGGTTTTAAAGGCACCAGGTTGGATTTGGGAGGTGCCCTGGCTGGATTTGGGGGTTTGGGAAGAGCTTTGCCTGGAATTTTGGGGTTTCGAAGGCACCAAGTTGGTTTTGGCGGTTTTAAAAGCACCAAGTTGGGTTTGAGAAAAGCCCTGCCTGGATTTGGGGGTTTGGGAGGAGGCCTGCCTGGAATTTGGGGGTTTTAAAAGCACCAAGTTGGGTTTGGGAGGAGTCCTGCCTGGATTTGGGGGTTTGGGAGGAGCCCAGCTTGAATTTGGGGGTTTTAAAAGAACAAAGTTGGATTTGGGGGGGTCTTGAAGGCACCAAGTTGGGTTTGGGAGGAGCCCTGGCTGGAATTTGGGGATTTGGGATGAGCCCTGCCTGGAATTTGGGGGGTTTGAAGGCACGAAGTTGGGTTTGGGGGTTCTAAAAGCACCAAGTTGGGTTTGAGACAAGCCCTGCCTGGATTTGGGGGATTTGAAGGCACCAAGTTGGGTTTGGGACGAGTCCTGCCTGGATTTGGGGGTTTGGAAGGAGCTGTGCCCAGATTTGGGGATTTTAAAGACACCAAGTTGGGTTTGGGATGAGCCCTGCCTGGAATTTGGGGGTTTTGAAGGCACCAAGTTGGGTTTGGGATGAGCTCTGCCTGGATTTGGGGGTTTGGGAAGAGCTGTGCCTGGAATTTGGGGGTTTTGAAGGCATCAAGTTGAGTTTGGGGATTTGAAAGGCACCAAGTTCAGTTTGGAAGGATTTGGGGGGTTTGAAAGGCACCAAGTTGGGCTTGGCAGGATTTTGGTGGCTTTAAAGGCACCAAGTTGGGTTTGGGTAGAGCCCTGCCTGGATTTGGAGTTTTGAAAGCGCCTGCACCCATTTTCATCCCCTGACAGCTCAGGGGCTTTGGGTGCCTGGTGGCTGCACTTGCAGCATCTCTAAACACTCAATTCAATCCTTCCCTGGGGTGTCTCTCTGCAATAACTGCTGCTGATGAGCCATGATAAATGTTTGATTTAAGAGGGATTTGGGAAACTTCTCCAGGCCTGGACTGTGGAGCCAGTCCCAGGACAGGGATGAAAATTGGTGGGGTTTAAAATGAGAAATTCAGGGGGAAAATGGAGTGAATGCTCCATCCTGGCGTCACACGGTACATCGTCCCCAGTTTCATCCTGGGGTTCAGATGAACCAATTTGTAATTAAGTAATTAGGCTTCAGCAGGTTTATCCTGCTTTTCTTCTCTCACAGGGCTTTGGAACATGGAGTTTTGGGGTTTGGGTTTGGGTTTGAGGAGATGATCACAAGAAATCCCAGGAAGAAAGGTGTGACCACCCTGGAAATATGAAGCAGACCAAGAAGAGTCTCAGAATTTCTTCTGGAAGTGAAGAAATTCATTTTGGAATTCTGACTCTGGAGGGGTCAAAGAGCTCAGCAAGGCCTCCCCCACAGCCCTGGGGTGTTCAGTGTGTAAATCATGGCACAGCCAGGCTTTGGCAATTTGGTGGCATTATTATTCTTCCAGGAGGAAGACAGCCCCCTCTCTCTGGGAATTCTGTGAATCCTGTGGAGCCAGGACACTTCCAGGAGAAATGCTGAGACCTTTCTTGGCCTGCTTCACATTTCCAGGCTGGTCACACCTTTCTTCTTGGGATTTCTTGTGAGTTTCTCCTCAAACCCAAACCCAAAACCAAAACCCAAAACTCCAAGCTGGACAAGTCTTGGAGCACCCTGGGATAATGGAAGGTGTCCTGTCCCTCTCTCTTCCTCCCTCTGGGAATTCTGTGATTCCTGTGGAGCCAGGACACTTCCAGAAGAAATGCTGAGACCTTCCTTGGTCTGCTTCATATTTCCAGGGTGGTCACACCTTTCTTCTTGGGATTTCTTGTGATCAGCTCCTCAAAATCAAACCCCAAAACTCCGAGTTCCAAGCTGGAGCAGCCTGGGATAATGGAAGGTGTCCTGCCCCTCTCTTTTCCCCACTTTGGGAATTCTGTGATTCCTGTGGAGCCAGGACACTTCCAGAGGCAATTCTGAGACCTTCCTTGGTCTGCTTCATATTTCCAGGGTGGTCACACCTTTCTTCTTGGGATTTCTTGTGAGTTTCTCCTCAAAACCAAACCCAAAACCCAAAACTCCAAGCTGGACAAGTCTTGGAGCACCCTGGGATAATGGAAGGTGTCCTGCCCCTCTCTCTTCCTCCCTCTGGGAATTCTGTGATTCCTGTGGAGCCAGGACACTTCCAGAGGCAATTCTGAGTCCTTTCTTGGTCTGCTTCATATTTCCAGGGTGGTCACACCTTTCTTCTTGGGATTTCTTGTGATCAGCTCCTCAAAACCAAACCCAAAACTCCACGTTCTAAGTTGGACAAGGCTTGGAGCAGCCTGGGATAATGGAAGGTGTCCTGCCCCTCTCTTTTCCCCACTTTGGGAATTCTGTGAATACTGTGGAGCCAGGACACTTCCAGAAGAAATGCTGAGTCCCGTCTTGGCAATTTGGTGGCATTATTATTCTTCCAGGAGGAAGACAGGCCCCTCTCTCTGGGAATTCTGTGAATCCTGTGGAGCCAGGGCAGGTCTCAGGACTTCTCCTCCTCAGAGTAACCCTGAGATGCGTCAGAAAATCTCTTTTCCCAGCCCGGCTGTTGAAGAAGGAGTCAGAACTCTTCTATTCTCGGTCTCAAGGTTGTTTATTGTTCCTTATCTATAAAATTATTTTAAATTGTTTCTCTGGCCTGCCGAGGTCCATTCAGCAGGTCAGACAGAGGCACACTGGCCACCCTCAGGGCGGTGTTATCTTTTTATACTAAAAACTACGTGTATAATATTTACAATAACTTCCCAATACCTATCACCTATGTTAGACAGTGAGTTTCTACCTTAAACGAATCCAAAAGTGCCACCATCACAGCAGAAGATGGAGGCCAAGAAGAAGAAGAGGGAGAAAGGCTGGACACGCCCAGATTCCTCCATCTTGTCTCCTGAACCCCCATTCTAAAAACCCAAAAAAATCTATTTTTCACCCCGTGATAACTTCACTGTCATCCTACTTAATTTTTCGTGGCTTGTAATTCTTCATGTAAAGGTTGGTAATTGTTTTTTCCAAGGGCTAAATCACAGCTCCAGGGGTCTGGGGCTCTGTGCCAAGGGCTCTGAGCCCCCTGGGCAGGGGTTTGAGCCATCCAGGGCATCCAGAGGGATTTCCTGGGTTCTGACAGAGCTGCAGCTGCCTCGTTTCTCCTGGATGGATGGGGCCATTGGAGGGGGTTCAGGGCAGCAGAGGTCCCCAATAAACCCAGCAGCGCGTGGGGAAAAGCCACAAAGGCTGAACGCTGCACGGCTCATCGGCCGTGATGGAGCCACTGTCCTTCAGCAGCCACCCTGCAGTGCCAAAAAAGCTTTAGTGGGATTTCTGATGAATTTCCACAAAGGTCGGAGCTCTCCTGGCTGGGTTTGACAAGACAGGTGTCTGCTAAGGAAGGCAGAAATGGAAAATGTTAACCCCTCCCTGTGGATTGTTATAATCTTGAAATTAAGGGGGTCTCAGGCAAAGATATGGGAGTAGGAATAACAGTGTTTTGTTAGGAAATAAAGTAAAAAAAAAATAAAATAAAAAATAAAAAATAAAAAATAAAAAACTAAACTAAACTAAACTAAACTAAACTAAAATATAAAAAATAAAATATAAAATATAAAAAATGAAATGAAATGAAATGAAATGAAATTAAATGAAATGAAATGAAATAAAATACTTATAAAATAAAATAAAATATTTATAAAATTTTAAAAATTTGAAATAAAATAAATACAGAACAACACTGACAGAGTCAGAACAGGACCTGACACCCTGTGGGTCAGGGTGGTGGCAGCAGTTTGATTAAATGGTGGCTGTATGTTTTTTTGGAATTTTTTCTTTACAAATGTTGTTCTATTGAAGCAGTGATCCTGTAAAAGGGTGGAGTTTTCCTCTGAAAAAAAATGTTTTTTGTGAAGTTCCAGGGCTGCTGGAGATGGGCGTGGTCCCCCTCTGGGAATGCAGTGGGCAAAGGCTGCTGGGATGTCCCAAACCTCAGATTGTGTCCAGGTAGGAATGCTTGGCTCCTCCCCTGGGCGGAGCATCTCCCCATGGGAGGTCTCCTGGATGTTGTGATGAGGTCTCCCAAATGCTGAGGTCTCGTGGATGTTGTGAGGAGGTCTCCCGGATGTTATAACGAGGTGTTCTGGGTGTTGATGTCTCCTGGATGTTGTGAGGAGGTCTCCTGCATGTTCTGGTCTCCAGGATGTTGTAACAAGGTCTCCTGGATATTGAGATCTCCTGGACATTGTGATGAGGTCTCCTGGATGTTGTAACAAGGCCTCCTGGACGTTGAGATCTCCTGGATATTGTGATGAGGTCTCCTGGATGTTCTGGTCTCCTGGACATTGTGATGAGGTCTCCCAAACGTTGAGGGGTCCTGGATGCTGTGTTCTCCTGGACGTTGCGATGAGGTCTCCTGGATTTTGTAATGAGGTCTTCTGGATGTTGAGGTCTCCTGGACGTTGTGGTCCCCTGAATGTTGAAGTCTCCTGGATGTTGTGACAAGGTCTCTTGGATGTTGTGATGAGGTTTCCTCGATGTTGAGGTCTTCTGGATGTTGTGATGAAGTCTCCTGGACATTGTGGTCCCCTGGATGCTGTGACAAGGTCTCCCGGGTGTTGAGGTCTCCAGGATGTTGTGATGAGGTCTCCAGGATGTTGTGATGAGGTTTCCTGGATGTTGAGGTCTCCTGGATGTTGTGATGAGATCTCCTGGACATTGTGATGAGGTCTCCCAAATGTTGAGATCTCCAGGACGTTGTGATGAGGTCTCCTGGATGCTCCTAATTATCCTGGTCTGCAATAATTAATTGTCACCAGCCCAGAGCACTGAGTGCCACCTCCACACCTTCCTCCAGGTTGTTTGGGGGAGCTTGGTGACCCCAAACCTTCCTGGGCACCCCCTTCCAAGCCCAGACCACCCTTTCCATGGTGAAATTCCTCCTGATGTCCAACCCGAGCCCGTTCCTCCTCCTGCGGAGCTTTGAAGCACAAAAACCAAGCTCGAGCCTGCCAGAGCCGATGTTCTGGTCTCCTGGATGTTGTGATGAGGTCTCCCGGGTGTTGAGGTCTCCAGGATGTTGTGATGAGGTCTCCTGGACGTTGTGATGAGGTCTCCTGGATGCTCCTAATTATCCACGTCTGCAATAATTAACTGTCACCAGCCCAGAGCACTGAGTGCCACCTCCACACCGTCCTCCAGGTGCTTTGGGGGAGCTTGGTGACCCCAAACCTTCCTGGGCACCTCTTCCAAGCCCTGATCACCCTTCCCACATCCAAATTCCTCCTGATGTCCAACCCGAGCCCGTTCCTCCTCCTGCAGAGCTTTGAAGCACAAAAACCAAGGCTGGAGTCTGCCAGAGCCGATGTTCTGGTCTCCTGGATGTTGTGATGAGGTTTCCTGGATGTTGAGGTCTCCCGGATGTTGTGATGAGATCTCCTGGACATTGTGATGAGGTTTCCTGGATGTTGAGGTCTCCTGGACGTTGTGATGAGGTCTCCCAAATGTTGAGATCTCCAGGACGTTGTGATGAGGTCTCCTGGATGCTCCTAATTATCCCGGTCTGCAATAATTAATTGTCACCAGCCCAGAGCACTGAGTGCCACCTCCACACCTTCCTCCAGGTGCTTTGGGGGAGCTTGGTGACCCCTTCCACGCCCTGACCACCCTTCCCACATCCAAATTCCTCCTGATGTCCAACCCGAGCCCGTTCCTCCTCCTGCAGAGCTCTGAAGCACACAAACCAAGCTGGAGCCTGCCAGAGCCGAGGTCTGGTGAGGACCCAGAGCTGGAGCCAGACAAAGAATTTGGATCCATCTGCTGCTGAAGTCATCTCCTCCCGCCACGGTGGAGGCAGGGAGCTGGGACAGCCTTTGAATGGCTGCTGCTGCTGCTGCTGCTGCCGCAGTGATAAATTAGATCACTTTGAGAGCACTTTAGAGCTGGACGGAAAATTCAGTCGCTCTGCTGCCAATTCCATCCTGTAAGTGGAATTAATGCCTTGCTTCAGCTGCACTCTCCAGCCACGAGCAAAGCCCCCGTGCTGCGTCTCCAAGGGATTTGGCTCAACCGGCAGGGAGCAAACGGGGGAGGAACCACAGCAGCGTTTTGGAGCCCATTTTGGCCTTCCAGCCTCAGACACGTTCGTTTTGGGCTGAAAAATCAGATTTAAGGGCACCTGGAAGGCAGGGCTTGTGTCTGGGGTCTTTCCTAGGAGGTGGTGGAGAGGAGCTGCCTGGGAAGGTTTGGAAATTTGAAGCATTTGAAATCACAGAATTTTCTGAGCTGGAGGGGCCCACAAGGATGATCAAATCCAACTCCTGACCATGCACAAGCATCCCAAAATCCCACCCTGTGCTGGGAGCGTTGTCCAAGCTCTCCTGGAGCTCTGGCAGCTTTGGAGCTGTGACCATTCCCTGGGCAGTGCCATCACCTTCTGGGGGAAGAACTTTTCCCAAAATCCAACCCAAACCTCCCAAGGCACAACTCCAGCCATTCCTGTCCTGGTCGCAGAGCAGAGCTGACCCTCAGGAGAAGCTGAGTCTCCCCTCAGTGTCTTCTCCAGCTGGACAAACCCGGTGCCCTCAGCCACTCCAGACCTTCCCCTTCCAGACCCTTCCCCATTTTCGTGGCCCTGCTGCTCCATCAGGAGGGAGGTGAGAGTTTGGTGGGGTTTGTAAAGCTCAAATTAACATTTAATGGGGGGGAAAAAACCAAAGCAAAGCAAAGCAAATCAAAGCAAAGCAAAGCAAAGCAAAGCAAAGTAAACCAAACCAAACCACACCAAAGCAAAGAAAACCAAAGCAAACTAAAGCAAACCAAACCAAACCAAACCAAAGCAAACCAAAGTAAACCAAACCAAACCAAACCAAAGCAAACCAAAGTAAACCAAAGTAAACCAAACCAAACCAAACCAAAGCAAACCAAAGTAAACCAAACCAAACCAAACCAAACCAAACCAAAGTAAACCAAAGTAAACCAAAGTAAACCAAACCAAAGCAAAGCAAAGCAAACCAAAGTAAACCAAAGTAAACCAAAGTAAACCAAACCAAACCAAAGCAAACCAAACCAAACCAAACCAAACCAAAGTAAACCAAACCAAAGCAAAGCAAAGCAAACCAAAGTAAACCAAAGTAAACCAAAGTAAACCAAACCAAACCAAAGCAAACCAAACCAAACCAAAGCAAACCAAAGCAAACCAAACCAAACCAAAGCAAACCAAACCAAACCAAAGCAAACCAAAGTAAACCAAACCAAAGCAAACCAAACCAAAGTAAACCAAAGCAAAGCAAAGCAAAGCAAACCAAACCAAACCAAACCAAACCAAACCAAAGTAAACCAAAGCAAAACAAAGCAAAGCAAAGCAAAGCAAAGCAAACCAAACCAAACCAAACCAAACCCAACCCTCTCTGTGCCTCCAAATGCCACCAGATCTGGATGGGGTCCAACCTGCTGCCCTGCAATGCTCAGGAGAGCTCGGGATGGGAGGAGAGCTCGGCTTTGGAGCGGAGCAGCAGGATGGCCCCAGGGAGGTGCCACCACCACGCTCAGGACAGGATTTGAGCCTGGAATGATGCAGGAGGAGCTCAGGGCAGCAGAGCTGGAGTTCCACGCACGGGGACACCTTTGGAGACCACAGGACTTGGCTGGAGCGCCAGAAATCCATCCCCACCCTGAGGCTGGGGAAAAGCAGGAAGGGACATGGAGTTCCTGAAGGATGAGACTGGGGAAGCCAGCATGGATTTGTCCGTCTGTCTGTCTGTCCCTCTGTCTTGGGGATGTGCTGTTCCCTGCAAGATGCAAGAACAGAAATTCCCAGCTGAAGCACGAAATGTTTGGGAAATTGCATTAGGAAGTGGCTCTAACAGCCTGCTTTAATCAATCTTTTTAATCTTTTTTGTTTGGTTTTTTTTTGGTTTTTTTTTTTAATTTCTCATTTCCCAGAGCTGGCCTGGCCCTGGTGCAGATGGTCAGGGCTGGGGAGTCTGGAGTGGCAGAGGGTGGAGAGTGGGAAAATCTCTTTTTTTTTTTTTTATGTTGGCAAATATTCCTGCCTGGTGTTTGGTAAAGATCCCAGGATAATTCCTGCTGGAATTGCAGCTCAGGGGGTGTTACCTGGACAGGGACAAGGTGCTGCTGTGTCCCCTCTTCTTGATGCTGGCATGTCCGAGACAGAAACATGGAATTTTTAATTCTTTAGGTTGAAAAATGTTGGAACCCTGGATGCTGAGAATTCTCGATTTTTCTGTGCTGGCAGGCACTGACCCCCAAGAGAACACTGACCTGAGAAATCTCCCAAAACTGACCTGAGAAATCTTCCAAAATTGAATGATAGCACTGGGATTATGGTTGTGGAGTTTGATTAGAAGTGTGTGATATCACAGGGTGGAAAACTTAGAGTTTAAGGATTTAAAATATAGAAATATATATAGCAAGATGGAGGTTTTAGGGCGGTGGCTGGTCCTTCTTCTTCTCCTCCTTCTTTCCTTCTTCTTCTTCACCTTCTTCTCCTTCTTCTTCTTCTTCTCTTCTTTTTAACCTTCTTCTTCTTTTTCACCTCCTCCTCCTCCTCCTCCTCCTCTCCTTTTTCTCCTTCTCCTCCTCCTCCTCCATGGGTTTAGGAGGTATTATGTAATTAGATTAAAAAGTCTGGCATTACAGGCCACAGGTAGTTAGTAATTGGGTCAAAAGTAAAAATAATTTAGGTGTCATTTCTTAATTAAACAGTTTATCCTTAAAAGGCCTTGCAGAGAGAGAGAGATAAGGCTCCATTTTTTTTAGTTTGTTAGAGTGAAGCGATGTAGAACTCACAGTTTGCAAGCCTGTAATATAAATAAGAGCAACGAAACATCAAAAAACATCTGAGTCCAAATGAGAAATGCCATCTCACACATTTAATCCTCGACAAAAAAGAAGCAAAACCTCCACAGAAAAAGACCTCTGAGATCATCCTGGGATGAACCAGAGCTGCAGGGAGTTTTGTGCCCCTGATTCCTGCTTTGCACCTGGATTGTGCTGCTGTTTTCCTGGAAAAACTCAGGGTTTGTTTGCAGCTTTCCTGGGATCTCTGGCAGCCTCGTCTCTGAAACTCACAGGGAGGATCTGTCTCACCCTCCTCTCCCTCCTGGCGCTGGGATTTCTCCCCTCAGCATCCAGGGAAATACCCCTGACCTCCCAGTGGATGGCAGGGAATGGCTCAGACCTTCTCCCCAAGCTTTGATCCACCCTGCACACCACAGAATGAGGGGTCCCAAAAAGTGTTTTTTCCACTCCACAATGAGCAGGAGAAGACATGTCTGGGGTGGTTTCCACTCCAGTGAAGGGAAATGGGTTTGGGCATCCAAATGGAGCAGGATCCTGATCATTTGGGGTTGGGATCTCAAAGGAGCAGGATCCTGCTCATTTTGGGTTGGTGCATTTGGGTTGGGATCCCAAAAGAGCAGGATCCTGATTATTTTGGGTAATTTTGAGTTGAGCCCCTAAAGGAGGAGGATCCTGCTCATTTTGGGTTGGTCCTTTTGGGTTGGGGTCATCCTGGTCCTTTTGGGTTGGTCATTTTGGGGTTGGACTCTCAAAGGAGCAGGATCCTGGTCCATTTTGGGTTGGTCCATTTGGGTTGAGCTCCCAAAGGAGAAGGATCCTGGTCCATTTTGGGTTGGTCCGTTTGGGTTGAGCTCATCCTGCTCATTTTGGGGTTGATCCATTTGGGTTGGGCTCATCCTGGTCATTTGGGGTTGGTCCATCTGGGTTGGGATCCCAAAAGGAGCAGGATCCTGATTATTTTGGGTAATTTTGAGTTGGGCTCCCAAAGGAGCAGGATCCTGCTCATTTTGGGTTGGTCCATCTGGGTTGGGCTCCCAAAAGAGCAGGATCCTGCTCATTTTGGGTAATTTTGAGTTGAGCTCCTCCCAAAGGAGCAGGATCTTGGTCCATTTTGGGTTCATCCATTTGGGTTGAGCTGATCCTGGTCCTTTTGGGTTGGTCATTTTGGGGTTGGACTCTCAAAGGAGCAGGATCCTGGTCCTTTTTGGGATGGTCCATTTGGGTTGGGATCCCAAAAGAGAAGGATCCTGCTCATTTTGGGGTTAGTCCATTTGTGTTGGTCTCCCAGAGGAACAGGATCCTGGTCCATTTGGGTTGAGCTCATCCTGCTCATTTTGGGTTGGTCCATCTGGGTTGGTCCCCCAAAGGAGCGGGATTCTGATCCATTTGTGTTGTTAATTTTGGGTTGGGGTCCCAAAGGAGCAGGATTGTGCTCATTTTGGGGTTGGTCCATCTGGGTTGGTCCCCCAAAGGAGCGGGATCCTGCTTATTTGGCGTTGGTCTATTTGGGTTGGGCTCATCCTGGTCAATTTGTGTTGGTCATTTTGGTTTGCTCTCCCAAACGAGCAGGATCCTGGCATCCATGGAGGCTTTTCCAGGCAGGAGCAGGTTCCCTGTGCCCCGGGCCAGGTGTGCAGTGACCTGGAAGCTGCTCCCTGCAGGTGTGAAGCCTCTCCCAGCCTTGTGCTGAACGCTCCTGCCTCATTCACAGCCTCAATGCGCTCATCAGCTCGTTTGGGTGAGCTCTCAAAGGCTCCTCGCATCTGATATTTGAAGGATCCTGCGTGTGAGGCACCTGCTTAACTGCAGGCAGCGTGAGAAGCACCAATCCATTTGATAATTAAATGTTTGCTGCCACCTAATTGTCCCTTTCTCTGGGAGCGCAAAGCCCGTCTCCTGGCATTCTCCCCGGCGTGCTGAGCTTCAAAGGGAGCTGGAGAAGAGTTTCTTTTCTTAAAGCACAGGAGAGATTGAAGATGGAGCCATCTCGAAAACTGTCAGGAGCCAGATAAGAAAACCGAGAGAACAGCAAACCCAGCAGGCTAATTATAAACAGGCAAATATAGCAGAAAAGCAGATTGCAGCAGGCTGATAAAGTGACAACAGCAGTGACACTGCCAGAGCTGGCGCTTACCTAGGAACCCCCGGGCACTGCTGAGCCTGGGCTCGGCTCTGAGCTCGGCTTTGCTCTGCAGATCTGCAGATCAGCCCTCTCGGAGCCGGCAGGACGGGCCAGGTCTGCATCCAGGGATCAGCTGCGCTCCTCAGCTTGGCTCCAGCCTAAACCAGAGGAGCCCTGGCCTGGGGAATGAGTTTCCAACCACCTCGAGCTGGCTTGTCCCTGGATTTGTGGGCATTTCCACTGCTGTGAGCAGTCCCTCAGGGCTGGGGGGTCCCAAATGTCTTTTCCGCTCCCCAAAGAGCAGGACAAGACAGCTCTGGTGGTTTCAGCCCACTCCTGTGAAGGCAAATGGGTTTGGGCATCCCAAAGGAGCAGGATCCTGGTCATTTGGGGTTGGGATCTCAAAGGAGCAGGACCCTGCTCATTTTGGGTCGGTCCATTTGGGTTGGGGTCCCAAAGGAGCAGGATCCTGGTCCATTTGGGTTGGTTATTTTGGGTTGGGCTCATCCTGGTCATTTGGGGCTGGTCCATTTGGGTTGGGCTCATCCTGGTCATTTTGGATCGATCCATGTGGATTGGGCTTCCAAAGGAGCAGAATCCTGGTCCATTTGGGTTGGGCTCCCAAAGGAGCAGAATCCTGGTCATTTTGGGTTGATCCATGTGGGTTGTGTTCATCCTGGTCATTTTGGGGTTGGTCAATCTGGGTCGGGCTCCCAAAGGAGCAGAATCCTGCTCATTTTGGTTTGGGGTCCCAAAGGAACAGGATCCTCCTGGTCATTTTAGGTTGGTCACTTTGGGGTTTGTCTCCCAAAGGAATAGGATCCTGCTCATTTTGGGGTTGGTCCATTTGGGTTGGGCTCATCCTGCTCATTTTGGGGTTGTTCCATCTGGGTTGGGCTCCCAAAGGAGGAGGATCCTGCTCATTTTGGGTTGATCCACATGGGTTGGGTTCATCTTGTGTCATTTTGGGGTTGGACTCTCAAAGGAGCAGGATCTTGGTCCATTTTGGGTTGCTCCATCTGAGTTGGGCTCCCAAAGGAGCAGAATCCTGATCCATTTTGGTATTGGTCCACCTGGGTTGGGCTCATCCTGGCCATTTGGGGTTGATCCATTTGAGTTGGGCTCATCCTGCTCATTTTGGGGTTGGTCTATTTGTGTTGAGCTCCCAAAGGAGCACCATCCTGCTCGTTTTGGGTTGGTCATTTTGGATTGGGCTCATCCTGGCCATTTTGGTGTTGGTCCATCTGAGCTGGGCTCCCAATGGAGCAGGATCCTCCTGGTCCATTTTGGCTTGGTCCATTTGGGTTGGGCTCCCAAAGGAACAGGATCTTGGTCATTTGGGGTTGGTCCATTTGAATTGGGCTCATCCCGCTCATTTTGGGGTTGGTCCATTTGGGTTGGGCTCCCAAAAGGAGCAGGATCCTGGTCCATTTTGGGGTTGGTCCATCTGGGTTGGGCTCCCAAAGGAGGAGGATCCTGCTCATTTTGGGTTGGTCCACATGGGTTGGGTTCATCTTGGCCATTTGGGGTTGGTCCATTTGAGTTGGGCTCATCCTGCTCATTTTGGGTTGGGCTTCCAAAGGAGCAGGATCCTGGTCCGTTTGGGTTGTTCCATCTGGGTTGGGCTCCCAAAAGGAGCATTATCCTGGTCAGTGGCATGGACGGAGGACCCTGCTGCTGCTCCTGCTGCTCAGGGCCGAGCTCCCGGAGCAATTCCAGGAGGAATTCCAGGGCCAAACGAGCTCTCTGCTGGGTTCATGCCTCTCCCTGCTCGTGCTGAGCACAATCCCCCAGCTCCTGCCTTGCTGGGCTATAAATACAAACCCAGGAGCTGGAGATGGCTCTGCAAGCACGAGCCAGGGGGGTGGGAGTGTGCAGGCAGCTCTATTTTCAGCTGCTCCCACCCTGCAAGGTTTTCTGTAGTACTTTCAGTTGAACTTTCGGGGTTTTTCTGTTTTCTCTTTTTAGTTTTTCAAGCTGTCTCGGGGAAACGTGCAATAAGAGGGGTGGCACTGGGTGATCCTTTAAGGTCCCTTCCAACCCAGCCCATTCTGGGTTTGATTCTGTGAATTTCAGCATCCAAACTTGGTGGTGTTGGTTAATTATTCGTGTATTTTTGTTATAATATAGGATTAGGAGAAAGGTCAAGTAGGTTTAAAAATTTAAAAGGGTATAAAGCAAATTTTATTAGTAGTAATTAAAAGGAAAAGGAGTGGTAGGAATTAAAATTTTTTAGAATTTTTTAGATGTTTTGATATAAATTTTTTAGAATTTTTTTGGGGGGGTTATATATATTTTTAATGGTCATGTAAAGAAATAAAATTTAAATATTTTAGTTAGTTTATTGGTTTTAAAATAGTTTTTTTTTTTTTTAGTTCAGAGTCTGATGGAGAGCAAGGGGGTGTAGGGAATCCACTCCCACACCTCACCAGTGGCTCTAACAGCACCAAAACCCCAAAACCTGATGATTTCACTGGAGACAACTTTGCAGTTGTTTAATTTGGGAGGATGACTCTCCCGTCACCGGTGATGAGGGCTCAGCTGAGGCTCTGGAATTGCCTCAATCCTGACAGGGAATCCTGCAGGAGTGCAAGGGGGAACACCACAGCTGATATTTAAACATCCCACAGCTGATATTTAAACATCCCTGGGCCCTCCCAGGAGTGGAGTTTGGGCTCTGGTGGCTCAGATCCTGCAGAGCAGGAGCCCCTTGGGGATGGTCCCTCCTCTGTGCCTGGAGATGGTTTGGGAGGCGGATTCATGGCTGAAAATGGGCTAAAAAGTGGCCAAATTATGCAATCCCTGTGCCAAGGAGTAGCTGACAATCCCAATTTACTGCTGGAGGTTCAAGCTCAAGGCTGCAAAAACCAATTCAGGTCGGGGCTTGGTGTCTGGGAATCAAAACTTGAGCATCATGTGCATCATCACATCCTTAAAAAAATCCCGATTTTGGGAGGAGCCGTGGGAACAGATCCAAATATTTTGGTTGCTGGAAGCCCTCGGGAGGAAGAGAAAACGATTGTGAGTGAAGATTTCCACAGCAAACAGCAAAAAACATCCCCAAATGGAGAACTCGTGCTCTCCCTGCCTTCCAGAGGAGCGATTTGCTGCCCTCTCCTGCTCGAAGGCAGGCGGGAAAGGGTTGGAATTGCGGGAGAAACAGTAAAAAGGGGGAGAAAATGGAAAAAGGGGGGAGAAAAGGGAAAAGAGGGAGAAAATGGAAAAGGAAAAAGGGAGAGAAAAGGGGAAAGGGAGAGGAAAGGGGAGAAGAGAGGAAAGGGAGAGAAAAGAAGATAGAGGGAGGAAATGAAAAAGGAAAAAGGGGGAGAAAATGGAAAGGGAAAAAGGAAAAAGGGAGTGAAAATGGAAAAAAGGGGAGAAAAGGAAAAAGGGGGAGATAAAGGAAAAGGGGGAGAAAATGGAAAAGGACAGAAAAGGAGAGAAAAGGAAAAAGGAAAAAGGGGAGAAAAGGGAAAAGGAAAAAGGGTGAGAAAAGGAAAAAGGGGGTGAAAATGGAAAAGGAGAGAAAAGAAAAAAGGGGGAGAAAATGGAAAAGGAAAAAGGGGGAGAAAAGGGGAAAGGGAGAGGAAAGGAGAAAGGGGGAGGAAATGGAAAAGGAAAAAGGGAAAAGGGGGAGAAAAGGAGAAAGGGGGGAGAAAATGGAAAAGGAGAGAAAAGGGAAAGGGAAAAAAGGGGGAGAAAATAGAAAAGGGGGAGAAAAGGAAAAAAGGGGAGAAAATGGAAAAGGAAGAGAAAAGGAAAAAGGGGGAGAAAATCAGAAAGGGAGAGAAAAGGGAAAAGGGAAAAGGGGGCAGAAAATGGAAAAGGAAAAAGGAAAAAGGGGGAGAAAAGGAAAAAGGGAGAGAAAAGGAAAAGGGGGTGAAAATGGAAAAGGAAAAAAGGGGGAGAAAATGGGAAAAGGGAGAGAAAAGGAAAAGGGGAAAAGGGGGTTCCACTTTTTACTTTCCACTATTTGAGGTGAGCCCAGGGTATCATCGAAGCCTTTGCTCTGATGAATTCAAACTGGCACCTCCAGACTGGGCTGGGCTGGGCTGGCACCCTCAGGCTGCCTGGAGCCCCAGCCTGGCACTGCCACCTTGCCAGGGACACACCCAGGCCCCTCTGGGCTCGGATATTGGGAATTTAGACAAATTCCCCGAGCGTGGCTGCTGTGATAAAGCTGTTGCTGCCCTGCTGAGCCAGGCTGGAGCGTCTCATTGATTGGAGAGAAGAGCAGATAAGGGCTTTATCTGGGATGTCTCGGTCTGGGGAAGAGAAATGGAAGGATGTTTTTGTCTGGACATCCCACCCTGGGCTGCCAGGATGCTCCGGCAGCCGGGGCTGTTATCAGCTATTGTGGCTCTGGGCTGACAATCTCCTCCAGCCCAAAAAGGAGAAGAAATCGATGGCTTATCAGCTCCAGGCTGCCACATCAAACCTCTCCTCAAAGGGCTTCCCATTGCTTTGGCAGCTCCAGGGGTGAGGGACGGGCTCTGAGCCATCCCAAGGATATTTATTGGTGGAGTGATGGGCTGGGAGAGTGATGGTCTCCAAAATAGATTGGGGAGATATTTTGGAAATTTATTATATTTTATATTATTTATATTTTTATATTTATATTTATATTTATATTTATATTTATATTTATATTTATATTTATATTTTTATATATTATTTATATTTATTATTTATATTTTATATATCATATATATATTTAAAAATATAATTTTTAATTTCTATATATATTTATACATTTTATATTTTCATACATTTATATTTATATATTTCTATTTATATTTAATTGTATTTTTATTTATTATATGTAATATATAATACATTATACATTATACATTATACATTATATATTATATATTATATGTTATATGTTTTATATTATATATATATGATATATCATAAATGATATATTATATATTATATATTATATATTATATATTATGTTATATGTTATAAGTTATATGTTAATGTTATATGTTAATGTTATATATCATATAGCATATATTATGTTATGTTATGTTATGTTATGTTATGTTATGTTATATTATATTATATTATATTATATTATATTATATTATATTATTATAATATTTTAGAGGGAAAAGCTGCATTTTTCTGGGCTTTGACAGATGCTGCTGCCCCTGGAGCATCTGAGAAACACCTGGAAAGGAGGAAAAATGCAGGAAAACGACCCAAATCCCTGCCCTGAGGAACTGGGGGTGAGCTGGGGGCCTGCAGAGCCAACAGGTATCAAAAATAGGGCAGGAGTTCCTGAGATGGAATTTGTCCAAAAATACCCATTAAAAAATTTCCAAATTTAGACAATTTGGGGCTGTGAACTCCCTGGTTCTTGTGGGAGAACACCTGGGGCCAGTGAGGACAAGGACAGGAGCTCCTGAGATGGAATTTGTCCAAATATTGGAATCTTCCCACCCTGTAGCTCCCCAAAAACCCATTAAAAATCCAAATATGGAGCAAAAATCCAAATTTGGAGCTGTGAACTGCCTGGTTCTTGTGGGACCACACCTGACCCAAGGACAGGAGCTCCTGAGATGGAATTTGTCCACAAACACCCACAAAAAAAAACCCAAATATGGATAATTTGGAGTTGTGATCTGCCTGCTTCTTGTGGGAGCACACCTAGGGCAGCTGAGGACAAGGACAGGAGCTCCTGAGATGGAATTTGTCCAAAAATTGGACTCTTCCCACCCTGCAGCTCCCCAAAAACCCACCAAAAAAAACCCCACCCAGATATGGATAATTTGGAGCTGTGAACTGTGAGATTTCCAGCCAGAGCTGCTCTGGGTTTTCCCTCCGTGGCTCTTTGTTTCTGTTTTTGTCTGAGCTTTCCTATGAGAATGTTTGAGCTTGTTTATCTGTTTCAGCTGAAAAACTCCACAAGCCCCAGCAAAATGCTAATAAGAAGCATTAGCTGCAGTTAATTGGGATCCTCATAATTATCTCCTGCTACAGCACCTACCCTGAGAACAGCAGGATGGATGCCAGCGATAATCAGACAGAAGATCTGGGGGAAAAAACATTGAATTTTCTTATCCAAATTAAGATTTTTTTTATTTTTTTTTTCCCCCTTGGATTGATTACCTCACTAAATATTTGCTGTTGAGAGCAAGGCAGGCTGGTTCTGGTGAGGACTGCAAAGGGAAAATGATGGGTTCTCAATTATTTACAGCCTTGCTTGGCTGCCTGAGTGTGCACCAGGAATGCAAAGGGAATTTTGCTGTTGCTGGGAATTTCCACGGAGATTTTTCAGCGGGAATAAAACACAACCAGCGACGAGGGGGGAAATTCTGCCCAGCCCAAGCTCCAAAAGCTGCTCAGTGATAAATTGAGCTGTCAGCAAGGCTTGATGATCACATCCAGAGCGCCCCAAACTGCCTGAGTTTGCAGAGCAGGAGTAAATATTGACTTGGCACAAAGCTCTGGGGTCAGCAGGTGAAAAATTCAGAAATTTCATTATTAAATGCGCCAGTTTTGTCCCAGCCTGGTTTATATTCCCTTATATATAATATATTCCCTTATACAATATATTCCTATATATAATATATAATATATAATATATAATATATAATATATAATATATTCCTATATATAATATATAATATATTCCTATGTATAATATATGATATAATTAATATTATATATAATGTATCATGTATCATATATTATATATTATATTATCTATTATCTACTATATATATTATATTATATTATATTATATTATATTATATTATATATTATATGTAATATATATATTACAGATATTATATATATGTAATTATATATATATACATATATATTCCCTTATATTATATATAATATATCCCCTTATATTATTATATTCCCTTATTATATCATTTATATTTTTATATAATTTCTATTATTATCTAATTTATATTATTGGCTCATCCCTGAGTGGGGTTGGATGTGCCCCGCACTCAGCCAGGTGGGAATTTTAGACTTGGAATAAATCCCCCAAATCCCTCTTTTTTTTCCCCTGGGAATTGGAGAATCTTGGGAATCTTGGCTTTTTCCAGGAAACAAGGGGGGAAAAAACCCAAAGCTCAATTTTGTATGGCAATTGGAGGGGGCGGAACCCTCCCAGTGGATCCCAGTGGGTCCCAAGAGCTCCTCTCTGATCCCAGTGGGTCCCAGTGTCCCCCAGTAGATCCCAGTATCCCTCAGTAGATCCCAGTATTGCCCAGTGGGTCCCAGTATCCCCCAGTGTCCCAGCAGACCCCAACAGCTCCTATCTGATCCCAGTAGATCCCAGTAGGTCCCAAGAGCTCCTATCTGATCCCAGTGGGTCCCAGTGTCCCCCAGTGGATCCCAGTATCTCCCAATGGAACCCAGTGGATCCCAGCTGCTCCTATCTGATCCCAGTGGATCCCAGTGTCCCCCAGTAGATCCCAGTATTGCCCAGTGGGTCCCAGCAGACCTCAACAGCTCCTGTCTGATCCTAGTAGATCCCAGTGGGTCCCAGTGTCCCCCAGTGGATCCCAGTGTGTCCCAGCTGTTCCTATCTGATCCCAGTGGAACCCAGTGTCCCCCAGTAGATCCCAGTATCCCCCAGTGGATCCTAGGATATCCCAATAGCTTATATCCAATCCCAGTAGATCCCAGTATTGCCCAGTGGATCCCAGTATCCCCCACTGGGTCCCAGTATCCCCCAGCAGATCTAACAGCTCCTTTCAGATCAAAGCGGATCCCAGTATCCCCTAGCAGATCCCAGTATCCCACAGCAGATCCCAGTATCCCACAGTAGATCCCAGTATCTCCCAATGGACCCCAGTGGATCCCAGCAGGTCCCAGCTGCTCCTATCAGATCCCAGTGGATCCCACCAGATCCAACAGCTCCTGTCCGATCCCAGCGGATCCCAGTGTCCCCCAGTGTCCCCCAGCGGTCCCCGCCACTCCTCCCCGGGAAGGCCCCGCGTTCCCCGGGCCGGCCCCGCTCCCCCGGCCCTTTGTCCGGGCCGGCCCCGTCCCCATGGAAACCCGGCCGGGCCCGGCGGAAAGGGCCGGACGGAGGCACAAAGAGCGGGGCGGGACCGGGACGGGCACGGGGCACGGCCGGGCCTGGAGCTGCTGTGAGCCCGCGGGCCGCGTCCTGCTCCGGGAACTGCACCGGGAACTGTACCCGGGAATAACACCGGGAACTGCACGGGGAACACCAGGGAACTGCTTCGGGAACTGCTCCGGGGAATAACACCGGGAACTGTACCGGGGAACTGCACCAGGAATTGCTCCTGGACCGGCACCGGGGAGCAACTCCAGGGAACTTTACCGGGATCAACCAAGGGGAACTACACCGGGGAACTACACCGGGAACATGGGGAAACACCGGGAAACAACTGCAGGAAGCGCCGGGAAACAACCCAGGGGAACACCGGGGAACAACAACAGGAAACATCCCAGGGGGACACCGGGAACACCGGGTAACAACCCCGGGAACACCGAGAAACAACTTCGGGAAGCCCTGGGGGTACCGGGAACACCGTGAAACAACCCCGGGAAGCACCCGGAACACCGACGAACACCGGGAACCAAGCCCGGGGAACACCGAGAAGCACCGGGAAACACCGTGAACTAAGCCCTGGGAGCACCGGGAACACCGAGAAGCGGCCCCGGGAGCAGCGGCCGGAGCGGCGCCGGCCCCGCGGCGAGCCCTGAGGGTGAGGCGCGGCCTGCGCGGGACGGGCCGTGAGGGGACGGGAAAAGCGCCCGAGTGAGGGGAATTTTGTAAGGAAAACATTCAAAAGCTGAAATGCTGAGGGGAGGAGGTGGCGGAGGATGGAAGGGAATTTTTTTCCAGTGATTAAAGGAGCTCTAAGAGTGGTGGAGAGGAAGTTTGGAAAAGGCATGGGGTGTGGGACAAAAGGGATGGGTTTAAACTGGAGGGGAAGTTTTGGGGTTTTGGGAGGAAATTCCTCGCTGTGAGGGCGGAAGGGGCTTGGAATGGGTTATTCCAGGGGTGCCTCATCTCTGGAAGAGTCCAGGGCCAGGCTGGATGGGGCTTGGAGAAACCTGGGATGGTAGAAGGTGTCCCTGGCATGGGGGATCCCTTCCCAGCTAAAGGATTGTCCTGGATCCTTTCCCACCCAAAGGGTGATCCTGGATCTTTTCCAACCCAAAGGATCACCCTGGATCCCTTCCCACTCAAAGGATCATCCAGGATCCCTTCCCAAACCATCCCTCAATTCTGTAATCAAGGCCAGTGCCCATTTATAATTTTCCAGTTTATCCAGCGTTCTCCCCAGGATCATCACAGCCTCTCTGCACTCCTTTTCTCCCTCATGGTTTTTGCTTCAGCCTGAGATGCAAAAATATCCCCTCTGGGGATTGATGGCCAGCAAAAAAAATCATTTTTCTGTGGTACTTGAGCTGCTATTCAAAAGGCCACATGCTGTATTTTAACTGAAAGCTTAGCAAAGTAAAAATCAGGAAAATCAGCCACTTACCCAGCAAGTTTTGGCACGGCCATCAATGCCAGCCCATGGCAAAACCTCCCAAAATTGTGTCTGTGTGATCATTTTAGGGGAACAAAATTTAGGAT
The DNA here is from genome assembly GCF_028551555.1 of Melozone crissalis. Taxonomy (NCBI): domain Eukaryota; kingdom Metazoa; phylum Chordata; class Aves; order Passeriformes; family Passerellidae; genus Melozone; species Melozone crissalis. Next base: position 157,157 of record NW_026535924.1, on the reverse strand, counting down.
TTCCTAGTAAATGTTTTTTAGATGAACCCAGTCCCACAGACAAAGCAAGGCTCAGGCACTGGAGGGTTTGAAAATTTGTGATAAAACCAAGAACAAGACACCTGGCTGCCTTTTGAGTGCTGCTGAAATGGCTTGCAAAGGAAGAAAAAGGCATTACAAATTTAGGAAAAAAATAAGAATATACCTATTGTAAGGATTTTTGAAAGAGCCTGCACCATCTCACAGGTGTAAGTGGATTTTTGGCCTCAAGCCACACAGCTTGGTGGCTCTTGGGGAAGGTTTTATTGGGGAATTGAGTGGTTGCATTTATAGTTTATGTCATATTATATATATAATATAATATATAATTATATATTATATTCATAATATAGAAATGCGTATTTATATTTACTATATATTTGTGTTTATTATAATATATAATATATAACATATAACATATAACATATACTATTATATAGTATATTGTATATATTTATATTTATATTATATATTTATATTTACTGTAAAACCTTTCTCTGGAGACGACAAAGCAGTCCCAGCTCTGTAGGGATTTCTGTAGAGTTTTTCTGTAGGGATTTCTGTAAGGATTTCTTTTGGGTTTTTCTGTAGGGTTTTTCTGTTGCTGTTTCTTTCAGTGTACACAGGATTTCTGCATCTCTCCAGCACTGGTGATGCTGGATCTGAAAGCTCTATCAGTCACCAAATTGCTCAGAGTTTTGTCATCCCAAAGGCCTTTTCCAGCTGTTTATGAGGTGGTAAATTCTCTGGGTTCACCCTGGGCCACTGCATCCTTGCTTGTGGCTCGTGTTCCTGCTGTCTGTGAGAAATGATTTGAGGCTGGGAGGATGAGCTGGGGGGCAGCTCTTTAATTCCTGACATATTTTTTACCTCCTGACACGTTTCACAGAGATGTTCTCCTGCCTCAGGACGTGCTCTTCCCACAGAAGGGGATGCACCAAAACCAGCCTGGTGCTGCTCCCTCCAGTCTCTGCTTCCCGAATTTGTCACATTTCCAAGGAGCTCAGGGAAGACTGAAGGGATGTTGAAGGTACAGAAACACCTGGCAGGTGCCCTCCAGAGCTGTGTGTTGGGATGAAGATGAGGATGAGGATGAGGCTCTGCTGCTCCCCTGCAGCCCCTGGTTCTCCCCACATTCCCCTGACAGAAATGTGACATTTTCATCGGCTCAATCTCCTGTTCTTTTGCTGAGTTTGGTGCAATTAGGGCTGAGGGGAAGCTCCAGGCAGGAGGAATTCCTTCAAACCTCTGATTCCAGGGATGTGGCTGCCCAGAGAGCCACAGCCATTCTTCTGAGAGTTTCTGCTCTTTCGTTAATCATCTCCAGATTTTCTGCTTGCTGCTGACTTCAAAGCAGGCACTCTTGAGGTGCAGCCTCCCAAAATGATATTGAAAGCTGGTGTCTTCATCCCCCAGGAGGAGAACACGGAGCTCCCAGATTTTTCTCATCCTTTAGAGTTTTTTACCTCTAAGATTTCTTTTTTTCTATGACATTTTTAAACACAGCCTTTGGTCACCCTGCAGATGGGTGTTTTCTAGACTTTTGAGTTTTCTCCAGGTCCCAGTGTGATCACAGTTGGTTCACAGAGGGATTTATTGCAAGGATTATCAATTCACTGGGTTATCTTTTGCAGCAGGAAAGGGTTTTTCTGATAGAATTTCAACCCCTGCCTTCTTTCCCACCACTCCAAGGTGGATTTTACTTGTCAAGACCACCCTAAAGCTTTCCATGAGTAAAAGGATCACCAAATCCTTTGGGTTTGCATTGGTGTGCTGAGGTTTTCAGTGCTGTGCCTCTCCTCTCCAGCACCACACACCTTCCCAGCTCACTTTGGGCAGAAATCAGGTCTTTGCCAGCCCTCAAGGGAGGATTTGGCACAGAATGGGATTTTAGCCATGGGCACAGAGGTGCCCCAGCCTGAGGCAGGAAGGACAGGCACTGAGGAAAGCAGGGATGCAGCAGGAGCTTGTCCTGTGCAGGTGGAACTCACCTGGTGTGGTCTTCACCATCTAAAAATGGGTGTTTGGGGGGGTTTATCCTCAATTCTGATTCCACTGGGGGAGAATCTCCTCTTTATTCCTGCTCTGGGCTGTTCTCCGCCAGGAAGAGCTGCCTGAGCTTCTGGTCACATTGACCTCAAGGCTGAATCTCCCTGTGTCAGGGAATTCCTCTTCTGGGATTGCATTTAACATCTTCCCTTTCACGGGAATTGGGGGGTTTATCCTCAATTTTGAGGTTCTGAGGTTCATCCTCAATTCTGAAGGGGGGTGAATCTCCTTTCTATTCCTGCTCTGGGCTGTTCTCCCCCAGGAAGAGTTGTCTGAGCTTCAGGTCACATTGACCTCAAAGCAAAAGCTCTCTGAGTCAGGGAATTCCTCCCCTTTTATGAGAACTGGGGGGGGTTTATCATCAATTTTGAGGTCCTGGTTCCACTGAGGGTGAATCTCTTTTTTTATTCCTGCTCTGGGCTGTTCTCCCCCAGGAAGAGCTGCCTGAGCTTCAGGTCACATTGACCTCAAGGCAAAATCTCCCTGTGTCAGGGAATTCCCCTTTCATGGGAATTGGGGGGTTTATCCTCAATTTTGAGGTTCTGAGGTTCATCCTCAATTCTGAAGGGGGGTGAATCTCCTTTCTATTCCTGCTCTGGGCTGTTCTCCCCCAGGAAGAGCTGCCTGAGGTTCAGGTCACATTGACCTCGAGGGAAAGCTCCCAAGGTCAGAGAATTCCTCCCCTTTCATGGGAATTGGGGGGTTTGTCCTCAGTTTTGAGGTCCTGGTTCCACTGAGGGTGAATCTCTTTTTTTATTCCTGCTCTGGGCTGTTCTCCCCCAGGAAGAGCTGCCTGAGCTTCAGGTCACACTGACCCCTGTGTCAGGGAATTCCTCCTCTTGGCTTGCACTTAACATCTCCCCTTTCACAGGAATCAAGGGCGTGTTTGGGAGCAAAAAACAGCCTGAAATTTGTTCCATTCAAGCATTCCAAACGTGCTGCTCCCAGCCTGAAATCTGTTCCTTTCGGGGATTCCGAATTCCCAGCGACGACTCCGTGCCAGAGCTTGATCCATTGTTAATAGGTCAGTGGCTGTAAATGGACCTTTCCTGTTGTTTTGACATCTGCCTTCATTTTTTTCCCCTACAGAAAAGGCACAAATGTTTCTTCATTAAAGCCCTGATTGACAGCTTGCTGAAAGGAAACCCACGGCAGCCGCTTTCCCTTTCATTCCTCTGCTCAAGCCTCAGCTTCTCACCGTTGTTCGACCCCGACAAGCCGAGCTGCCCTCACCATTGAGCTAAATCCTCTTTCATCTTTATCCCTTGGCTTCTGCAGCGGGGAGGATGCTGTGATGCTGCTGAGATGCAGCGAGGAACTCTGCTCCAGGATTTAGCTCTGCCCAGAGCGCCGGGGATGCTGCGGAAAGGTTGCCAGAGAGGCGGATACCAGCCTGCATCCAGCTTTTTGCTGCATCCCCGCTGCCGAGCGAGATATGGATCATCCCTGGCATTATTCCTGCCTGTCCCTGTGCAGGGAGGGCACTCTGGAGGTGCTGCTGTGACAGGGAGGTGTCGATGGGCACCGGACCCGGCGGGCGCTGCGGATTTTTCAGTTCTGGAGCCGACGCTCCCCTCACGGTGAGGTCTCTGTGGCGCAATGGACGAGCGCGCTGGACTTCTAATCCAGAGGTTCCGGGTTCGAGTCCCGGCAGAGATGATCTCCAGGCAGGTGTCTCTTTTATTTTGGTGCCATTTCCCCTCAGAGATGATCTCCAGGCAGGTGTCTCTTTTATTTTAGTGCCATTTCCCCTCAGACATCATCTCCGGGATCTCCAGGCAGGTGTCTCTTTTATTTTGGTGCCATTTCCCTCAGAGATGATCTCCAGGCAGGTGTCTCTTCTGTTTTAGGGCCATTTCCCCTCACAGATGATCTCCATGCAGGTATCTCTCTTCTTTTGGTGCCATTTCCCCTCAGAGATGATCTCCAGGCAGGTGTCTCTTCTTTTTTAACGGCATTTCCCCTCAGAGATGATCTTCAGGATCTCCAGGCAGGTGTCTCTTTTCTTTTAGGGCCATTTTCCCTCACAGATGATCCCAGGATCTCCAGGCAGGTGTCTCTTTTATTTTGGTGCCATTTCCCTCAGAGATGATCTCCAGGCAGGTGTCTCTTCTGTTTTAGGGCCATTTCCCCTCACAGATGATCTCCATGCAGGTATCTCTCTTCTTTTGGTGCCATTTCCCCTTAGAGATGATCCCCAGGCAGGTGTCTCTTTTATTTTGGTGTCATTTCCCCTCAGAGATGATCTCCAGGCAGGTGTCTCTTCTTTTTTAACGGCATTTCCCCTCAGAGATGATCTTCAGGATCTCCAGGCAGGTGTCTCTTTTCTTTTAGGGCCATTTTCCCTCAGAGATCATCTCCGGGATCTCCAGGCAGGTGTCTCTTTTATTTTGGTGCCATTTCCCTCAGAGATGATCTCCAGGCAGGTGTCTCTTTTCTTTTAGGGCCATTTTCCCTCAGAGATCATCTCCAAGATCTCCAGGCAGGTGTCTCTTCTTTTTTAATGGCATTTCCCCTCACAGATGATCTTCAGGATCTCCAGGCAGGTGTCTCTTTTATTTTGGTGCCATTTCCCTCAGAGATGATCTCCAGGCAGGTGTCTCTTTTCTTTTAGGGCCATTTCTCTCCCAGGTCCTGATCCCTTACCTTTATAACATCCCCGAGGGTTTGCATGGCGAGGAAATGACTTTTCCTGGCATAGCTGATGGATGTAACATCCCTGTGCTCCCTTCTCCAGGCATTTCTCCTCCATCATCATCCCTTTCCCTTGTTCCCTTTGGTTTCTCCTCCAAGCAGGTGTTTTAACCCCACATGTCCCCCCAGTACTGTCCCATTTTTGATACCTTCTTCCTAAGGGATGTTCTGTGCATCCACAGGTGGATGCTCCTCTGGAGATCCTAGAACCGACAAAAAGGGTGGAATGCTTCTCTGGCAACTCCAGAACTGGAAAAAAAAGGTGGAATTCTACCATGGCAACTCTGGAAACAAATAAAACCAGTGGGATGAGCCCATGGCAACCCTAGAATTGGCAAAAATGGTGGAATGATTCTGTGGTGACCCTAGAACCCACAGAAATGGTGGAATGATCCTGTGGTGATCCTAGAACCAATAAAAAGGGTGGAATTCTACCATGGCAACCCTAGAAACAAATAAAACCAGTGGGATGATCCCATGGCAACCCTAGAACTGAAAAAAATGATGGAATGATTCTGTGGTGACCCTAGAACCAACAGAAATGATCAAATTGCTCCTCTGGAACCCAAGAACTGGAAAAAAATGGTGGAATTCTCGTCTCGTATCTGTAGAGCCAACAATAAAAGTGGAATGCTCCACTGGAAATCCTAGAACCGACAAAAAGGGTGGAATGCTCCTCTGGCAGCTCCAGAACTGGAAAAAAAAGGTGGAATTCTACCATGGCAGCCCTGAAAACAAATAAAACCAGTGGGATGAGCCCATGGCAACCCTAGAACTGAAAAAAATGATGGAATGATTCTGTGGTGACCCTAGAACCAACAGAAATGATAAAATTGCTCCTCTGGAACCCAAGAACTGAAAAAAAAAAATAGGTGGAATTATCCTCTGGCAACCCTAAAATTAAACAAAAAATAAAATTAAATGCTCCCCTGGCAACCCTAGAATAAACAGAAACAGTGGAATGATCCCATGGCAACCCTAGAACTGACAGAAATTATGGAATGCTCCCCTGGCAATCCTAAACCCAACAAAAAACAATGAGATTCTTGTTTGACAACTCTAGAACCAAGAAAAATTCTGGAATGTTCCGCTGCCATCCCTAAAATCAACAAGAAATGGTGGAATTCTCACCTGGAATCTCCTTTCCCACAGGCAATAAAACCTGGGTTTTATTTAAGGTGGACACCTCTGATCCTTGAGGAATTTTTCACCCTCGTGGCTTCCCAAAGCCACCCTGGATCCAGCAGGGATCAAGGTGGAGGAGATGTTGGGCTCCTCCAGGAGCTCCCAGAATTTGGGGTTCGGGTTTATCTGTAAAGGGTTTGGGGTTCAGGTTTATCCCTAAGTAAATTTATCATTTCTGGCTGATTGTTCATGATGGGGGGTGACAAAACCTCCTGAGTTTGGGGTTATGAGCACCCCAGATCCAGCAGGGATCAGAGTGGAGGAAGAGTTGGGTTCCCCCAGGAGCTCCCAGAATTTGGGGTTCAGGTTTATCTCTAAATAAATTTATCATTTCTGGCTGATTGTTGATGTTGGGGGGTACAAAACCCCCCGGGTTTGGGGGCTCTGAGGGGTCTGTGCCAACACCAAAAGCTTTGGGGAGCCCAAGGACGGGGGCTGCACTTCAGGGGGCAACAAAAATATGGGCAATGTGGGGGTCTTTGGTGTCCTGGGGGATGGAGGTGGGGTCTCTCGGGGATTTGGGGGTCTCCAAAGTATGGGGCAGTGAAGGTGAGGGGTTTCTGGATGGGGGTCTCTGCTGAATGGGATGATGAAGGAGAGGGGGTCTCCACAGGGTGGGGGTCTCAGGTGCCCTGTGGGAGGGAGATGGGGGTCTCTGCTCGGTGGGATGATGAATGAGTGGGGGTCTCCACTCCACAGCATGATGGACACGGGGGTCTTGGCCGCCCTGGGGCTCGGAAGGGGCTCAGCGCACACGGGGGCAGAAGCAGAACGGCAAACCCCGAGCGGTTCCTGTCTCCATCCACATCCCGCGCCCAGCGGCGCTCACAAGGGCTCCTTTAGCGTGCGGGGCGGTCCCGGGACGGTTCCGGGCCGTACCGGGGCCGTTCCAGGGCGGTCCGCGGGCGGTCCCAGGGCGGTTCCCGGGCCGTTCCAGGGCGGTCCGCAGGCAGTACCGGGGCGGTCCCAGGGCGGTTCCCGGGCCGTTCCAGGGCGGTCCGCAGGCAGTACCGGGGCGGTCCTGAGGCGGTTCCAGGGCGGTTCGCGGGCGGTCCCCGGGCGGTTCCGGGGCCGTTCCAGGGCGGTCCGCAGGCAGTACCGGGGCGGTCCTGAGGCGGTTCCGGGGCGGTCCTGAGGCCGTTCCTGGGCGGTTCCCGGGCGGTTCCGGGGCGGTTCCGGGGCGGAGCCGTGGCCGGGGCCGGTGGCGCCATGGCCGCCGCTGCGGGGCTGGCGCTGCTGGCGCTGCTGGCGGCGGCCGGGGCCGAGCGGGGCCGGAAGGTGAGCGGGGCTACCGGAGCTACCGAGGGTACCGGGGGTACCGGGGCTGGGTGGGCCGGGTGCGGAGCTCAGAGCTCGTCCCGCGTTGCGGCGATGGCTGAGACCTCCCCCGTGTCCCCTCCTGGGATCTCGGAGTGCGGGGACACCGGGGTGACCCAGCCAGGGACATCCCGGTGGGTGCGGGTGGGACTCTGTGCTCGCCTGGGGCAGCTCTGCCACCCTCGGTGCTGAGGGGAAACTTGTGCGCTAGTTTGTGGGATAGAAACTTGTGGGATAGTTTGTGGGATAGAAACTTCTGGGATAGTTTGTGGGATAGAAACTTCTGGGATAGTTTGTGGGATAGAAACTTTTGGGATTGTTGTGTTCTCGGGGGATCCTGTCCGGAGCAGGGGCTGGGCTGGACCCGCTGGGGCTCCAACCTTGCGGGGCTTGGGGGAAAAGGGGCTCCCATGTGGGGCTGGAGCTGAACCAGCCCTCGCTGTGTCCTGGCTGACCCCGCCCTGTCACCCCTGTCCTGCGGCGACATGTCCCATGTGTGTCCCTTTGTCCTGATGCAGTGGGACCAGCGTGGCTGTGGGGTGGGAAAGGGGCTTTGGGGTGGGATGGGATGGGGATGGGGCTGTGACGTGGGAAAGGAAGGGGCTGTGGGATAGGAAGGGGCTGTGGGATTGGAAAGGGCTGTGGGATGAGAAGGGGCTGTAGGATGGGATGGGAAAGGAAGGGGCTGTGGGAAGGGGCTATGGGATGAGAAGGGAAGGGCCATTAGGATGGGAAGGGGCTGTGGGAAAGGAAGGGGCTGTGGGATGGGAAGGGGCTGTGGGATGAGAAGGGAAGGGGCTGTGGGGTGGGAAAGGAAGGGGCTGGGGAAGGGAAGGGCCATTAGGATGGGAAGGGTCTGTGGAAAGGAAGGGGCTGTAGAAGGGGAAGGGGCTGTGGAAGGAAAGGGCCATGAGGATGGGAAGCAGCTCAGTGTTGTGAAATGCTGACCAAGCGTGTTGAGCAACACCAGGGCTGCAGAGTCACGGGAGCCCGGGCAGCTGCAGTGTCCCATCCTCCTGTCACACTGGGGCTGTCCTGCTGGGCTCAGAGCCACCCCCAGCCCCGTCCCTGCCCCGCAGGTGTCCATGGAGTACAACCCTGGCTGGAACAGCTCCTCTGTGAACCTGCTGCACGTGCGGGCGGTGGGGCCTGAGGACACCCTGCACTACGTCTGGAGCAGCATCGGGGCCCCTTCTGTGCTCCTGGTGGCCACGCGGAGCCCCAGCAGTGCCCTGAGGGTCAACTGGACCCAGCTGCTGTCACCCAGTCCTGCTGGGGCCGTCTGGATCGACCCTCCCGACAGCGTGGTCTATTCCACAGCCGTGGTGTTCACCAAGGTACTGCTGGCAAGGGGCTGCTCTGGGACAGCTGGGGGTGCCGAGGGTCCCTGGGCAGCTTCCCAGCTCCAGGGAAACCCCCTCCATTCCCATTCCCATCCAGGGCAGTGTCGGAGCTGCTTGGCTGAGGCAGCTCTGCCCCGTTCCCTGGATCACAGCACACTCCCCCGTCCTGCCGGTGCTCCCAACCCCTCTCCCCTCCCTTCCCTGCAGCTCTTCGAGTTCAGCGAGGCCAAACCTTTGGGAGAGCTCTTCTACCCCACCTACGACCTGTCCGAGTTCTCCTGGGAGAGCCTCAACCACACTCTGAACCACACGGCCCTGACGGCCGAGCTCAGGGGGGTCCCGGCCAGCGACCCCGGCGGCGCCTTCGCCAACGGCAGCCTGGCATTCCGGGTATGGCAGGGGCAGGGGGCGCGGGCAGGGGGCTGGGGCCACGTCCAGGGGGCAGGGGGCACAGGCAGGGGGCTGGGGGCATGTCCAGGGGGCGGCAGGCACTGTCCCACTGTCCCTCTGACCTTCGCTGTCCCCCTGACCCCTGCTGTCCCTCTGTTCTCTGTCCCTCCCTGTCCCTCACCGTCCCCATGTCCCTCACTGTCCCTGGCTGTCCCTGTGCCCCGTGTCCCTTGCTGTCCCTCACTGTCCCTCTATCCCTTGTCCCTGTGCCCCGTGTCCCTCGCTGATTGCTGTGCTCTTTGTCCCTTTCTGTCCCTCGCTGTCCCTCTGTTCTGTGTCCCTCGCTGTCCCTCCATCCCTCACTGTTCCTCGCTGTCCCTGTGCCCCGTGTCCTTCACTGTCCCTTGGTGCTCCTCACTGCCCCTTGCTGCCCCTCACTGTCCCCCTGTCCCTCACTGTCCCTGTGTCCCGTGTCCTTCGCTGTCCCTTGCTGCCCCTTACTGTTCCCCTTTCCTTCGCTGCCCCTCCCTGTCCCTCACTGCCCCTCGCTGTCCCTGTGCCCCGTGTCCCTCAATGTCCCTCTTGTCCCTCACTGTCCCTCTTATCCCTCTCTGTCCCCCTGTCCCTGGCTGTCCCTGTGCCCCGTGTCCCTCGCTGTCCCTTGCTGTCCCTCACTGTCCCTGGCTGTCCCTCTGCCCTGTGTCCCTCACTGTCCCTGTGCCCCCTGCTCCTCACTGTCCCTGTGCCCCGTGTCCCTCACTGCCTCACTGTCCCACTGTCCCTCTCTGTCCCCCTGACCCTCACTGTCCCTCTGTCCCCTGTCCTTCACTGTCCCTGTGTCCCTCTGTCCCTGGCTGTCCCTGTGCCCCGTGTCCCTCTCTGTCCCTCACTGTCCCTGGCTGTCCCTGCCCCCCTGACCCTCACTGTCCCCGTGCCCCGTGTCCCTCGCTGTCCCTGCTGTCCCTCACTGCCCCCGTGCCCTGTGTCCCTCGTTGTCCCTCGCTGCCCCTCACTGTCCCCGTGCCCTCTGTCCCTCACTGTCCCTGCTGTCCCTCACTGCCCCCGTGCCCTGTGTCCCTCACTGTCCCTTGCTGCCCCTCACTGTCCCTGTGCCCTCTGTCCCTCACTGTCCCTCACTGTCCCTCGCTGCCCCTCACTGTCCCTGTGCCCTCTGTCCCTCACTGTCCCTCACTGTCCCTCGCTGCCCCTCACTGTCCCTGTGCCCTCTGTCCCTCACTGTCCCTCGCTGCCCCTCACTGTCCCCGTGCCCCGTGTCCCCTCAGGTGGCAGCGTACGAGGGCAGCGGCCGCGCGGTGCGGCTGCCGCGGCTGCTGCACACGGCGGACAGCTCGCAGCTGCAGTTCGTGCTGGCCGGGGTGCTGCCCCGCGGGAACGGCTCCCGCTTCGTGCTGCAGCTGGCCGCGCTGGAGCCGCCGGGCACGCAGCGGCGCCTGCGGGCGCGGAGCTCCATCGACGACGAGTACGCGCCCAGCGTCTTCCAGGTGAGCCGGGAGGGCCTCTCAGTCAATAAACTGATCGATTAATCCGTCTGGTAATTGATATTCATCTATCTGATAGATTGATATTAGCTAGAGTAATAGAAACTAATAGAATTGATATTCATCTATCTGATAGATCGATATTAGGTAGAGTAATGTAAGCTAATAGAATTGATATTCATCTATCTGATAGATCGATATTAGGTAGAGTAATATAAACTAATAGAATTGATATTTGTCTATCTGATAGATTGGTATTAGGTAGAGTAATATAAACTAATAGAATTGATATTCATCTATCTGATAGATTGATATTAGCTAGAGTAATATGAACCAATAGAATTGATATTCGTCTATCTGATAGATTGATATTAGCTAGAGTAATATAAACTAATAGAATTGATATTCGTCTATCTGATAGATTGATATTAGCTAGAGTAATATAAACCAATAGAATTGATATTCATCTATCTGATAGATTGATATTAGCTAGAGTAATATGAACTAATAGAATTGATATTCATCTATCTGATAGATCGATATTAGGTAGAGTAATGTAAGCTAATAGAATTGATATTCATCTATCTGATAGATCGATATTAGGTAGAGTAATATAAACTAATAGAATTGATATTTGTCTATCTGATAGATTGGTATTAGGTAGAGTAATATAAACTAATAGAATTGATATTCATCTATCTGATAGATTGATATTAGCTAGAGTAATATGAACCAATAGAATTGATATTCGTCTATCTAATAGATTGATATTAGCTAGAGTAATATAAACTAATAGAATTGATATTCGTCTATCTGATAGATTGATATTAGCTAGAGTAATATAAACCAATAGAATTGATATTCATCTATCTGATAGATCGATATTAGCTAGAGTAATATGAACTAATAGAATTGATATTCGTCTATCTAATAGATTGATATTAGCTAGAGTAATATAAACTAATAGAATTGATATTCGTCTATCTGATAGATTGATATTAGCTAGAGTAATATAAACCAATAGAATTGATATTCATCTATCTGATAGATCGATATTAGGTAGAGTAATATAAACTAATAGAATTGATATTCATCTATCTGATAGATTGATATTAGCTAGAGTAATATGAACTAATAGAATTGATATTCGTCTATCTAATAGATTGATATTAGCTAGAGTAATATGAACTAATAGAATTGATATTCGTCTATCTGATAGATTGATATTAGCTAGAGTAATATGAACCAATAGAATTGATATTCATCTATCTGATAGATTGATATTAGCTAGAGTAATATAAACTAATAGAATTGATATCCATCTATCTGATAGATTGATATTAGCTAGAGTAATATGAACTAATAGAATTGATATTCATCTATCTGATAGATTGATATTAGGTAGAGTAATATAAACTAATAGAATTGATATCCATCTATCTGATAGATTGATATTAGCTAGAGTAATAGAAACCAATAGAATTGATATCCATCTATCTAATAGATTGATATTAGCTAGAGTAATAGAAACTAATAGAATTGATATCCATCTATCTGATAGATTGATATTAGCTAGAGTAATATGAACTAATAGAATTGATATTAGTCTATCTAATAGATTGATATTAGGTAGAGTAATATAAACTAATAGAATTGATATTCATCTATCTGATAGATTGATATTAGGTAGAGCAATATAAACTAATAGAATTGATATTCATCTATCTAATAGATTGGTGTTAGATTAATAAAAATTAATACAATTGATATCAATTTAGCTAATATTAATCTATTAGATAGATTAATATAAATTCTATTAATTTATATCAATCTAAAATCAATCTATTAGATTAATATCAATGAATAGAATTGATATCAATCTAATATCAATCTGTCTAAAATCAATCTATTAGATAGATTAATATCCATTAATAGAATTGATATTAATCTGTCTCATATCAATCGATTAGATCCATTAATAGGATTGATATTATTCTGTCTGCTATCAATCCATTAGATAGATCAATATCCATTAATAGAATTGATATTAATTAATCTACTACCAATCCATTCGATCGATCAATATCCATTAATAGAATTGATACTAATCTATTATCAATCCATTTGATAGCTCAATATCCATAAATAGAATTGATATTAATCTGTCTCATATCAATCGATTAGATCGATTAATAGAATTTCTAATCTATCTACTACCAACCCATTAGGTAGATCAATATCCGTTAATAGAATTTATATTAATTGATCTACTACCAATACATTTGATAGATCAATATCCATTAACAGAATTGATATTAATCTATTGTCAGTCTATTAGATAGAATAATATCCATTAATAGAATTGATACTAATCTATTGTCAATCCATTAGATAGATCAATATCCATTAATAGAATTTATATTCATCTATCTAATAGATTGATATTAGATTAATAGAATTTATATTAATCTAGCTAATATCAATCTATTGGATAGATCCATATAAATTAATAGAATTGGTATTAATCTGTCTAATATCAATCTATTACAAAGATTAATGTCCATTAATGATCTACTTGATATTTATCTAATATCAATCTAGCTAATATTAATCTATTAGATAGATCCATATCAATTAATAGAATTTATAATAATCTAATAATAATATAGATTATAATATAATAATAATATATATTATAATAATTTATAATATATATTATAATAATTTATAATATCTAATATCAATGTAGCCAATATCAGTCTATTAGATAGATAATTTCAGGGATGGCCCTCAGTCAATTAACTGATCGATTAATCAATATGTTCATTGATATTGTCTATCCAATAAATTGATATTAGCTAGAGTAATATAAACTAATAGAACTGATATTAATCTATGTAATAGATTGACATTAGACTAATAGAATTTATATTTAGCTAATATTAATCTATTACATAGATTAATATAAACGAATAAAATTGATATTAATCTAGCTAATATAATCTATTACATAGATTAATATCCATTAATGATCTACTGGATATTTATCTAATATCAATCTAGCTAATATCAATCTATTAGATAGATCAATATCCATTAATAGAATTGATATTAATCTGTCTAATATCAGTCTATTAGATAGATCAATATCCATTAATAGAATTGATATTAATCTATCTACTACCAATCCATTCGATACAATAATATCCATTAATAGAATTGATATTAATCTATCTGCTATCAATCCATTAGATAGATCAATATCCATTAACAGAATTGATATTAATCTATCTATTATCAATCCATTCGATAGATCAATATCCATTAACGGAATTTATATTAATCTGTCTCATATCAATCGATTAGATCGATTAATAGAATTTCTATTCATCTATCTACTGCCAATCCATTAGATAGATCAACATCCATTAATAGGGATGATATTCACCTACAATCAATCCATTAGCTAGCTCAATACCCATTATTAGAACGCACAGGAATCGCTGTCCTGCTGCCCCGGTGACCCCCTGTCCGTCCATCCGTCTGTCCGTCCGTCTGTCCGTCCGCAGGAGCTGTCTCTGGTGGCCGAGCCCCCGAACGGCACTGGTGGCTCCACGCTGTCCTTCCTGCCGTGACATTAATCTGTCTCATATCAATCTATTAGATCCATTAATAGAATTTCTATTAATCTATCTACTATCAATCCATTCGATAGATCAATATCCATTAATAGAATTGATATTAATCTGTCTATTAGATAGCTCAATATCCATTAACAGGGATGATATTCACCTACAATCAATCCATGAGCTAGCTCAATACCCATTATTAGAACGCATAGGAATCCCTGTCCTGCTGCCCCGGTGACCCCCTGTCCGTCCATCCGTCTGTCCGTCCGCAGGAGCTGTCTCTGGTGGCCGAGTCCCCGAACGGCACTGGCGGCTCCGCGCTGTCCTTCCTGCAGTGATATTAATCTGTCTCATATCAATCGATCAGACCCATTAATAGAATTTCTATTAATCTATCTACTATCAATCCATTCAATAGATCAATATCCATTAAAGGGATGATATTAATCTACAATCAATCCATTCAATAGCTCAATATCCATTAACAGGGATGATATTCATCTACAATCAATCCATTAGCTAGCTCAGTACCCATTAGCAAAACGCACAGGAATCGCTGTCCTGCTGCCCGGTGACCCCCTGTCCATCTGTCCGTCCGTCTGTCCGTCCGCAGGAGCTGTCGCTGGTGGCCGAGCCCCCGAACGGCACCGGCTCTCCTCTGTCCTTCCTGCAGTGGAAGGCGGCCGCCTACGGCTCGCCCAGCCCGCGGCGCGAGGACGGCGTGCGGTGCCGGGCCGGGGCGCTGCGCGCGGCCAACGGGAGCCTGCCCGCGGCCGCCGTGCCGCGCGCCTTCCTCGGGGACACCGGCTGCGCCCTCAGCGTCCTCAACGTGACCTTCGGCGGCGAGGAGGGACACGTCTACCAGGAGAGGAGGTACCTCAGCTGGTGAGTCTGGGGGCTCTGAGGGGTCTGGGGGGTCTCAGATGGTGAGTGAGGGGTCTGGGGGGTCTGGGGGGGTCTCAGATGGTGAGTCAGGGGCGTCAAGGGGTCTGGGGGGTCTCAGCTGTGAGTGAGGGGTCTGGGGTACCTCAGATGGTGAGTGAGGGGTCTGGGGGGTCTCAGATGGTGAGTCAGGGGATCTGAGGGGTCTGGGGTATCTCAAATGGTGAGTCAGGGGTCTGGGGGGTCTCAGATGGTGAATGAGGGGTCTGGGGGGTCTCAGATGGTGAGTGAGGGGTCTGGGGGGTCTCAGATGATGAGTCAGGGGATCTGAGGGGTCTGGGGTATCTCAAATGGTGAGTCAGGGGTCTGAGGGGTCTGGGGTACCTCAGATGGTGAGTGAGGGGAGTCTGGGGTACCTCAGCTGTGAGTGAGGGGTCTGGGGGGTCTGGGGTACCTCAGATGGTGAGTGAGGGGAGTCTGGGGTACCTCAGCTGTGAGTGAGGGGTCTGAGGGGTCTGGGGTACCTCAGATGGTGAGTGAGGGGAGTCTGGGGGGTCTCAGATGGTGAGTGAGAGGTCTGAGGGGTCTCAGCTGTGAGTCAGGGGTCTGGGGTACCTCAGATGGTGACTGAGGGGGTCTGGGGGGTCTCAGCTGCGAGTGAGGGGGCTCTGAGGGGTCTCAGGGGGTGCTGCTGGTGCAGAGGGCTCTGAGGGGATGTTCCTGGTCACTGACCACGTGCAGAGGGGTCTGAAGGGTCTGAGGGGATGTTCTGGTCACTAAAGACGGGCAGAGGGGTCCAAAAGGATAATCCTGGTCACTGACAATGTGCTGAAGGGTCTGAGGGGATGTTCTGGTCACTAAGGATGTGCGGAGGGGTCTGAAAGTTCTGAAAGGATGTTCCTGGTCACTAAAGATGTGCAGAGGGGTCTGAGGGGGTGCTGCTGGTCCAGAGGGGTCCAACAGGATGTTCCTGGTCACTAAGGATGTACAGAGGGGTCTGAGGGGACGTTCCTGGCCACTAAGGCTGTGCACTTTGGGCCCTGGCAGGTCTCAGGGTTTCCCTATTCAGTATCAATCTCCATTCCAAAGTCAGGGTTCCCCTCTAATCCTGCAGCAAAGGCTCCACAGCTCCTTGAGCAGCCTCACCCTGGCCTGACCCCTCTCCCCCCGGGACGGAGCCCACCCTGCCCTGATCGGTGCCATCCCCCCTTTGCAGGTCGGTGCTGCTGGGCTTCGGGGAGCCCCCCAGGGACAGCTTCTCCCCTCTGGTGATCTCCATCACGGCCGTGGCGCTGGGCACGCCGCTGGCCATGCTGCTGCTGGGCAGCTGCCTGCTGCTGCTGGCACAGAGACGGCGCTACTCGGAGTACGAGCCCATCAACTGAGGGGGCCGGGCCGGAGACCCCCGGGATCCTCCCCTCAAATCCTGGATCCTCCCATTCCGGATCCTCCCATTCCCGGGATTCCCGGATTCCCTTCCCGGGAGTGGCCGTGGCTGTGCCGCCCCCTCTGCCCCCCGAGGGGACCGGGGGACGCCTGCAGGTGCCCCCTCACCCCTGTGTCCCCCTGCCCAGTGCCGCTGCTGCGCTCCCTGCCCGGGTTTTTCCTGATCCACGCAGCAAAGGGAAGCGATGGGGGGAGTTTGGTCAGGGAAATCCTCCTCTTCCTCTTCTCCTTTTCTCCTTCTCTTCCTCCTCCTTCTTCTTTTCTCCTTGTCTTCCTCTTCTCCTCCTCCTCCTTTTCTCCTCTTCCTCCTCTTCCTTTTCTCTTTCTCTTTCTCCTCTTCTTCTTTTCCTCCTCCTCCTTTTCTACTCCTCCTCCTCTTCCTCCTCTTCCTCATCATTCTTTTCTCCTTCTCTTCCTCCTCTTCTTCTTTTCCTCCTCCTCCTTTTCTCCTCTTCATCCTCCTCCTTTTCTCCTCCTCTTCCTCCTCTTCATCTTCTCCTCCTCTTCTTGCTCCTCCTCCTCCTCTTTTTTCCTTCTTCATCTTCTTCTCCTCCTCCTCCTCCTTTTCTCCTTCTCTTCCTCCTCTTCTTCTCCACCTCCTTTTCTCCTCTTCCTCCTCCTCTTCCTTTTCTCTTTCTCTTCCTCCTCTTCATCTTCTCCTCCTCTTCTTCCTCCTCCTCCTCTTTTTTGCTTCTCTTCCTCCTCTTCTTCTTTTCCTCCTCCTCCTTTTCTACTCTTCCTCCTCTTCCTCTTCCTCCTTTTCTCCTTCTGTCTTCCTCTTCTTCTTTTTCCTCCTCCTCCTCTCCCAAGGGACACAACCACTGCTGGCCAAGGACTGTCCCCAGTGCCACACCCCGGGCTGCTCCAGCCCCGCTCCTGCTCCCAGCACACCCCAGCAGCTCCTCCCTGCTCCCCGTTCCTGCTGGGACCCCCAGTGCCGGTCCCAGCACTGCTCAAGCTCAGGTGTGTCCTGCGGGGCCCTGCAGGGCTGGATCCCAGCTCTGCCCGTGGCCCGGAGCTCCTCGGGGCTCTCACAGGGATCTGGGGCCCTGCTGGCTCCGGGTTCTCCATCACTGACTCGTCTTCAACCAAATAAAGTGGATTTCTAGACACAGGTTCCTGTGGGAATGCTGTGCTGGGGGCGAGGAAGCGGAGGAGGAGGGCAGCTCCTGGCAGGGTTGGGACAATGCTGGAGCTCAGCAGGAGCCTCTACCCTGGACTGAGGTGTGGGATTTGGGGATGGGCTGTAGCTTCAATTGAGCAGGGGGTTCCCTTCAGCTTGAGCTCCTCCTCACACGGATCTGGGGCCCTGCTGGCTCTGAATTCTCCATCACTGACTTGTCTTCAACCAAATAAAGTGGATTTCTAGGCACAGGTTCCTGTGGGAATGCTGTGCTGGGGGCGAGGAAGAGGAGGGCAGCTCCTGGCAGGGTGCTGGAGCTCAGCAGGAGCCAAGGGACTGAGGTGTGGGATTTGGGGAGGGGGACGGGGGTTCCTTTGAGCTGTGGGGTCACTGAGGGTCCAGGGCTGGGCTGTCACTTGAGAGAGTCACAGAATCCTGGAATCTCCCCACAGGGACCAGCCAGTCCAAGCCCTGGCCCTGCACTGACGCCCCAAAATGGGAGCGTTGTCTAAACCCTCCTGGAGCTCGGGCAGCCCTGGGGAGCCTCAGGGGGAAGAACCTTTCCCTGATAATCCATCCTAAACCTCCCTGACACAGCTCCAGGATCCCTGGGGTGCTGTCCCTGCTCACAGGGAGCTGCCCCCGCTGAGGGAACTGCTTGAGATCTGTGTCCTGAAAGAGGAACAAGGAAAAAAAGCTCAGCAGAAAGTTCCAAACTTCCCTTTCAGCTCTCCAGAGAGGAACCTCCTGTTCCACTGCAGCCTGAGGAGGGCAGGAAGGGAAACTGGGGGAGGTTCCATGGGGAGCTCGGTGTGGTTTTTGGGCAGAGAACTGAGGGGTCTGGGGGCAGGGTGAGGGATCTGGGACAAGATGAGGGGTCTGGGGCCGCCCCCTCCCCATCCCGGGGGTCAGGATGAGGGGTTTGGGGCAGGATGAGGGGTCTGGGGGCGCCCCCTCCCCATCCCGGGGGTCAGAATGAGGGGTTTGGTGCAGGAGGAGGGGTCTGGGGGCGCCCCCTCCCCATCCCGAGGTCCCCGCTTGTGCGGCTCCTGCAGTACCGCGCTCTCACCACGAGGCGGCGACAGCAGCGGCGCGGGCCCGAGGGCGGCACCGACGCTGCCGCTCCTCGCTTTGGTCTCCGGGACAGCCCGGGCGGGGCAGCACCGGCGGCCGTTCCTCACCGGGAGGCAGCGGCGGCAGCCCCCGGAGCCCCTCAACCCCTCGGTGCCGGTACCGAGGCCTCTCAGCCCCCCGGTGCCGGTATCGGCGGGTGGTGGCAGCGCCACTGCGCATGTGCGGAGCCTGAGGTGCAGTACCGGCCTTTGGCCACCGGGCGGCGACAGCGCCCTGTGGGCTGTCCGTGTGCGGGGCGGGGCCGGCCCGGTTCGGGATCCCCCGGTACCGCCTTTGGTCCGGGACCCCCCGGTACCGCCTTTGGTCCAGGACCCCGGTACCGCCTTTGGCCCGGGACCCCCCGGTGCTGCCTCTGGTACCGCCTCTGGTACCGCCTTTGGTCCGAGACCCCCCGGTACTGCCTTTGGTACCGCCTTTGGTCCGGGACCCCGGTACCGCCTTTGGTCCGAGACCCCCCGGTACTGCCTTTGGTACCGCCTTTGGTCCGGGACCCCGGTACCGCCTTTGGTCCGGGACCCCCCGGTACTGCCTCTGGTACCGCCTTTGGTCCGAGACCCCCCGGTACCGGCTCTGGTGCACTGGGAGCTCCCTGGGGTGTACTGGATCTTACTGGGGCACACTGGGAGCAGTGGGTGCGGGGCAATGCCCGGGGCAGTACCGGGGCAGTACCGGGTCAGCGAGTGCGGGGCCGTGCCCGGGCGGCGGCACCGGCACAGGAACGCCGTGTGCTGCCAGCGCATTCCTGCCTGAGTCACCGCCGCCTCTGCCCGGCCCTGCCCCGCACCCACTGCCCCGCACCCACTGCCCGGTACTGCCCCGGTACTGCCCCGCACCCATTGACCGCTGCCTGCACACCCGTGTGCCCTCAGAACCCCAAATCCCCCAAACACCCCCAAGCCGCAGCCATTCAACACTCTCTGTGCCCCCCAACCCCTAAATCCCCCCAAACAGCCCCTGTGCCCCCCATAGCCCCTAAACCCCCTAAAATCCCCCCAAACCACATCCACTAAACACCCCCTGTTGCTCCCCCAACCCCTAAATCCCCCCCAAACAGCCCCTGTGCCCCCCATAACCCTCAGGCCAGGGGGGGCTGGGAGTTCGGGAGAGGAGGAGGAGGAAGAGGAGGAGATGAAGAAGAAGAGGAGGAAGAAGAGGAGGAGCCTTCATGGATCAGCAGCCCAGTGCCCACGCCAGGCTCGGGAGGCAGGGAAGGGGATTTGGGGTGCCGGGGGCACCCGAATTCCTGGAAAAAGGAACAAAACCCCCCTGGGGAGGGGGGGGGGGGGGGTCAGGATGTGCCACCCGCCCACTCCTAAAAACCCAACCCTAAAAACCCCAAATCTTCGTCATCTCAGCCCAAATGAGTCACTCCCCCCCCACCCCCGCTTCCTCCCCCCGCAGGGACAATCCCGGCGAGCTGAGGGGGGGTCCCGGCACCCCAAAAACCTCAGGGTCCCCTCCCTGCCATTGGCAGAGCCCCTCTCCCCATCTTGGGGTGGGGTCCCCCCCAAATTGCCAGGATCTCCCTCCCCTTGCCCAAAAAAATGGGGGGGAAAGGGCAGTAATGGAGGGCAAACCCTCTCCCCAAAAATCATCTCTGTCCTAGGGTGGGGTCCCCCCAAATCCCAGGATCTCCCCAAGGACCCCCCATTAAAAGGACCCCCCCATTAAAAAATCCCAAGGATCCCCCACAGAAGGACCCCCATAAAAGGGGGGAAAGGGCAGCGACCCCCCCAAAAAAAAGGGGAAATCTCTGCCCCACAACACCCCTGAGCCCCAGGGGGAAAACCCCACACCTGGAGCGTGACAGAAACCCCAAAAATGAGCACAGATTTGGGTATTTTGGGGGGGGGATTTTTGGTGCATTTGCATGAACCCCCTCCTCGGCAGATTTCGGGCTCGGAGCTGCTTCCCCAAAATTCCCCCACCCCAAAAGCGGCCGGGCCAGGTGTTGGGGTGCCGCGGGCTGCAGCAGCACCCCCCTTCCTGCAGCAGCTGAATTTTGAATTTTTTTGAATTTTCGGTGGTGAATCCTCCCCCCTTCCCCTCCCCCAGCTCTTATTTACAGCCCGGTTCGGGGAAGCGGCGGCGGCTTCTGAGAAAAGCCCCGGTGGGGACGGAACCGGAAAGCTCCGGGTTATCGGCGGGGCCGGGCGGCTTCCAGGAAACGCGGCGCCAAACTGCGGCTAAAGGCACCCCGAAAGTGCCAAAAGCACCCCAAGACTGCTGCTAAAAGCACCCCGAAACTGCTACAGAAACCTGCACCCCGAAACTGCCAAAAGCACCCCGAAACTGCTGCTAAAGGCACCCCTAAACTGCTGCTAAAAGCACCCCAAAACTGCTAAAAGCACCCCAAAACTGCTGCTAAAGGCACCCCAAAACTGCTACAGAAACCTGCACCCCAAAAGTGCCAAAAGCACCCCAAAACTGCTACAGAAACCTGCACCCCAAAACTGCTGCTAAAGGCACCCCAAAACTGCTACAGAAACCTGCACCCCAAACCTGCTGCTAAAAACACCACAAAACTGCTGCAAAAAACCCAAAACTGCTGCAGAAACCTGCACCCCAAAACTGCTGCTAAAGGCACCCTAAAACTGTTGCAGAAACCTGTGCCCCAAAACTGCTGCTAAAAGCACCCCAAAACTGCTGCTAAAGGCACCCCAAAACTGCTGCTAAAAGCACCCCAAAACTGTTGCTACAGGCACCCTGAAACTGCTGCTACAGAAACCCCAAAACTGCTGCTAAAGGCCCCCCAAAACTGCTACAGAAACCTGCACCCTAATACCCCCCAGGAACCCCAAAACTGCTGCAGGAACCTGCACCCCAAAACTGCTGCAGGCACCCCAAAGCTGCTGCTGCAGAAACCCCAAAACTACTACAGAAATCTCCACCCTAACACCCTCCAGTCACCCCAAAACTGCTACAGGAACCCCCACCCTAACACCCCCCAGGAACCCCAAAACTGCTGCAGGCCCCTGCACCCCAAAACTGCTGCAGAAACCCCGAAACTGCTCCAGGCCCCGGCACCCCAGTTCCTCCCCAGCCAGCACCCACAGCCGACCCCCCCCTGCACCCCAACTCGCCCCACCCCATCCCCTGGGAGCCACCAACAACACCCCAAACCCCCCAAGCACCCACACCCCAATTTCGGGGCCACCAACACCCCAAAACCCTGTGAGGCACCAATGCCCCAATTTCCACCTTCACCCCAACTCCTCCCAGGCACCCACACCCAAATTTAGGGGCCACCAACACCCCAAAATCCGGGAATTCCCCCCACCCTGAGCTCTACCTGCACTCCAACCTCTCTGAGCCACCAGCACCCCAATTTTCACCTGCACCCCAACTTCTCTCAGGCACCCACACCCCAATCTGGGAGCCACCAACACCCCAAAACCCTGGGATTCCCCCACACCCTGAGCTCCACCTGTGCCCCAACTTTCACCTGCACCCCAACTTCTCCCAGGCACCCACACCCAAATTTAGGTGCCATCAACACCCCAAAAACCTGTGAGGCATCTGCACCCCAATTTTCCCCTGCACCCCAAACCCCTGGGAGCCACCAGCATCCCAGATTTCACCAACACCCCAACTCCTCCCGGGCACTGACACCCAAATTTAGGAGTCACCAGCACCTCAAGTTTCACCTTCACCCCAAACCCCTCCCAGGTACCCACACCCAAATTTAGGGGCCACCAGCACCCCAGAATCCTGTGAGGCACCAACACCCCAACTTTCATCTGCACCCCAAACCCCTGGGAGCCACCTGAACCCAAATTTTTCCCCTGCACCCCCAACCCCTCCCAGCCACCCACACACAAAATTTAGGAGCCACCAGCACCCCAAGTTTCACCTGCACCCCAAATTCCACCCACACCCCAACCCCCTGGGAGTCCCCCCCTCACCCTGAGCTCCCCCTGCACCCCAAAACCCCCCGAGCCCCCCCAAAACCCCCCCCAAACCCGCCCATTCTCCCTTTGCATGTTTCCATGGCAACCTTTGCATGCAGGCCCCGCTGCGCCCGAACAGGCCCAAAATATCCCCACAGACACAGCGCTGCAAAAAACACCCAAAGAACACCAAAAACCCCCCGAAAACCGGAAAACCAAAGCGAAACAAAACAAAAACCACCCCGAAAAAAGCAGAAAACCCACACCCAGCAGCGTCCTGCACTCTGGGCTGAGTCACTCTGGGCTGGTTTGGGGACCACGGCCTGGCTTGGTGGCCCGGGTGTGGATTTTGGGGCAGGATTTTGCATTTCCTGAGAAATTTGGGGCAGGATTTTTCCTTTCCAGACCATTTTGGGACAGGATTTCGCATTTCCAGAGCATTTTGGGGCAGGATTTTGCATTTCCAGAGGATTTTGGGGCAGGATTTTTCCTTTCCAGAGCATTTTGGGGCAGGATTTTGCCTCTCCTCATGATTTTTGGGCAGGATTTTCCATTTGGCCAAGGATTTAGAGACAGGATTTTGCATTTCCTGAGGATTCTGGGGAAAGGATTTTCCATTTCCAGAGGATTTTGGGGCAGGATTTTGCATTTCCAGAGCCTTTTGGGGCAGGATTCTGCCTCTGCCATCCACCCCAAACCTGCAGGGATGGGAATTTGGGGTGCAGGGACCCCCCTAAAGAGGGGGAAAAACGAGATTTTAAAAGGGGAGGGAAACTGCAGCAGTGCTGGGTGAGGCCCTGGCACAGATTCTCCAGAGAATTCCTGAATCCCCCATCCCTGGAATTGTCTGGACAGGAGCTTGGATGAACCTGGAAGATCTCCATGGTCAGGAGGTGGAAAAAAAAAGAATTTTAAGGTCTCTCCCCACCCAATCCAACCTGGAATTCTGTGATTAAAACCCCACAGAGATGGGAATGAGGATGGCAATGTCCCAATGCCCCCAAAGCTGCAGGTCCCTTTTTTTTGGGGGGCGGTGGCACAGCCCAAATGCTGGGGAGGGAAAACGAGTTTGGCAGCAGAGGAATGAGAAAAAAAAAAAAAGACATTTATTGACCAAACTACAGCTTGTTGTGCACACAAGCAGGGCCTGGCTGTAGCACCAGGGCTGGGCCGGGCTCCAGGGGACACCTGGGGACAAGGGGGGTCCCATGGGGTCCCACCAGTGCAGCCAGGGTGGGCAAGGAGCCCCTTGGGCATCAAAATCCCCTGGCGGGGAGCCCTGAAGGAGCTGCAGGAGCAGCTCCAGAACATTCTACATTCAACCATCAGCTCTGTCCAGCTCATGGCTCGGAGGAGGAGGAGGAGGAGGAAGGGGAGAGAAGGAAGTGGCCACAAGGAACTTCCACAGCTCCCCCACCCCCACCACGAGGGAGCGAACACCAAAAAAAAATAAAGATTTAAAAGCAAAACCAGAACCATCAGCTGCTGCCAGCCAGCCGTGGTCACAGCCAGGCCACTGCTGCTTGTCACCCTCTGTCACCCTCCCAGGGGGAAAGGCTGGAGTGGAGTCAAAAACGCTGCTTCCCTCAGGAATGAAGCCACATTCACAATGAATTCCTCCTTTTTTTTTGTATCGTCAGCTCTGTAAAAATGTATATATTCTACAGATTTATAGACATTTACAGGTTCTCTATATCCTCCCCAGCCAACCGGGGGTGGTTTTTTTTTTTTTACATAATTACAAAATGCATTTGTTATTTCTGAACTGGCTGTGTGAGTGGGGCCAGGACTGAGTTTGGGGTGACCCCCAGCCCCTGCAAGCCCTGTGCCAAGGGGAGGGAAGGGGCTGGGCAGGGCTGCAGCTCGGTGGCACCGGCTCTGGCACGGCTCTGGGCACTCCCTGGCAGCACCTGGCTGCAGGTGCAGCCTGGCACAACATTTCCAGCATGCAGTGCTTCTGCTCCAGAGCAGCAGAGCTGCGGGTTTAGGCAGGGCAGAGAGGCAGCAGAAGGTGCTATTTCCAGAGAAAAAAAAAAAAAAGTTTAAAAAAAAACCCAAAAAACCCCCACACACAACCCACAAGCCTCAAAACATCTGCTCCAGGCTCAGCTGCCTCGCCCAGCCCAGCAGGAGCTGCTGGAGATGGTTCCCTCTGGGATCCAAGTGAAGCCAAGTCCACCTGAGGGAAGCAGAGAGGAAAAAAAATCTCTTCCCAAAGCCACAAATCCTCCATCCATCCATCAGCTGGGATCACACCTTCCTCTTCCTCAGCAGCCAGCTGCGCTCCGCGGACAGCTCCACGTCCTCCTGGGGTCACTCAAGTCCAGCTTCAGAGGGAGCAGGGCGGCTGTGCAGCCCCAGGGAGCCAAAGTCCTCCCCAAATGCTCCCCAAAATGCTCCCCAAAAGTGTCCAGGGCAGCTCCAGGCTCACCGGATCATGTAGGCCAGGCTGGCGCCCAGGCCGGCCACCCCCGCGAAGGCCATCAGAACGTTCCGGATGCTGCTCTCCAGGTCCTCCACGCGGAAAAAGTCCACAAAGCCCTCCTGGCAGAGAGAGGAGAGGGGGGTCAGATGGGGGGACAGCTGGCTGGCACAGCCCCCAGACCCATTTCAGCTTCAAAGAGCCCCAGACCCATTGCAGCCTCAAACACCCCCAGACCCATTTCAGCCTCAAACACCCCCAGACCCATTTCAGCCTCAAAGAGCCCCAGACCCATTGCAGCCTCAGAGCCCCAGACCCATTTCAGCCTCAAACACCCCCAGACCCATTTCAGCCTCAAACACCCCCAGCCTCATTTCATCCTGCTCATCCACTGTGCTCCCCCAGCCCCACTTCAGCCTCAAACAGCCCCCAGACCCATTTCAGCCTAAAACACCCCCCAATCCCATTTCATCCTGCACATCCCATTGTGCTCCCCCATCCCCATTTCAGCCTCAAACAGCCCCTGTGCTACCCCAGCCCCATTTCATCCTAAAACATCCCCCAGCCCCATTTCAGCCTCAAACATCCCCAGACCCATTTCAGCCTCCAATATCCCCCAGACCCATTTCATCCTGCAAATCCCCAGCCCCATTTCATCCTACACATCCTACTGGGCACCCTCAGCCCCACTGCATCCTAAAACATCCCCCAGCCCCATTTCAGCCTAAAACACCCCCAGCCCCATTTCAGCCTCCAATATCCCCTGTGCTACCCCAGCCTCATTTAAGCCTAAAACATCCCCCAGCCCCATTTCATCCCGCACATTCCCAGCCCAATTTCAGCCTCAAATATCCCCCAGACCCATTTAAACCTGCACATCCCAATGTTCTCCCTGTGCTCCCCCAGCCCCATTTCATCCTGCACACCCCCAGCCCCA
Source organism: Melozone crissalis (assembly GCF_028551555.1). Taxonomy (NCBI): domain Eukaryota; kingdom Metazoa; phylum Chordata; class Aves; order Passeriformes; family Passerellidae; genus Melozone; species Melozone crissalis. Next base: position 131,199 of record NW_026535924.1, on the reverse strand, counting down.
TTTCAGCCTCAAACATCCCCAGACCCATTTCAGCCTCAAACATTCCCTGTGCTCCCCCAGACCCATTTCAGCCTCAAATATCCCCCAGACCCATTTCATCCTGCACATCCCCAGATCCATTTCAGCCTAAAACAGCCCCACCCCATTTCGGCCTCAAACAGCCCCTGTGCACCCCCAGCCCCATTTCATCCTAAAACACCTCCAGCCCCATTTCAGCCTGCTCATCCCATTGTGCTCCCCCAGCCCCATTTCAGCCTCAAATATCCCCCAGCCCCATTTCATCCTGCAAATCCCCAGACCCATTTCAGCCTAAAACACCCCCAGCCCCATTTCAGCCTCATATATCCCCCTGCACATCCCCAGACCCATTGCATCCTAAAACATTCCCAGCTCCATTTCAGCCTCAAACACCCCCAGACCCGTTTCATCCTGCACATCCCCTGTGCACATCCCCATCCCCATTTCAGCCTCAAACATCCCCAGCCCCATTTCATCCTAAAACACGCCCTGTACTTCCCCCAGCCCCATTTCATCCTGCACATCCCCCAGCCCCATTTCATCCTGCTCATCCCCTGTGCTCCCCCAGCCCCATTTCATCCTGCACATCCCCAGCCCCATTCCATCCTGCTCATCCCCTGTGCTCCCCCAGCCCCATTCCATCCTGCTCATCCCCTGTGCTCCCCCAGCCCCATTCCATCCTGCTCATCCCCTGTGCTCCCCCAGCCCCATTCCATCCTGCACATCCCCCAGCCCCATTCCATCCTGCTCATCCCCTGTGCACCCCCAGCCCCCTTCCAGCCACCCCAGCCCTCCCAGGGCTGCCCTGATTTTGGGAATGCTGCCCCCAAGCTGGGCAGGAACACTCCAAAAACTGCTTTATTACCTCAAACCACCTCAGCCAGCTCATGCTGAGTGCATCCTACAGCCCCACAGCCCCCCTGGTGACAGCGAGCCAGCACCGCCACCCACCCCCGGAGCAGGAGAAGGCCGGAATGTTGGGGAAAGCTCAGGAATTTCCAGGAATTGTGACTCACCCAGCCCCCCTGGCTCTCCAGCCACTCCCTCTTGGAGGACACCAGGGCGTCTGTGATGATCCCAGCCAGGCTGCTGACGCTCTGCTCCTGCTGGATGCTCTTGAGGTGCTTGGCCACGAAGGCCCCGAAGGCGATGAGGGTCACCACGCGTCCCCAGTTGGTGACGCCGTCGCTGAACATCTGGGCTGCCACCTCCACCACGCACTGCAGGTCCTCCTCCTGCTGGATCTGCAGCTTCCTCAGCATCCCTGCAAAACCAACAGCTTGAAGGAGGGGTGCAGGACCACGGGCAGCTCTTCAAAATGCAGTTTGTAACATGCAGCATGTCGTGGGTGACAGAGCTGTGCCCACAGCTTCAGCTCCAGCTGCAGGCAGGCCTGGAGTCCCTTTAATTTTGGTTACATTGCATTATAAACTTTTTTTTTGCTTACAATGCATTGTATACTTTTGGTTACACTTCATTACAAACTTTCCTTTTGGTTGCAATGCATTACAAACTTTTCTTTTGGTTACACTGCATTATTTACTTTTCTTTTTGTTACAATGCCTTACAAACTTTTCTTTTGGTTGCAATGCATTATATACTTTTCTTTTGGTTACACTGCATTACAAACTTTTCTTTTGGTTACACTGCATTATTTACTTTTCTTTTTGTTACAATGCTTTACAAACTTTTCTTTTGGTTGCAATGCATTACAAACTTTCCTTTTGGTTACACTGCATTATTCACTTTGCTTACAATGCATTATATACCTTTATTTTGGTTACACTTCATTACAAACTTTCCTTTTGGTTGCAATGCATTATTTACTTTTCTTTTTGTTACAATGCCTTACAAACTTTCCTTTTGGTTACACTGCATTATTTACTTTGCTTACAATGCATTATAAACTTTTCTTTTGGTTGCAATGCATTACAAACTTTCCTTTTGCTTACAATGCATTTTGAATACTTTTTTTTTTTTGTTACATTGCATTATGTACTTTTCTTTTTGTTACAATGCATTACATACTTTCCTTTTGGTTACACTGCATTATTTACTTTTCTTTTTGTTACAATGCCTTACAAACTTTTCTTTTGGTTGCAATGCATTATAAACTTTCCTTTTGGTTACACTGCATTATATACTTTTCTTTTGGTTGCAATGCATTATTTACTTTGCTTACAATGCATTATATACTTTCCTTTTTGTTACAATGCATTATAAACTTTTCTTTTGCTTACAATGCATTATGTACTTTTTGTTACACTGCATTATATACTTTTTTTTTATTACATTACATTACAAACTTTTCTTTTGCTTACAAATACATCATAAACTTTTCTTTGCTGAGCATTTTAATACAGCAGAACCAATCTATACCTTATTTTTTACCAATAGCCTATCATAACTCCTATAATTACCATTTTATAGTGGTATACTATAATATATCATATTCAAAATTACCATATTTATGTTACTGCTCTCCACTCACTAACAGTCGGTACATTACAGTTTAAGCTAGAAGTTGTTTTTCAGTTTTCTTGCAGTGGAAAATTCTGAGATTATTTTTCCTGCTTGCAGCTTTGCTGCCTTGTTTTTCTGCGGAATCTTCCTGCTTGGTAAAAACTTCTTCTTGTTTGGGGTGGGTTTATCCTTTGCTCTAAGCCATAAAAACCCCTTCTAAATAACATAAAATACCCTTTGGCTCTTGGTTATCCAGTCAGATTGGCTCAGCAATTCCATATCAAAACCTGCTTTCATTTCTATTTCTTTCTCAGGTTCTACATTTAAAAATCTTTCTGCCAAGCACACAAATCTGTGAGATTTTCTGGTGAAACTTTCATCCTTCCCAGCACTCGAGGTTTAGGGGCAGCCAAACACCCCCAGAGGGGCAGGGAGAGGATGGGACCCCCCAAAAATGGAGTTTGGGATGGAGAATGGGTTCTGCTCTCCCTCCCAGCCCTGACACATTTTGGTTCCTTTTTAATTTTTAAAAATATAGTAATTTAAATAAATAATTTAAAACAATAAAATAATTTCAATAAATACAATAATTCAAATCAATAAAATAATTCAAATAAATAAAATAACTCAAGTAAAATAATTGAAAAAAATTAAATTAAAAGTAATTTCAATTAATAAAATAATTAAAATAAAATAATTTAAAAATACATTATTTTAAGGTAATTGAAAATAACTTAAAAATAATGAAAAAATAAAATAAATTAAACCATAGAATTAAATAAGGCTAAAATAATTTAAATTCTTTTAAGATAATTGAAAATAATTTAAATTAAAATAAGATAAAAATAATGCCAATTAATAAAATTATTTAAATAAAATAATTTAAATAAATTAAAATAATTTAAAAATACTTTGCATTATTTTAAGATAATTTAAAAAATTTGAAATAAAAATAATAAAAAATAAAATAAATTAAATCGTAGAATAAAGTTAAAATAATTTAAAGTAAGATAATTGAAAATAATTTGAATTAAAATAAAATAAAAATAATTTCAAAGAATAAAATAATTTAAAATAAAAATAATTGAAATTATTTGAAAATAATTGAAAATTAAAATGAAAATGAATTTAAAATTGTAATTTTAAATAATTATTTAATTAATTTTCGCTCTGCCTAGCTAAAATTAATTAAATAATTATTTAACATTATTATTATAATTAAATTATAAATTATAATTAAATAATTATTTAAAATTGTGCCCATCTCGCCCTGCAGTGCCCTCCAAAGGCGTCACTGCTCGGCTGTTGCTCAATGTGCAGGAACCTCCCCGGGCAGTTCCTCCTCTGCTCGCTCAGGAAATCACCGAGGCCGCTCAGGAAACCGCCCAGGCCCGACGTTCCTGCTGAGAGTCATCCCCCAGGAATGTCCGGGAATTGGGGCCAGCAACTGATCCCGCAGGAACTGGGGACAGAATTGACCCCACAGGAACTGGGGCCAGGAACTGATCCTATTGATCCCACAGGAATTGGGGCCAGGAACTGATCCTATTGATCCCACAGGAACTGGGGCCAGGAACTGATCCTATTGATCCCACAGGAATTGGGGACAGGAACTGATCCTATTGATCCCACAGGAACTGGGGCCAGGAACTGATCCTATTGATCCCACAGGAACTGGGGCCAGGAACTGATCCCACAGGAATTGGGGACAGGAACTGATCCCGCAGGAATTGGGGACAGAATTGACCCCACAGGAACTGGGGCCAGGAATTGATCCTATTGATCCCACAGGAATTGGGGACAGGAACTGATCCCGCAGGAATTGGGGACAGAATTGACCCCACAGGAACTGGGGCCAGGAACTGATCCTATTGATCCCACAGGAACTGGGGCCAGGAACTGATCCTATTGATCCCACAGGAATTGGGGCCAGGAACTGATCCTATTGATCCCACAGGAACTGGGGACAGGAACTGATCCTATTGATCCCACAGGAATTGGGGCCAGGAACTGATCCTATTGATCCCACAGGAACTGGGGCCAGGAACTGATCCTATTGATCCCACAGGAACTGGGGCCAGGAACTGATCCCGCAGGAATTGGGGACAGAATTGACCCCACAGGAACTGGGGCCAGGAACTGATCCCATTGATCCCAGTGGGAATTGGGGACAGCAACTGACCCCACATGAATTGGGGTCAGCAACAGATCCTATTGATCCCACAGGAATTGGGGCCAGGAACTGACCCCACAGGAACTGATCTCACTGATCCCAGTGGGAATTGGGGGCAGAAACTGATCCCGCAGGAATTGGGGACAGGAACTGATCCCACAGGAACTGACCCCATTGATCCCAGTGGAATTGGGGCCAGGAACTGATCCCATTGATCCCAGTGGGAATTGGGGCCAGGAACTGATCCCACAGGAATTGGGGCCAGGAACTGACCCCACAGGAACTGACCCCACTGATCCCACAGGAACTGATCCCATTGATCCCACAGGAATTGGGGTCAGGAACTGATCCCACAGGAATTTGGGGCAGGAACTGATCCCATTGATCCTACAGGGAATTGGGGTCAGGAATTGATCCCACAGGAACTGATTTCACTGGGAATTTGGGGTAGGAACTGATCCCACAGGAACTGATCCCACCTGGGAACTGGGGCACAGGAACTGATCCCACAGCACAGCTAAGAATGAAACCGAAGCTCTTTGTGCTCAATAAACGAAAAAGAAAGGAACCAAAAAAAGGGACGAGCTGAGAAAATGGCACGTCGTGCAAGGAGGAAGGTGTTTCACCAGACAGCACCCAAACAACCCCAGGAACCCCAAAACTGCTGCAGGGACCCCAAAACTGCTGCAGAAATCCCAAAACTGCTGCAAGGACCTGAACCCTAAAAGCACAACAGGAACCTGCATCCTAAAATCTCAAAACTGCTGCAGGAATCTGCACCCTAACACCCCCCAAGAACCCCAAAACTGCTGCAGGGACCCCAAAACCGCTGCAGGAAATGCAGACACCGCCCTGCTTTGCTGGGCTCCATCCTGACCTGGGATCCAAACGCCAGCACCAGCCCCAAACCAGCCCGAGTGACACAAAACCAGTGACACAAACTGGTCACTTCTCATTTCCAGTTCATCCCCAGGACGGGAACTGGGGGTCAAATTCCTACAGCTGCTTCAGGGCCCTGCAGAAAGGGGTGAAATGCAAGAAAATGGATTTTCCACAGAAATCTGGGATCCCTGGAAGTGCTCAGGGCCAGACTGGACAGTTTGGAGCAGCCTGGGATAGTGGAAAGGGTCCCTGCCATGGCACTGGTTGAGTTTTTGTGTCTATTTAAACCCAAACCATTCCATGGTTCTGTGAGAACATTGCCCAAAAATCCCCTTGCACCTAAACTGAGGGATGAGGATCTAACTCTTAACTCTTGAGCTCCCCGATCTTTGGATATTTGGGATTAAAAACATGAAAAGAAATTTCCGAGAGCAGCTGTGGCTGCCCCTGGATCCCTGGGAGTGTTGGACAAGGTTTGGAGCACCCTGGGATGGTGGAAAATGTCCTTGCTCTTGGGACTGGATGAGTTTTTGGGTCTATTTTAACCCAAACTATTCCATGGTTCAATGAGCACATCACCCAGAAGAATTCCCCTCACTAAAAATCCCCTTGCACCTAAACTGGGCAGGCTGAAAATCCCGAGCTGACCAATCTTTGGACGCTTTAAACACATGAAAACAGATTTCCCAGAGCAGCTGTGGCTGCCCCTGGATCCCTGGAAGTGCCCAAGGCCAGGGTGGACAGGGCTGGGATGGTGGAAAGGGTCCCTGCCCATAGGACTGGATGAGTTTTTGGGTCTATTTTAACCCAAACCATTCCATGGTTCTATGAGAACATTGCCCAAAAATCCCCTTGCACCTAAACTTGAGGGGGTGAGGAGCTGAAACTCCTGAGCTCCCCAATCTTTAAATTAAAATGGATTTCCCAGAGAAGCTGTGGCTGCCCCTGGGAGTGTCCAAGGCCAGGTTGGACAGGGTTTGGACCAACCTGAGATGGTAGAAGGTGTCCTTACCCATTCTGGATGAGTTTTAAAGTCTATTTCAACCCAAACCATTCCAAAATTCTGTAAGAACATTGCCCAAAAATCCCCTTGCACCTAAATTGGGGGGGGATGAGGCTCGGAACCTCCTGATCTCCCCAATCTTTGCCCGCTCGGGGTTATTTGCAGACTCAGCCCGAGCCGAGGGGGACACGAGGAGGACCCGGGGCTAATCTGTAACCACATTATCTCCTCTGCACACACCAACAGCGCCTTTTCCTCGTCCCCACAGAACAAAGTTCAGTTTCGCTTTTGAGCGCTTCCCAACCGCTTTTATTTAACCCCTTCCGAACCAAAGCCACGTCGTAGCGATGACCCGGCCGAGACCCCGGCCATGAGGGCATCACCCCCGGCCCAAACCCACTCCGGGCACCGGGACAGGCCCAACGGAGAGCACGGGGGTCTCGGCCTCCTCCCGGAGCATTCGACGGACACACACCTTGGAAGGCGAGCTCGTGTTTCCTCATGACGCCGTCGCCGACCCTCCGCAGCGTTTCCAGCGCCTTCTCCATCACCGCATCCCCCGCCGAGCCCGGCCGGCCGGGACCACCCAGGAGGCCCGGAAAAAGCTTCTTAGCGCTGGGCTGCGCCTCTCCCGCCACTTCCCTCAGGTAGCGGCTGATGAGCTCCAGCGAGTCCTGTCGGAGCCCGTCCGGAGGCCCCGGGGGGGTCCCGGGCAGCGAATCCGCGGCGGGGCCGCGCTCGGGCTCGGGGTCGCAGCCGTCCAGCTCCTCTTCGGGGCGCCATAGAGTCGCGCCGCAGCCAATCAGCGCGCGGGGCGCTGCGCCTCGGCCAATCAGCGCGCGGGGGGTGTCGGCGCGGCCGGCGGCGGCCGCGGAGCGCTCGCGGGGCGGCTCTGAGGCGGCGGCGGCGGCGGCCGCGGGCTCCGGGCGCTGCCCCGGCCCGCCGGGCGCCAGCGCCGGGGAGCCGCCGCAGTAGAGGTTGAAGCCGATGACGGCTTTCGGCTTCACGGCGAACATGGCGCCCGGTGCGAGCGGCCGGCGGGGTGCGGGCGGGACCGGCGCGGCCGGGTTATATAACCGGCGGCGGTGACGCCGTAGAGGCGGAGCGAGGGCGGGACAGCGAGCGGCTTTTTCCACCTCCGCTTCCGTTCTTGAGGCTGAAGAAAGAGCGTAAAGGAGCACGCATCCCCTCCATCCCCCCTGCTCGGTGCCTCACTCCCGGTGTCCCCGGTTCTTGCCGGTACCGGGCAGCAGCTCCCGGTAGTGCCGGGCTGGTCCCGCATCCTCCGAGCACGGCGGGGAACGGGATCCCCGGGGCAGAGCGCCCCGGCAGCGCGGAGCATCCTCGGGCACCGACCGGCCACGTGTGTCCCGTGCCTGCCGGAGCCGCCCGGTCCTTTCCCTGTCCATTCCCCGTCCATTCCCGATCCATTCCCGGTCCATTCCCAGATCCATCCCCGATCCATTCCCAGATCCATTCCCAGATCCATTCCCGATCCATTCCCTGTTTATTCCCAATCCATCCCTGATCCATCCCTGGTCCATTCCCGGTCCATTCCCAGATCCATTCCCGATCCATTCCCTGTTTATTCCCAATCCATCCCCGATCCATTCCCAATCCATCCCCGATCCATCCCAGATCCATCCCCGATCCATTCCTGGTCCATCCCTGATCCATTCCCAATCCATCCCCGATCCATCCCTGATCCATTCCCAGTTCATCCCCGATCCATTCCCGGTCCATTCCCTGTTTATTCCCAATCCATCCCCGATCCATTCGCGATCCATTCCCGGTCCATTCCCAATTCATTCCCAGCTCATTCCCAGTCCATCCCCGATCCATTCCCAGCTCATTCCCGGCTCATTCTTGGTTCATTCCCGATCCGTCCCCGATCCATTCCCTGTTTATTCCCAATCCATCCCCGATCCATCCCCGGTCCATTCCCGATCCATTCCCAGATCCATCCCCGATCCATCCCCGATCCATCCCCGGTCCATTCCCGATCCATCCCCGATCCATTCCCGATCCATCCCTGATCCATCCCCGGTCCATTCCCAGATCCATTCCCAGATCCATCCCCGATCCATCCCCAATCCATTCCCAGATCCATCCCTGATCCATCCCCGATCCATCCCCGATCCATCCCCGATCCATTCCCGATCCATCCCTGATCCATCCCTGATCCATCCCCGATCCATCCCCGGTCCCTTCCCGGTCCATTCCCGGTCTATTCCCGTTCATTCCTGGTCCATTCCCGGTCCCGCAGCACTGAGCATCCCCCGGGTGCGGGGCTGGAGCCAGCACGGCCCCGCTGGTGTGGCCAAAATGGGGTTTGAAAGAAGGGATGGAGATTTAGAATATAAAAGCGGAAGAAATATAGGGAAAAATATATACTCTATATTTTTATATAAAATAAAAATAAATATATATTCTATATTTCTATATAGGAGAAATATATTCTATATTTCTATATAGGAGAAATAGATATTCTATATTTCTATGTAGAAGAAGAAATACTCTATATTTTTATATTTATATAGAAGAAGAAATATATATTATTATACTTTTGTATAGAAGAAGAAATATATAGTCTATATTGCTATATAGAATAAATATATTCTATACTTTTATATAGAAGAAATACATATTCTATATTTTTATATAGAAGAAATAGATCTATATTTTGATACAGAGGAATAAATAGATATTCTATACTTTTATATAGAATAAGAAATATGTAGTCTATATTTCTACATAAATACACTATATATAGAAGAAATGTATACTCTATATTTTTATATAGAAGAAGAAATAGATCTGTATTTTTTATATAGAAGAAATATATATTCTATATTTTGATATAGAAGAAATAGATATTCTATCTTTTGATATAGAAGAAGAAATAGATATTCTGTATTTCTATATAGAAGAAATAGATCTATATTTTTATATAGAAGAAATGTATATTCTATATTTTTATATAGAAGAAGAAATATATATTCTATATTTCTATATGGAAGAAGAAATAGATATTCTATATTTTGATATAGAAGAAGAAATAGATATTCTGTATTTCTATATAGAAGAAATAGATCTATATTTTCATATAGAAGAAAATTATATTCTATATTTTTATATAGAAGAATAGATCTATATTTTTATATAGAATAAAATATTTTTATATAGAATTTTTATATAGAATTTATATAGAATAAATAAATAATAATATTTTTATATAGAATAAAATATATATTTTTATATAGCTTCTTTCACCATCACTGTGCTCTGTTTGGAGCTGCCACCTCCCTGTCACCATTTCTGGGGACAAACTGTGACAAACCAATCCCAGTGTGCTCTGTTTGGAGCTGCCACCTCCCTGTCACCATTTCTGGGGACAAACTGTGACAAACCAAGCCCAGTGTGCTCTGTTTGGAGCTGCCACCTCCCTGTCACCATTTCTGGGGACAAACTGTGACAAACCAATCCCAGTGTGCTCTGTTTGGAGCTGCCACCTCCCTGTCACCATTTCTGGGGACAAACTGTGACAAACCAATCCCAGTGTGCTCTGTTTGGAGCTGCCACCTCCCTGTCACCATTTCTGGGGACAAACTGTGACAAACCAATCCCATTTGGAGCAATCCCCACCCCCTGAGATGTCCCAGCTCACCAAATCCAGGGCTGAGCATCGCCCTGGGTGTCCCCAACTCCTGTCCCCTTTGTCACCCACCCCAAACCCGGCTCCGGCAGGATGAAATCCGTCCCTCTCAGAATCCTTCCCGTGGCCCCAAGGAATGTGTGTCCTTGTCTGGGAAGGAATTTCTGGCAGCAGCAGCGAGAGCAGGGAGCTCTGGCAGCACCCAGCACATTTTTTGGGAGGTGGTGCCAAGCTTTAGCACAAACACGAGCTGGAACAGCGTGTCCCTGCCTGTCCCCTCAGGGTCCCTGCGTGGCCTCCGGGCCTTGGGAATTCCCAGGTTTTTTGGGAAAATCCAAGGGAGGGGCACACCCAGAGAGCTGCAGGGGAAAAGCTCAGGGCTGAAAATCCCACAGGTGGGACACGGCACCCCCCGTGCACCCCAAAATGAGCCTGAGGGGTGGCACTGGGGACAGGGGTGTCACAGTGGGGCAGAGTGGAAGGATTTGCAGCTGGAGCAAAGATTTGGGTTGGTAAAATCCCTGCCCGGTGCCCACCAGCGCCTCTGTGAGCCCACACATTTGGGGGGTGTCCCCACACATTTTGGAGCTGTCCCCACACATTTGGGGGCTGTCCCCACACATTTGGAGGGTGTTCCCACATGTTTTGGGGCTGTCCCCACACGTTTTGGGGTGTCCCCACATATTTGGAGGGTGTCCCGACATGTTTTAGGGCTGTCCCCACACATTTGAATGGTGTCCCCACACGTTTTGGGGCTGTCCCCACACATTTGGGGGGTGTCCCCACACGTTTTGGGGCTGTCCCCACACGTTTGAATGGTGTCCCCACACGTTTTGAGGTCTCCCCACACGTTTTGGGGCTGTCCCCACATGTTTGAATTGTGTCCCCACACATTTTGGTGTCTCCCCACACGTTTGGGGCTGTCCCCACATGTTTGGGAGCTGTCCCCACACGTTTGGTGGCTGTCCCCACATGTTTTTGGGGCTGTCCCCACATGTTTGGGCAGCTGTCCCCACACGTTTTGGGGCCTGTCCCCACACATTTGAATGGTGTCCCCACATGTTTTTGGGGCTGTCCCCTCCCTCTGTCCCCCCCAGCACAGGGACAACCCCCAGAGCAGCAATGCCCCTTTGCATCCTTGGTTTTATTTCCCTTTTTTTCGGGAGTTGAATAAAAAGCAAGCACAGCAGTCCAGAAGAGGTGAACATGTAAAAAAATTATATATATATATATATATATTTTATATATATTTGTTACCTATTTACAACATGGCTGAGACAGGCAGCACGAGGGTGTGCAGCCACCGCCCCAAGCAGGTCACACAGGGGCTGGGGGCCACAGCAGGACCCTGTGGGGACAAGGGACAGCTCCCAATGCCACCACACTCCTTGTCCCTGCCCCAGAGGGTGGCAGGAGCAGCCCCAGGGATTTTTCTCACGGGAGGATCCAGGAAACACCTGAAGGCAGAGCCACATTCCAGCACACCCTGGGCAAACACAGCAGGGCAGTGACACAGGTGACACAGGTGACACACACAGGGGGAAAACCCTGCTGGGCATCCTTCACTCCTGCCTGCCCTGCTTTGGTCCTTGGGGCTGAAATTGGGGCAGGTTTTGGGGCACAGCTGTGCCCGCACTTGGTTTTTTTTTTGTTGTGATATTGTTGTCAGTTTGGGGGTGGTTTTTCCTTGAGGCAAAGAAAAGACAAGAAGGGGAAAAAAAAGGGAAAAAATGAAAAAGAAATCAAATTTTGGGATGCCCTGGCACAGCTGTGCCCACACTTGTCCCTGCATGGAGAAGTGACACCAGGGCAGCAGGAGGGGACAGTGCCACCCCAAACCCTGGCTCTGCAGGTTCTAAGGTTTGGGGTTTTTTGTTGTGATTTTGGTGTTAATTTGGGGTGGTTTTTCCTTGAGACAAAGAAAATACAAGAAGGGAAAAAATAAGACAAAAAGAAATCAAAGTTTGGGATGCCCTGGCACAGCTGTGCCCACACTTGTCCCTGCATGGAGAATTGACACCAGGGCAGCAGGAGGGGACAGGTTTTCTCCCTCTGGTCAAGCTCAGCCAAGCCCTTCTGGTTTTATCCCTCTGGCCAAATTCAGCCAAACCCCTCTGGTTGTGTCCCTTTATCCAAATTCAGTCAAACCCTTCTGGTTGTGTCCCTTTATCCAAATTCAGTCAAGCCCCTCTGGTTGTGTCCCTTTATCCAAATTCAGCCAAACCCCTCTGGTTTTGTCCCTCTGGTCAAACTCAGCCAAGCCCACCTGGCCAAATTCAGTCAAGCCCTTCTGGTTTTATCCTTCTGACCAAATTCAGTCAAGCCTCTCTGGTTTTGTCCCTCTGATCAAACTCAGTCAAACCCCTCTGGTTTTCTCCATCTGGCCAAATTCAGCCAAGTCCCTCTGGTCAAGCTCAGCCAAACCCCTCTGGTTTTGTCCCTTTAGCCAAATTCAGTCAAGCCCACCTGGCCAAATTCAGTCAAGCCCTTCTGGTTTTATCCTTCTGTCCAAATTCAGTCAAGCCCCTCTGGTTGTGTCCCTTTATCCAAATTCAGCCAAACCCCTCTGGTTTCATCTCTCTGGCCAGATTCAGCCAAGCCCTTGTGGTCAAATTCAGTCAAGCCCTTCTGGTTTTGCCCCTCTGACCAAATTCAGCCAAGCCCACCTGGCCAAATTCAGCCAAACCCCTCTGGTTTTGTCCCTTTGATCAATTCAGCAAAACACCTCTGGCCAAGCTCAGCTAAGCCCTTCTGGTTGTGTCCCTTTAGCCAAACTCAGTCAAACCCCTCTGGTTTTATCCCTCTGGTCAAGCTCAGCCAAGCCCTTCTGGCTTTGTCCTTCTGACCAAATTCACCCAAGCCCCTCTGGTTGTGTCCCTTTAGCCAAATTCAGTCAAGCCCTTGTGGTCAAATTCAGCCAAGCCCCTCTGGTTGTGTCCCTTTTAGCCAAATTCATCCAAGTCCCTCTGGTTTTGTCCTTCTGACCAAGCTCAGCCAAGCCCCTCCAGCTGAGGTGGGGCTCTGCCCCCAAAGCACCCCAAGATGTTTCAAACCCTGCCCAGCCCCTGTCCCAACCCCTCTGGGAATGTTAAATGTTGTCTCCCTCGTGAGCTGAGCCTGGGACAGATCTCAGCTCAGCCCAACAACACCCCTGCTCCTGGTGTTTATTATCCTGAGATTAAAAAAAAATTTTTTTTTTTTTTTTTTTTATCTCAGCCAATTTCTTCACTTTGAAGCTCTAAAGCTCACAGCTGACTGTGCCTTCAGGGCTGGGATCACACCTGTGAGATCTGGGATTACATCTGTGAGACCTGGGACCACAACTTCCCAATCTGGGACCACAATTTCCAAATCTGGAATCACAATTTCCAGATCTGGGATCACAATTTCCAGATCTGGGATCACAATTTCCAAATCTGGAATCACAATTTCCAAATCTGGGATTACAATTTCCAAATCTGGAATCACAATTTCCAAATCTGGGATTACAATTTCCAGATCTGGGATCACAAATTCCAGGTCTGAGATCACACTTTCCAAATTTAAGATCCCACTTTACAAATCTGGGATCACGCTTTCTAAATCTAGGATCACAATTTCCAGAGCTGAAATCACTTTCCATATCTGGGATCACTCTTTCCAAATCTGGGATCACAACTTCCAGATCTGGGATCACAATTTCCACATCTGGCATCACATCTTCCATATCTGGGATCACTCTTTGCAGATCTGGGATCACACCTGCCAGATCTGGGATCACACTTTCCAAATCTGGGATCACAATTTCCACATTTGGGTTCACACCTGTGAGATCTGGGATCACAATTTCCAGATCTGGGATCACTTTTCAGACCTGGGATCACAATTTCCATATCAGGGATCACACCTGTGAGATTTGGGATCACACTTTCCAGACCTGGAATCACATTTTACAAATCTGGGATCACACCTGCCAGACCAGGGATCACTTTTCAGATCTGGGATCACAATTTCCAGATCCAGGATCACAATCTCCAGATCTGGGATCACAATTTCCAGATCTGGGATCACCATTTCCACATCTGGGATCACAATTTCCAGACCTGGGATCACACCTGTGAGATGTGAGATCACTCTTTCCAAATCTAAGATCACTTTTCAGATCTGGGATCACAATTTCCAGATCTGGGATCACTTTTCAGATCTGGGATCGCCATTTCCAAATTCAGGATCACAATTTCCAGATCTGGGATCACAATTTCCACATCTGGGATCACAATTTCCAAATCTGGGATCACAATTTCAAGATGTGGGATGACTCTTTGCAGATCTGGGATCACAATTTCCAGATCTGAGATCATTCTTTGCAGATCTGGAATCACTCTTTCCAAACCTGGGATCACAATTTCCACATCTGGCATCACACCTTCCATATCTGGGATCACTCTTTGCAGATCTGGCATCACACCTGTCATAACTGGGATCACTCTTTCCAAATCTGGGATCACAATCTCCAGATCTGGGATCACACCTGCCAGATGTGGAATCACTCCCTGCAGATCTGGGATCACTTTTCAGATATGGGGTCCCTCTTTCCAAATCTGGGATCACAATTTCCACATCTGGGATCACTTTCCAGATCTGGGATCACACCTGCCAGACCAAAGATCACAATATCCAGATCTGGGAACACTCTTTGCAGAGTTGGAATCACTCGTTCGAAATCTGGGATCCCACTTTCTAAATCTAGGATCACAATCTCCAGATCTGGGATCACAATTTCCAGATGTGGGATCACTTTTCAGATCTGGGATCACAATTTCCACATCTGGGATCACAATTTCCAGATCTGGGATCACACCTGTGAGATGTGAGATCACTCTTTCCAAATCTAAGATCACTTTTCAGATCTGGGATTGCCATTTCCAAATTCAGGATCACAATTTCCAGATCTGGGATCACATCTTCCATATCTGGGATCACAATTTCCAGATCTGGGATCACTCTTCGCAGATCTGGAATCACTCTTTCCAAACCTGGGATCACAATTTCCACATCTGGCATCACACCTTCCGTATCTGGGATCACTCTTTGCAGATCTGGGATCACACCTGTCATAACTGGGATCACTCTTTGCAGATCTGGGATCACAATTTCCATATCTGGGATCACTCTTTGCAGATCTGGGATCACAATTTCCATATCTGGGATCACAATTTCCAGATCTGGGATCACTCTCCTGCCCCGCTGGCTCAGTCTCTGCTTCCCCAACCCCTGCAATCCCTCCCCACCCCTCAGCCCTGCCCTGTCCCCTCCTCCAGGTGCTGTCCCAGCCAGGAAGGGGGCACAGCTCCAGTGCCTCTGAGAGCCGGGATGGTTCCAAACAGCAGCAAAAATTAAGGCAAAGCCTCTCTGGGAGGAAGGGCCAGCCCAACCCTGCCCCCACAAGTCACCTTTGGGGTGTGTTTGCCGCAAAGACTCAAACAAACTACGTGGATTCTGCTGCTCCCATCCCTATGGTACGGTGAAGTTCAATCCATTTAGCCAAAAAAAAAAAAAAAAAAGAGACAGAAAGAGGGCAGCCCCCAGCTGGGAGTGCAGCTACCCTGCCAGCTTGCTGGTGACCAGGGAGGATTTCCTCTGGGGCAGGTCCTGGGGCGTGGGGATGTGGTCTCCGGTCACCAGGTTCTTGTCAGGCCCTGCACTGGGCAGCTGCTTGTTCTTCATCTTGGCCTTGGCCATGTTGTAGTCGCCAGAATCGAAATATTTTTGCTGCAAGGGGGAGAAATGTTTGGGTTATTGGGAGGGAAGCAGGAGCAGGGGGAGAGCAGAGCCATGGGGAAAAAAAAGAAATCCAAGCTTGGGATGCCCAGCACTTTCAAAGCACAGGTTTGCCTCAACACCCTTCAAATCCCACCTTGTCTCTGGTGCTTTTTACCCCTTTATACCATTCTCTTTATCCTTTTTATCCCTTTCCCTTTGGAGAGGGTTAAATTTGGATTGGGATTGGGTGTGCAGGAGTTAGAACTGAAATTAGGTGTGCAGGATTTGGGATTGGTGTGCAGGATTTGGGATTGGGAGTGCGGGATTTGGGATTGGGTGTGCAGGATTTGGGATTGGGTGTGCAGGATTTGGGATTGAGTTTGGGTGTGCAGGAGAAGCAGGGGGACAGCAGAGCCATGGGGAGCCTTTGGGAAGGGCTAAATTGGGATTGGGATTGGGTGTGCAGGATTTGGGATTGGGTGTGCAGGATTTGGGATTGGGATTGGGTGTGCAGGATTTGGGATTGGGTGTGCAGGATTTGGGATTGAGATTGGGTGTGCAGGATTTGGGACTGGGGTTGGGTGTGCAGGAGCTGGGAACAGCAGAGCCACGAGGAGCCTTTGGGAAGGCCTAAATTTGGATTGGGATTGGGTGTGCAGGATTTGGGATTGGATATGCGGGAGCAGGGGAACAATGATCCTTTAGGGAGCGCTGGGATTGGAATTTGGGTTGGCTGTGCAGGAGCAGAGCCACAAGGATCCCTCAGGGAGTGCTGGATTTGGGCTGGCTGTGCAGGATTTGGGATTGGGGTTGGGTGTGCAGGATTTGGGATTGGGATTGGCTGTGCAGGAGTTGGGATTGGGGCTGGCTGTGCAGGATTTGGGATTGGGGCTGGCTGTGCAGAATTTGGGATTGGGATTGGCTGTGCAGGATTTGGGATTGGGATTGGCTGTGCAGGATTTGGGATTGGGGCTGGCTGTGCAGGATTTGGGATTGGGATTGGCTGTGCAGGAGTTGGGATTGGGGCTGGCTGTGCAGGATTTGGGATTGGGGCTGGCTGTGCAGGATTTGGGATTGGGATTGGCTGTGCAGGAGTTGGGATTGGGGCTGGCTGTGCAGGATTTGGGATTGGGGCTGGCTGTGCAGAATTTGGGATTGGGATTGGCTGTGCAGGATTTGGGATTGGGATTGGCTGTGCAGGATTTGGGATTGGGGCTGGCTGTGCAGGATTTGGGATTGGGATTGGCTGTGCAGGATTTGGGATTGGGGCTGGCTGTGCAGGATTTGGGATTGGGATTGGCTGTGCAGGATTTGGGATTGGGGCTGGCTGTGCAGGATTTGGGATTGGGATTGGCTGTGCAGGATTTGGGATTGGGATTGGGTGTGCAGGATTTGGGATTGGGTGTGCAGGATTTGGGATTGAGATTGGGTGTGCAGGATTTGGGACTGGGGTTGGGTGTGCAGGAGCTGGGAACAGCAGAGCCACGAGGAGCCTTTGGGAAGGCCTAAATTTGGATTGGGATTGGGTGTGCAGGATTTGGGATTGGATATGCGGGAGCAGGGGAACAATGATCCTTTAGGGAGCGCTGGGATTGGAATTTGGGTTGGCTGTGCAGGAGCAGAGCCACAAGGATCCCTCAGGGAGTGCTGGATTTGGGCTGGCTGTGCAGGATTTGGGATTGGGGTTGGGTGTGCAGGATTTGGGATTGGGATTGGCTGTGCAGGAGTTGGGATTGGGGCTGGCTGTGCAGGATTTGGGATTGGGGCTGGCTGTGCAGAATTTGGGATTGGGATTGGCTGTGCAGGATTTGGGATTGGGATTGGCTGTGCAGGATTTGGGATTGGGGCTGGCTGTGCAGGATTTGGGATTGGGATTGGCTGTGCAGGATTTGGGATTGGGGTTGGGTGTGCAGGATTTGGGATTGGGATTGGCTGTGCAGGATTTGGGATTGGGATTGGCTGTGCAGGAGTTGGGATTGGGGCTGGCTGTGCAGGATTTGGGATTGGGGCTGGCTGTGCAGAATTTGGGATTGGGATTGGCTGTGCAGGATTTGGGATTGGGATTGGCTGTGCAGGATTTGGGATTGGGGCTGGCTGTGCAGGATTTGGGATTGGGATTGGCTGTGCAGGATTTGGGATTGGGGCTGGCTGTGCAGGATTTGGGATTGGGATTGGCTGTGCAGGATTTGGGATTGGGGCTGGCTGTGCAGGATTTGGGATTGGGATTGGCTGTGCAGGATTTGGGATTGGGGTTGGGTGTGCAGGATTTGGGATTGGGATTGGCTGTGCAGGATTTGGGATTGGGGCTGGCTGTGCAGGATTTGGGATTGGGATTGGCTGTGCAGGAGTTGGGATTGGGGCTGGCTGTGCAGGATTTGGGATTGGGATTGGCTGTGCAGGAGTTGGGATTGGGATTGGCTGTGCAGGATTTGGGATTGGGGCTGGCTGTGCAGGAGTTGGGATTGGGGCTGGCTGTGCAGGATTTGGGATTGGGATTGGCTGTGCAGGATTTGGGATTGGGATTGGCTGTGCAGGATTTGGGATTGGGGCTGGCTGTGCAGGAGTTGGGATTGGGGCTGGCTGTGCAGGATTTGGGATTGGGATTGGCTGTGCAGGATTTGGGATTGGGATTGGCTGTGCAGGAGTTGGGATTGGGATTGGCTGTGCAGGATTTGGGATTGGGGCTGGCTGTGCAGGATTTGGGATTGGGATTGGCTGTGCAGGATTTGGGATTGGGATTGGCTGTGCAGGAGTTGGGATTGGGATTGGCTGTGCAGGAGTTGGGATTGGGGCTGGCTGTGCAGGATTTGGGATTGGGGCTGGCTGTGCAGGATTTGGGATTGGGGCTGGCTGTGCAGGATTTGGGATTGGGGTTGGCTGTGCAGGATTTGGGATTGGGGCTGGCTGTGCAGGATTTGGGATTGGGGCTGGCTGTGCAGGATTTGGGATTGGGGCTGGCTGTGCAGGAGTTGGGATTGGGATTGGCTGTGCAGGATTTGGGATTGGGGCTGGCTGTGCAGGAGTTGGGATTGGGATTGGCTGTGCAGGATTTGGGATTGGGGCTGGCTGTGCAGGATTTGGGATTGGGATTGGCTGTGCAGGATTTGGGATTGGGGCTGGCTGTGCAGGATTTGGGATTGGGATTGGCTGTGCAGGATTTGGGATTGGGGCTGGCTGTGCAGGATTTGGGATTGGGATTGGCTGTGCAGGATTTGGGATTGGGATTGGCTGTGCAGGATTTGGGATTGGGGCTGGCTGTGCAGGAGTTGGGATTGGGATTGGCTGTGCAGGATTTGGGATTGGGGCTGGCTGTGCAGGAGTTGGGATTGGGATTGGCTGTGCAGGATTTGGGATTGGGGCTGGCTGTGCAGGATTTGGGATTGGGGCTGGCTGTGCAGGATTTGGGATTGGGGTTGGCTGTGCAGGAGTTGGGATTGGGGCTGGCTGTGCAGGATTTGGGATTGGGATTGGCTGTGCAGGATTTGGGATTGGGATTGGCTGTGCAGGCGCAGGGAACAGCAGAGCCACAAGGATCCCTCAGGGAGTGTTGGGATTGGGATTAGGATTGGCTGTGCAGGAGCAGGGGAACAAGGATCCCTCAGGGAGTGTTGGGATTGCTCCAAAGCCGTGGGAAGGCCATGGGAAGATGACACAAGGGGAAATGCGGGCAGGAGTTAGGCCAGGTTTAAATTAAAGGCCTTTGGCCCCCAGGCAGTGACTCAGCCCAGGCCTGACTCAGGCACCTCTGACACAGAGCTGGGACCTTTGGATGGCGGCAGCAGCCCTGACCCACTGAGCCCTGGCACGGCCTGAGGGCAGGGAGGGAGAAACCTCTGGAATGGTGGGATCATATCTGTGACAGCTGGGATTATATCTGTGACAGCTGGGATCACACCTGTGAGAGCTGGGATCACACCTGTGAGATGTGGGATCACACCTGTGAGAGCTGGGATCACACCTGTGAGATGTGGGATCACATCTGTGAGATTTGGGATCACACCTGTGAGAGCTGGGATCACACCTGTGAGATGTGGGATCACACCTGTGAGAGCTGGGATCACACCTGTGAGATGTGGGATCACACCTGTGAGAGCTGGGATCACACCTGTGAGATTTGGGATCACACCTGTGAGAGCTGGGATCACACCTGTGAGATTTGGGATCACACCTGTGAGAGCTGGGATCACACCTGTGAGATGTGGGATCACACCTGTGAGATTTGGGATCACACCTGTGAGATTTGGGATCACATCTGTGAGATTTGGGATCACACCTGTGAGATGTGGGATCACATCTGTGAGAGCTGGGATCATAACTGAGAGCTGGGATCATAACTGTGAGATGTGGGATCACACCTGTGAGATTTGGGATCACACCTGTGAGATTTGGGATCACACCTGTGAGAGCTGGGATCACACCTGTGAGATGTGGGATCACACCTGTGAGATTTGGGATCACACCTGTGAGATTTGGGATCACACCTGTGAGATGTGGGATCACACCTGTGAGATTTGGGATCACACCTGTGAGATTTGGGATCACACCTGTGAGATGTGGGATCACATCTGTGAGATGTGGGATCACATCTGTGAGATGTAGGATCACACCTGTGAGAGCTGGGATCATAACTGAGAGCTGGGATTATAACTGTGAGATGTGGGATCACACCTGTGAGATTTGGGATCACACCTGTGAGATTTGGGATCACACCTGTGAGAGCTGGGATCGTAACTGAGAGCTGGGATTATAACTGTGAGATGTGGGATCACACCTGAGAGAGCTGGGATCACATTGCCAGGTTTGGGATCACATCTGCCAGGGCTGGGATCACACCTGTGAGGGCTGGATCATAACTGTGAGATGTGGGATCACACTTGAGAGATCTAGGATCACATTTCCAAAGCCGGGATCACATTGCCAGGTTTGGGATCACACCTGTGAGAGCTGGGATTACAACTACAAGATTTGGGATCACATCTGTGAGGGCTGGGATCACACCTGTGATAGCTGGGATCACACTTTCCAGATCTGGCATCACACCTGAGAGATCTGGGATCATAACTGTGAGATGTGGGATCACACTTTCTAAAGCTGGGATCACACTTTCCAGATTTGGGATCACAGCTGAGAGGTTTGGGATCACAACTGCTCGGTTTGGGATTGCCTCTGTGAGAGCTGGGATCACACCTGTGAGATTTGGGATCACACTGCCAGGTTTGGGATCACACCTGTGAGATGTGGGATCACACCTGTGAGATTTGGGATCACACTTTCCAGGTTTGGGATCACACCTGTGAGATGTGGGATCACACCTGTGAGATTTGGGATCACACTGCCAGGTTTGGGATTACACCTGTGAGATTTGGGATCACACTTTCCAAAGTTAAGATCACACTTTCCAGGTTTGGGATCTCACTGCCAGGTTTGGGATCACACCTGTGAGATTTGGGATCACACTTTCCAAAGTTAAGATCACACTTTCCAGGTTTGGGATCACACCTGTGAGATTTGGGATCACACCTGTGAGATTTGGGATCACACTTTCCAGGTTTGGGATCACACCTGTGAGATTTGGGATCACACCTGTGAGATTTGGGATCACACTTTCCAGGTTTGGGATCACACCTGTGAGATTTGGGATCACACCTGTGAGATTTGGGATCGCACTTTCAGGGTTTAGGATCACACCTGTGAGATTTGGGATCACACCTGTGAGATTTGGGATCGCACTTTCCAGGTTTGGGATCACACCTGTGAGATTTGGGATCACACCTGTGAGATTTGGGATCGCACTTTCAGGGTTTAGGATCACACCTGCTGAGCCAGAGCCTGACAGGATCCTCTGCACTGGGATGAGGAGCCCGGCCTAGAGAGCCAGGACTTTTGGGATGAGCCTGGCCTACAGAGCCAGGACTTTTGGGGTGGTGAACCAGGATTTTTGGGATGATGAGCCAGGCCTAGACAGACAGAACTTTCAGGATGATAAGCCAGGAATTTTAGGATGAGCCAGGCCTAGAGAGCCAGGATTTATGGGGTGAGCCAGGCCTACAGAGCCAGGACTTTTGGGATGAGGAGCTGGGGGTGACAGAGCCAGGACTTCTGGGATAAGCCAGGATTTTTGGGATGGTGAACCAGGACTTTTAGGATGATAAACCAGGCCTAGAGAGCCAGGACTTTTAGGATGATAAACCAGGCCTAGAGCCAGGACTTTTGGGGCGAGCCAGGCTGACACAGGCAGGATTTATGGGGTGAGCCAGGCCTAGAGAGCCAGGATTTTTGGGATGACGAGCCAGGACTTTTGGGATGATGAACCAGGATTTTTGGGATGATAAGCCAGGCCTAGAGAGCCAGGATTTATGGGACAAGCTGGGCCTACAGAGCCAGGACTTTTGGGATGAGCCAGGCCTACAGAAACAGGATTTTTGGGATGATGAACCAGGACTTTTAGGATGATAAACCAGGCCTAGAGAGCCAGGACTTTTGGGGTGAACCAGGCCTACAGAGCCAGGACTTTTGGGATGAGGAGCTGGGGGTGACAGAGCCAGGATTTTTGGGATGGTGAACCAGGACTTTTAGGATGATAAACCAGGCCTAGAGCCAGGACTTTTGGGGTGAGCCAGGCTGCCACAGGCAGGATTTATGGGGTGAGGCAGGCCTAGAACCAGGATTTATGGGGTGAGGCAGGCCTAGAGAGCCAGGATTTATGGGGTGAGGCAGGCCTAGAGAGCCAGGATTTATGGGGTGAGGCAGGCCTAGAGAGCCAGGATTTATGGGGTGAGGCAGGCCCAGAGCCAGGATTTATGGGGTGAGCCAGGCCTAGAGCCAGGATTGATGGGGTGAGCCAGGATTTATGGGGTGAGGCAGGCCCAGAGCCAGGATTTATGGGGTGAGGCAGGCCTAGAGCCAGGATTGATGGGGTGAGCCAGGATTTATGGGGTGAGGCAGGCCCAGAGCCAGGATTTATGGGGTGAGCCAGGCCTAGAGAGCCAGGATTTATGGGGTGAGCCAGGCCTAGAGAGCCAGGATTTATGGGGTGAGGCAGGCCTAGAGAGCCAGGATTTATGGGGTGAGGCAGGCCCAGAGCCAGGATTTATGGGGTGAGGCAGGCCTAGAGCCAGGATTTATGGGGTGAGGCAGGATTGATGGGGTGAGGCAGGCTGCCACACCAGGACTGTGGGATCATAAACCAGAGTGACAAACCCAGGACTTTTGCCCCAGAGAACGAAGCCTGGCTGCTGCCAAGGCCCTTCCTGCACCATCCCAGCTCAAAGGGCATCCCAGTGCCAATCCCACATCCCACCCATCATTTAATTTAATTCCAATTTTATTTCAAATTGATGCAACTCCTCCAACTAAAATTAAAATTCTAATTTTACGCCAAAAAAATTTAAAGTTAAAATACAATTTTAATTCTTTTATTTTAAATTGATTTTTGGGGTGTAAAATTAAAATTTTAAGTTTTATTTTTCAATTTTAATTTTAATTTTTTTCCCCCCAGATTTCTCAGTTTTTTCCCCATTTTTCCCTTTCTTTTCCCATTCCCCCCCCCCATTTTTCCCCAGATTTCCCATTTATTTTTCCCATTATTTTTCCCATTATCTTTCCTTTTTATTCCCCAGATTTCTCCTTTTTTCCCATTTTTCCCTAATTTCCTGGGGTTTTTTTCCCCATTTTTCCCCAGTTTTTTCCCCATTTTTTCCCAATTTTTTCCCCCCTTTTTTCCCCATTCTTTCCCCAAACTTTCCAATTTTTTCCCTTTTTTTCCCCTTTTTTTCCCCATTTTTCCCATTTTTTCCCCATTTTCCCCCCAGGTTTCCCTTCTTTTCCCCCAATTTCCCAGGTTTTTCCCCTTTTTTTCTCAGATTTCCCCTCCTATTTCCCCCAATTTTTTCCCCATTCCTTTCCCACTTTCCTCCCATCTTTCTCCAGGTTTCCCATTTATTTTTCCCATTATTTTTCCTTTTTTTTTTCCCCCAGATTTCTCGGTTTTTTCCCATTTTTCCCCATTCTTTTCCCATTCCCCCCCCCCCCCCGTTTTTCCCCAGATTTCCCATTTATTTTTCCCATTATTTTTCCTTTTTATCCCCCAGATTTCTCCATTTTTCCCCATTTTTTCCCTAATTTCCTGGGGTTTTTTTCCCTGTTTTTCCCCATTCTTTCCCCAAACTTCCCAATTCTTCCCCATTTTTCCCCCCAAATTTCCCATTTTTTTCCCCATTTTTTCCCTATTTTTCCCCCAAATTTCCCAATTTTTCCCCATTGTTTCCCCCAAATTTCCTCATTTTTTCCCCATTTTTCCCCCAAATTTCCCCATTTTTTCCCCCAAATTTCCCAATTTTTCCCTCATTTTCCCCCCATTTTTTCCCCCATTTTTCCCCCAAATTTCCCCATTTTTTCCCCCAAATTTCCCAATTTTTCCCCCATTTTCCCCCCATTTTTTTCCCCATTTTTCCCCCAAATTTCCCAATTTTTTCCCCAATTTTTCCCCATTTTTTGGATCTCCTGTGCCCTCACTCACCCCTTTCTGCAGCCTCTTCATGAGGAAATCAGAGCCCCCGGGTTTCTGGCCCAGGTTGGGATATTTGGCCTTGAGCTTGGCCTCCTCTGCCCTCTCGGGGGAAATCCCTTTGTCCTTCTCCTGACAGTCCTAAAATACAGAAATAATCAAAATTATTCATTAAATAACATTTATATTATTTATTGCATCATTCATTTATATCTTTGAATGAAATTTAAATTTCTTTAATGAAATTTTCATTATTTTCTTATTAAGTTATATGTATGAATTAAATTAAAATTTATTTAATAAATGAAATGTTATTATTAAATTATATGAATTTAATTTCTATTTAATTAATAGAATATTGAAATCTATATATCTATTAATACCATATATCAATACATAATATATTGATAAATGTTAATATTAATACGTATTAATATTAATACAATACAATATTAATAACATTAAATATAGTATTGCAATAATATAATATTGCAATAATATAATCTATTATATTACATTATATTACATTATATTATATTATATTACATTACATTATAATTATATTATATTATATTATATTATATATTACATTACATTATATTACATTATACATTACATTACATTATATTATATAAATATAATAGCTAAATTTATTTATATTTATTAATCAAATTTAAATTTATTAAATAAAATGCACATTATTGCTGACATTATTAATTTATTTAATTAAAATTAATTTATTTAACAAAATGCACATTATTAATTTACATTTACATTCATTTCTTAAATCAAAATTTATCCATGAAAGGAAACTGACATTTTTGATTGCACTATTAATTTACATTTATTAACTGCATTAACCTTCATTTAATAAATAAAATTGGTATTAGTTATTACATTATTAATTTACACTTACAATTATTTATTAAATAAAAACTTATCTATTAAATAAAATTTACATTATTTCTTTTGGGAAGGAATTCCTGGATTTTAGGCTGAATTTTAGGAAGGAATTCCTGGATTTGGGGATCCTGGGGAGGATTTTGGGGGTCCTGGGGAGGATTTGAGGGGTCCCAGGTAGGATTTGGGGGTCCTGGGGAGGATTTGGGGGTTCTGGGGAGGATTTTGGGGGTCCTGGGGAGGATTTGGGTCTCCTGGGAAAGATTTTGGAGGTCCTAATTAGGATTTTGGGCTTCTAGGAAGCATTTTGGAGGAACTCAGGTAGGATTTGGGGATCCAGGGAAGGATTTTGGGGGTCCTGGGAAGGGTTTTGGGGGTCCTATTTAGGATTTGGGTCTGCTGGGAAGGATTTTGGGGGTCCTGGAGAGCTTTTAGGGTTCCTGGACGGGATTTTGGGGTCAGGGGGGTCCCGACAGCAGCACCCAAAGCTTTGTGCCCTGAAACCATGGCAGGGTCTGGGACTGCTGCCCTGAGCTCCCAGTTACCCCATCCCAGTTATACCAATCCATCCCAGTTACCCCATCCCAGTTATACCAATCCATCCCAGTTACCCCATCCCAGTTATACCAATCCATCCCAGTTACCCCATCCCAGTTACCCCATCCCAGTTATCCCATCCCAGTTACCCCATCCCAGTTATACCAATCCCAGTTACCCCATCCCAGTTACCCCATCCCAGTTACCCCATCCATCCCAGTTACCCCATCCCATCCCAGTTACCCCAATCCCAGTTACCCCCATCCCAGTTATCCCATGCCATCCCAGTTATCCCATCGCAGTTACCCCCATCCATCCCAGTTACCCCAATCCCAGTCACCCCATCCCATCCCATCCCAGTTATTCCATCCCCATTCCATCCCAGTTACCCCCATTCCATCCCAGTTATCCATATCCCAGTTACCCCAATCCCATCCCAGTTACTCCATCCCAGTTACCCCAATCCCATCCCAGTTACCCCAACCCAGTTTCCCCATCCCAGTTACCCCATCCATCCCAGTTACCCCATCCCAGTTACCCCATCCATCCCAGTTACCCCATCCCAGTCACCCCCATCCCATCCCAGTTACCCCAACCCAGTTTCCCCATCCCAGTTACCCCATCCATCCCAGTTACCCCATCCCAGTCACCCGAATCCCATCCCAGTCACCCCATTCCAGTTCCCCTATCCCAGTTACCCCCATTCCATCCCAGTCACCCCATTCCAGTTCCCACATCCCAGTTACCCCCATTCCATCCCAGTTACCACATCCCAGTTACCCCACCCCATCCCAGTTCCCCCATTCCATCCCAGTTACCCCCATCCCAACCCCATTACCCCTACCCCAGGTTAATCCCAGCCCCCTCCCACCCCCGTTACCCCATCCCGGTCCCATCCCGGGTCCCCCCCAACCTCACACCACCGACCCCACGCACCCCCCACGCCGCCATCGATCCTAATCCGGAAGTCCGGCCCACCCCCAGCCCCGTAGCCAATCAGAGCCCGGCTTTCGCCAGACTGACTACAGAAATAACCAATCTCCGCTTAGGACTGGAAAGAGGGACGTGCAGCCGAGCCAGTGGGAGTTCGCCCGATACCCCCTCAGTCCCCCGGGGGTTCCCTCACCTGTTTTTCCTGCCCGGTCTCCTCCGTGAAGGCGCCGGTACCGAGCGGGGCTGCCATGGCGGGGAGGGGGGGGCTCTGCGCTCCCTCCACTGCGTCCGGCCCCGCGCCCTGCTCCAAAATGGCCGCCACCGCCTCCACCGCCTCAGCTGCGTGACGGACAGCAGCTCTACCCAATGAGCGCAGAGAAGCGGCCGCAGTGACATCACACCTGACCAATCAGTGCGAGCGAAAGGCGGGGCACTGAGGGGAGGTGGCACCAACAGAAGGGCAGGACAACAGTGACTGGCATTAAACAGCGGCCAATGGAAAGCGAGAAACATCGAGTGGGCGGGAAAACAGGCGGGGCTTGCCCGGTAACGGACAGCCGCGGGTTCGAGACCGGGGCCGGGAGGGTGCGGGGACACCGCGGGGACACCTAAAAGCCCCAAAAGCGCCCCCGGAATGGAAAAGGGGCCTGGGGGAGGAGGGAGCTCACCCGCACCCATCAGCTGAGATCACCCGCAGCTCATGTCACCCGTGTCACCCTGGGGACATCCCGCCCCTCCCGGGCAATGCCAACGCCGCAGCTGCACCCACTGAAACACGGACACGGCCCGGGCTGCAGAGAAATAATTCAGTTTTAAGTGAACTACAGGAGAATCAAGTGGGGGAGGAAGGAAGGAAAGGGGTTGTGAACAAAAATAATCACAGTTTCACTTGGTTCTTCTTACTAGAAAGAGCAGCTGAGCCATGAGGGAACAGCCCGGGGGGGCTTTGGGTGCCCAACACCCCCAAACCATCCCAGGAGGGGGTGAGCTCCTCATGGGCACCCCAGAGCTGGAGCTGGATGTGGGAGAGGCACTCAGGAGTCCCGTCTGTGCCAGGGTTTGGCTTCTTGGAGCAGCTCCTGGGGCACCCCAAACTCTGCCACCCCCAGTTCTGCCATCCCAAACTCTGCCACCCCAAACTCTGCACTGGCCTCAGAAGGAAATGCCCAAGGAGCGAAGAGCTGCTGCCACCTCTCCCTGGAGGCACCACGGGGCTCTGGTGGTGGTGCTGGTGGTGGGTTCTCACCTCCCAACCCTACCTGGGAAGGGGAAAAACAAAAATCCCCTGGTCCCTCCCCAGGCTGAGCCCACCCAGTGCCCCAGGAGCTCCAGGTCCCCATGGGGAGAGGGGTCCAATTGATGGGAGCCATCAAGGGTCTCCTCCACACCATGTGAGGACTTATTGAAGGCCACCAGCACGGTCCAGATCATCTCTGTGGCCATGCCTTTGGCACCTTCCAGGTCCAGGTCCCTCTGGGGAGACCCCAGGGTGGGACCCCAGGTGGGACCTCAGGATGGGACCCATCAAGGGTCTCCCCTACCCCATGTGAGGAGGAGTTTAGGACTTCTTGAAGGCCACCAGCATGGCCCAGATCATCTCTGTGGCCCTGCCTTTGGCACCTTCCAGGTCCAAGTCCTTCTGGGGAGAGAGGTCCCCCTGATAGGACCCCATGTAGGGTGTGGAGTCCCCTTGATGGGACCCATCAAGGGTCTCTCCCACACCATGTAAGAAGTGTTTAGGACTTCTTGAAGGCCACCAGCATGGCCCAGATCATCTCTGTGGCCCTGCCTTTGGCACCTCCCAGTTCCAGGTCCCTCTGGGGAGACCCCAGGGTGGAACCCCATGATGGGACCCACCAAGGAGAGCTTTTAGGACTTATTGAAGGCCACCAGCACAGCCCAGATCATCTCTGTGGCCCTGCCTTTGTCACCTTCCAGGTCCAAGTCCTTCTGGGGAGAGGGGTCCCCCTGATAGGACCCCATGTAGGGTGTGGAGTCCCCTTGATGGGACCCATCAAGGATCTCCCCCATCCCACGTGAGGAGTGTTTAGGACTTCTTGAAGGCCACCAGCATGGCCCAGATCATCTCTGTGCCTTTGCCCTTAGCACCTTCCAAGTCCAGGTTCTTCTGGGGAGACCCCAGGGTGGAACCCCATGATGGGACCCACCAAGGAGAGCTTTTAGGACTTATTGAAGGCCGCCAGCACGGCCCAGATCATCTCCATGCCCTTGCCCTTGGCAGCCTCCACCTCAGGGTCCATATCCAGCAGGTCCTTGGTCCTGTTCATGGCCACGTCGTACTTGTCGTCGGCCAGGCTGGCGAAAACGTTCTCCAGCACGTCCGAGGCGTGGGCCAGCACCAGCAGGGCCAGGGTCCTGCGCTCCATGCGCTGGGGCTCGTTGACCCAACGCTCCAGGACGCTCTCCTGGAGCCTCTTGAGCAGGCGCTGCTTCTCGGAGGCGTTGCACACGGGGTGCGTGGTCATGTCGAAGAGGAGGAAGTTCTGCTTCTCCGTGGTCAGGATGCCCTTCTCCACCAGGGCCTTGGCCAGGCGCTCGCGCACGTTGCGCAGCTGGTACTGCAGCTTGAAGGGGTTCCAGGTCTCTCCTGAGGGACAGCAGGCTCTGGTCAAGGTTTGTTTGCCAATCCCAACGTCCTTCCACCCTTCCATGATGGCCTGCATGGACGCTGGGCGCTGAGGTCCAAGACTTCCACCAAGCTCCCAACCCAGAAAATCCTTCTCTGGCCCCACGTTCAACCTTCTCCTGCTCTCCCCATCCCCATGGACCTTCAGGGATCTCCAGGGATCCACAGCCAGGTCAGGGAGGCTCTGCTCAAGCTTTGTTTTCCAATCCTAATGTCCTTCCACCCTTCCATGATGTCCTGCATGGACACCAGGCTCTGCCACAGGAGCTCTGAGGTCCAAGATTTCCACCAAGCTCCCAACCCAGAAAATCCTTCTCTGCCCCCACATTCAACCTTCTCCTGCTCTTCCCATCTCCATGGACCTTCAGGGATCTCCAGGATCCAGAGAAAAGCCAGGGAGGCTCTGGTCAAGCTTTGCTTCCCAATCCCAACGTCCTTCCACCCTTCCATGATGTCCTGCATGGACACCAGGCTCTGATCCCTTGGTGGAACTCAGATCTTCCTGGTAAAGCTCCCAGTGGAGTTTTGAGGAGAAATCCCAGGGCAAATCCCATCCCTTTCCAAAGCCTCTTCCACCCATGGGTCACCCCAGGCTTGGTGAGGCCTCAGCAGGAACTGAAGGAGAACGAGGTCCAAGATTTCCCAGAACACCCAGAAAATCCTTCTCTGCCCCCATATTCAACCTTCTCCTGCTCTCCCCATCTCCATGGACCTCCAGGGATCCACAGCCAGGCCAGGGAGGCTCTGGTCAAGCTTTTCTTCCCAATCCCAACGTCCTTTCACCCTTCCATGATGTCCTGCATGGAGACCAGGCTCTGCCATAGGAGCTCTGAGGTCCAGGATTTCCACCGAGCTCTCAATAAAAGGACATCCAGAAAATTTTACTCTGCCCCCACATTCAACCTTCTCCTGCTCTTCCCATCTCCATGGACCTTCAGGGATCTCCACGGATCCAGAGCCAGGTCAGGGAGGCTCTGGTCAAGGTTTATTTCCCAATCCCAACGTCCTTCCACCCTTCCATGATGTCCTGCATGGACACCTGGCTCTGATCCCTTGGTGGAACTCAGACCCTCCTGGTAAAGCTCCCAGGGGAGCTTGAGGAGAAATCCCAGGAGAAATCCCAGGAGATCCCAGGGCAAATCCCTTCCCAAAGCCTCCTCCACCCATGGGTCACCCCAGGCTTGGTGAGGCCTCAGCATTTGGATCCCCCAAAATGCTTCCCAGGAGACCAAAATCCCATTAAGGATCTGGAAATCCTTCTCAGGAGACCCAAATCTTATCTGAGATCCTCCAAAATCCTTCCCAGGAGATCCAAATCCCACCTGGGACACCCCAGAATCCTCCAGTAGAACCTTCAAATTCTACCTGGACATCTAAATATCCCCCAGGGTGATCTGGGAAGGGAAATCAGGGAATCATGGACAGGCCTGGAGAGGGGTTTTGGAGGGATTTGAGGGTCCAGGGCAGTTTTGGGGTTCTCTAATCATCAGATCCTGGAGCTCTGGATGCAGAGGGTGACCCTGGCTGGATTTTGGTGGCTTTGGCTGGGTCTCAGGGATGTTTGGACAGCCCTGGAGAGGAGTTTTAGAGAGGGGTTTTGGAGATATTTGAGAGTCCAGGGTGGTTTTGGGGTTCTCCTCTCTTTTCGGGGTTCCCTCAGCACCAGATCCTGGAGCTCTGCATGCAGAGGGTGATGCTGGACCTGGGATCCTGGATGGATTTTGGTAGCTTTGGCTGGGTCTGAAGGACATTTGGACAGCCCTGGAGAGGGGTTTTGGATGAGTTTGAGAATCCAGGCTGGTTTTGGGGTTCCCTCAGCACCAGATCCCAGAGTTCTGGATGCAGAGGGTGATCCTGGATGGATTTTGGTGGCTTTGGCTGGGTGCAGCTCTGGATACAGAGCGTGACCCGGGATGGATTTTGGTGGCTCTCAGGGATGTCTGGACAGCCCTGGAGAGGGGTTTTGGATGAGTTCGAGAATCCAGGCTGGTTTTGAGGTTCCCTTACTACCAGATCCTGGAGCTCTGGATGCAGAGGGTGATCCTGGATGGATTTTGGAGGCTTTGGTTGGGTCTGGGTCCTGCAGCTCTGGATACAGAGTGTGACCCTGGATGGATTTTGGTGGCTTTGGTTGGGTCTGGGTCCTGCAGCTCTGGATACAGAGTGTGACCCTGGATGGATTTTGGTGGCTTGGGCTGGGTCCTGGAGCTCTGGATGCAGAGAGGGATGCAGAGGGTGACCCTGGATGGATTTTGGAGGCTTTGGTTGGGTCTGGGTCCTGCAGCTCTGGATACAGAGTGTGACCCTGGATGGATTTTGGTGGCTCTCAGGGATGTTTGGAGAGCCCTGGAGGGAGCTGGGATGGTGGAATCTCCACCTGGCCCTACCAGTGAGCAGCTCTATCCAGGTCTGCACCGTCTCTGCTGTCTCTGTGGCCTTGATGTGCCTGAGGGTCTCATCCAGCAGCACATCCCCAGTGGGAGCATCCGACTTCAGCAGCACCTGGGAGGAGCAATATCATAGAATATCAACAAATTGTAAATTGGTGTCATTATTACAAAATATTACATTATTATAATTATATATTAATATAATATTATATATTATATATTATAGTATAATAGTTTATTAATAATATTATATAATATATTATTATATAATATATGATAATATAATAGTCTATTAATATTATACTATTGCAATAATATATTATATATAAAAAGAAAATATATAATATATATTATATACACATTAATATATTATATATAATATTAAACATAATATATTATAATTATTATTATATATTATTATACATAATAATTAAAATATGCATTATATATTTATATAATATATATTATATTTAGATATTATATATATTAGTATATAATATATTATTATATAATAGTCTATTAATATTATACTATTGTAATAATATATATATTATATAATATATAATATAATATAATATATATTATATTATATATTATATATTAGATATAATAGATAAAATAATTAATATGTATATTATTATATATAATTAAAATCGATAATATATTAATATAACATAATATATTATATTAATATACTATATATTAATATATATAAGACAATATATATAATTATTATATAATATATATTATATATTATTACTATATAATATATAATAATATAATAGTCTATAAATATTATACTACTGTAATTTTATATAATTATTATATGGTATTGTGGCTATAATTAATATAATATTCTATGAATAATACAGACTATTATAATATTGTAATTTTGCATCATTATTACAGAATAACATAATAATATTACATAATATGGATATTATTTACTTTATTCTATTATCCACTAATTTTAATTTATTATTTATTTATTATTTATTTTTAAATTTTTTTAATTTTTATTTCATTATTTTTCCATTTTCACAAGAGACCGAACACGTTTTCCACACCCCCCAGGCAGGCTGGGCTGGGCACACCCCCAGCCCTTGCCAGGGCTCCCACAGCAGCCTGACCTTCTGCTGGGGAGGATGGAACAGGAAAGCCTTATCAATATGATTGCCTGGCAAAAGATTTTGAGAACATGGAAACTATAAGTGAGTTTGAAAGGAAAGAAAGCTTTGAGATCCCTCAGTTACTGAACACCGGGAAAACAATGGTGTGGTCACTGAAGGTGATCCCCTTTTGATGGAACAACACCCTCTGCTTGCAGACAGATCCAAGGATCAGAGCAGACCCCACAGGGAGAAGAGGCCCAAAAAATAAGAGGCAGAAGAGGCCCAAAAAATAAGATTTAGGGTTTAAAATGTAACACAGTATGGTAATGTAATGATTCCTATAGGCTGTATGGAAATGTTATAGGATATGCACGCTGTGGTAGATTGGTTGATGAAAATGAGATTGAAATGAAAGCAAGCTTTGAGATGCCTCAGTTACTGAACACCTGGAAAACAATGGTGTGGCCACTGAAGGTGATCCCCTTGTGATGGAACAACACCCTCTGCTTGCAGACAGCTCCAAGGGTCAGAGCAGACCCTACAGCTTGGCAGAAGGGGCCCAAAGAATAAGATTTAGGGTTTAAAATGTAACACAGTGTGGTAATGTAGTGATTCTTATAGGTTCTATGGAAATGTTATAGGATATGCATGCTGTAGTAGATTGGTTGATGAAAATGAGAAAATAAGAATAAGATTTAGGGTTTAAAATGTAACACAGTATGGTAATGTAGTGATTCTTATAGGTTCTATGGAAATGTTATAGGATATAGGAGGAAATGTTATAGGATATATATAGGAAATGTTATAGGATATATAGGAGCTGTAGTAGATTGGTTGATGAGAATCTGAATATTCAACACTGAAGATGATTTATTGTGTTGTAACGGGAACTTCGCTCTCTTCCCTTTTCGTGCTCACTTCTTCGTCTCCTCTGCACTTCTTCACCCCCTCCTTTCTACAAGCTCTCCGCTCTTAAACCTTTGTCTTTAACTCTCTTTAAGCTGTAGGAGAGTTACACCTTTGTCTTAAACCTTTGTCTTTAACTCTCTTTAAGCTGTAGGAGAGTTACACCTTTGTCTTAAACCTTTGTCTTTAACTCTCTTTAAGCTGTAGGAGAGTTACACCTTTGTCTTAAACCTTTGTCTTTAACTCCCTTACACTTTAAGCTGTAAGAGTTACACCTTTGTCTTAAACCTTTAACTCTCTTACACTTTAGGCTGTAAGAGTTACACCTTTGTCTTAAACCTTTGTCTTTAACTCTCTTACACTTCAGGCCTCTCTTCTCTCGGGCCTGCTCCGAGCTGCGGCTGGCAGCTCCCAGCAAGGCCCTGCACCCACGCCCTTGGCAATAAACTGCAAGTTCTACGACTTGGCTTCAAAGAGATCTCATCTCCATCCATCCCGACCATGTGTGACCCCCATCGCTCCCCCAGACACCCTTACAACCTTCCTCTCCAGCAGCCTCTTCTTCCTCAGGGCCAGCGGCTCCAGGCGGATGCGGCCGCGCAGCGCCAGCTCGATCAGGATCCCGCCGCGCAGCCCCGAGGAGATGCAGTCGTTCCAGAACGAGGTGTAGCCCTGGGGAGAACACGGCAGGGAATTTTGAATTGTCCTCTCTGTGCTGCTCGTGCCTCCTGGACTGCTGGGATCCTGCCCAGGAGTCTCCCCAAAGCTTCCAGATTTCCAAATTTCCCTGCTCCTTTCTCTAAACCTTCCCAGATTTCCAGATTTCCCTGCTCCTCTCTCCAAACCTTTCCACATTTCCCTGCTCCTTTCTCTAAACCTTCCCAGATTTCCACATTTCCCTGCTCCTTTCTCTAAACCTTCCCAGATTTCCAGATTTCCCTGCTCCTCTCCCCAAAGCTCCCCACATTTCCACACTTTCCTGCTCCTGTCTCTGCTCTTGTCTCTCTAAACCTTCCCACATTTCCACATTTCCCTGTTCCTGTCTCCAAACCTTTCCACATTTCCCTGTTCCTGTCTCCAAACCTGCTGCTTTCTTTCCTCCTTTTCTGCTCCTTCTTTCCTCCCTTTCTGCTCTTTTTTCCCTTCCCTTTCTGCTCCTCCTTTCCTCCCTTTCTGCCTTTTTTTTTCCCTCCTTTCCTGCTCCTTCTTTCCTCCCTTCCTGCTGCTCTTTCTCTGCATGGAAAACAAGGATGGAAGGACCTAAAATCCACCAGGAGCCTGCAGAAAAAGTGAAAAAACCTCCCCAAAGCAAACAGGCTGGGCACCCCCAGCCCTCCCCAGGGAAGATTTTCCCTCCCCAGGGCTGAATTCCCATCCCCTGTGGCTCTGTTTGAGCAGAGCATGTGGACTCTGGGCTTGCCCAGCACAGAGAACCATCAAATAAATGAAGATTTTTATTTGCTTTCTCCACTTCCTTGTGCAGGAACACAAAGCAGCCTTTCATCCCTGCCCTCCTGGTTTCCTTGCCTGGATTTTGCTCCTGGCTTTTACAAACAAAGTTCTCCAGGAAAGGGTGTGAAGATGGGCAAAGGTTTCAATTTCCTGGCCTCAAGGGCGCGTTAACCCCCTAGGAAATTTGAAGTTCCAAAGCTCCTGGGTTATTTTTCCAGCTTGGAAAATAAAAGCCAGCCTGGTTTGCAGCCAGGTCCTCCTACATGGACAGACTGGTACTTTAAATAATGAAATCACAACGTGAGCTGATTGAATTTGGCAAAAATCATCTTGTTTTTCCCCAGCCATCAAAGCATGAGTGAACACCTGAGCTGTGAAAACAGAGCCCAGCTCAGGGCCAGGCTGCTGCTGCCTCTGCTTGTGAGCTCCAGGAATGCGGAAGGACAGGATGGAATAATAATAAATAAAAAAAAAAAAAAAAAAGCAAAGTGTGACAAGGTTTTTTCCCCTATTTGTTGTGCTCTGCCAGGTTCCTGGTGGCTCAGGGGCTGTTCCCAGGATACATTAACCAAGAACACCAACCACAGCCCAGGAGAACAGCAGCCCACGGCACCCCACTCCCAGGCTGCTGTCAAATATTTGCTCCAGGATTATTTGCATTGTGTTCCCTGAGCTGCTGCCACTTCCCAGTTGGCTCCCACATCTGATCTGGGGCTCTGGGACAGGACAGCCCCAGCCCTTGTCACTGTCACAGCCTGGCCTGGATCCCTGGGACAGCTCAGCACCAGCTGGGGCCGGCCCACAACTGCACAGCCCTGCTGGGAAGAAGGTTCTGGAACCTCACAAAGGTTTAACTCCACCCCTGAGGGAGGAAGAGGATGAAGAGGAGGAGGAAATCCACAAATCCACCTCAGCTCCTCAGGGTGGGAGACGCAGGAATCGTGGAATGGTTACAGATGGAAAAGATCTCCACTTGACCAAAGTGGGTTCCTGGAGCTGGAAAGCCTCTCCAGAAGTTTCTGCTCTGCCACGGCCACCCCAAAAAGCACCTTGGGCACCTGGTGGGCTTCCCCTGGTCTGCAATTCCCCATCCACTCACCAGGAACAGCAGAGTTTAGAATTGTGGGATGGTTTGGGTTGGAAGGGACCTTAAAGATCAGCTGATCCCATTCCATGGCAGGGCCAGGTTCCACCACAGCAGGCTGCTCACCCAACCTGGCCTGGGCCACTCCCAGGGACGGGGCAGCCATGGGACAACCTGTGCCAGGGCCTCACCACCCTCCCAGGCAAAGATTTCCCCAGGCTGATGCAGGAGATGGATGCAGGGGTGAAATCAAGGCACAGGGACAGCTCAGAGAACCCCACAGCAGGCAGAGCTGATAAACCAGCTCCTAGCAGCTGATAAGCACAAACCAACTCTGTTTGACCAGGATCCCCTGACCCCAGGGTGACAGGCACACAGGAGGAGCTCCCACAGTGACATCCCCACCCAGAGCTGCCCATCCCCACCCCTGCCTGGCCCAGCAAGGCAGCAGAGCTGCAGCTCCTGCTCCCTGTCCATTTTGGCTGCACACTCAGCCCAGCTGGCTCTGCTGCCCTCTGCCTTTTCCCCCATTGTTAAGGGTGTCCCTGCGTGCCAGCTGCTGCTTTGGGGCTGCAGAGGAGGATGAAAGGACGTTCACCCTTTGATAAAGCAGCTGAGCCTCCTTCTACCCATGGCTTCAGCCCTGGAAAAAACACCACCAACTTTGCTCTGCCCCTGTCCCCAAGGCAGAGCTGCTGGGACAGCACTGTCAGCCACGTGCACAGCTCAGCTTGCCATCTCCTGGCACAGGGAGCCCAGAGCAGCTGGACCAGCCCTGCAAGTGTCCAAGGCCAGGCTGGACAGGGCTTGGAGCAGCCTGGGATGGTGGAAGGTGTCCCTGTCCATGGTGAGGGCTTGGAACTGGATGAGCTCCACAGTCCCAACGCTCAATGCCATGGCTCAGTTGAGGTGTTGGGGTTGGACTCCATGATCTTTGAGATCTCTTCCAACCCAGTGATTCTGTGAATTCCATCCTACAATTCTGTGATCCCAAGCAGGTTCTGAGGGACAGCACTGAGAAAGAACCCATCCCATGTGCTGCAACCCACCCCATTTCTGCTGCTCCCTGAGTGCCTGGAGCCCAGCTTGACCACAGCACTGCCCACCAGGCTCACCTCCTTGTCCTTCAGCCCCAGGAGCAGCACCTCCTCCATGAGGGTCAGGCGGATGTCCTTGGAGTCGTCGGGCTCGTCCTCGTTCAGCTCCCTGTCCGCAGCCTCCTCCTCAGCCTCCCCCTTCCTCTCGGAGCCCCGGCCCTCGGCCCGCCGGCCCCGGTGCGTCAGCGTCGTCATCTCCGGCTGCGCGGGGGGCACGGGGGGGCTGAGACCCCAGAGCCAAAACTCCAGAGCCAAACCCCTCCCCAGAGCCAAACCCACCCCCCAAACCCCTCTCCCCCATTCCCAGTCCCAAACACAAACCCATTTCCCCTGACCCAAACCCCTTCCCCAGAGACAAACCCCTCCCACAGACCCAAACCCCCAGAGCCAAATCCCCTCTCCAGACCAAGAGGCGCTCGTCCCTTCTGCCCCAGGATTTCCAGCTCCCCCAGACCCAAATCCTCTCCCCCAAACCCCCTTCCCCAGAGCCAAACCCCTCCCCCAGACCCAAATCCTCTCCCCCAAACCCCCTTCCCCAGAGCCAAAGACCCACCTCCAAACCCCCACCCCCAGATGCAAAGCCCCATTCCCAGAGCCCCAGACCCAGACACAAACCCACTCCCCCAGACCCAAACCCCATCCCCCAAAGCCAAACCCCCAGAGCCAAACCCCTCCCCAGACCCCCATTCCCAGACCAAGAGGCGCTTGTCCCTTCTACCCCAGGATTTCCAGCTCCCCCAGACCCAAATCCCCTCCCACAGACCCAAACCCAAACCCACTTCCCCAGACCCCCTCACCCAGATCAAGGGATGCTCCTACCCCAGGATTTCCAGCTCCCCCAGACCCCAATCCTCATTCCCACACCCAAACTCAAACCCCCATTCCCAGACCAAGGGATGCTCCTACGCCAGGATTTTCAGCTCCCCCAGACCCAAATCCCCTACTTCAGACCCAAACCCCCATTCCCAGACCAAGGGGAGCTCGTCCCTTCTACCCCAGGATTTCCAGTTCCCCCAGACCCAAACCCCCATTCCCGGACCCCAGACCCAAACCCCCTCACCCAGACCAAGGGGCACTCGCTGCTCCCACCCCAGGATTTTCAGCTCCCACCCCAGGATTTTCAGCTCCCACCCCAGGATTTTCCGCTTCCCCAGACCCAAACCCCTCCCTCAGAGCCAAACCCCCAGACCCAAACCCCCATTCCCAGACCAAGAGGCGCTCGTCCTTCTACCCCAGGATCGATTTCCAGTTCCTCTAGACCCAAATCCCCTCCCTTAGACCCAAACACCCTTCCCAGACCCCAGACCCAAACCCCCTCACCCAGACCAAGGGACGCTCCTACCTAAAGATTTCCAGTTCCCCCAGACCCAAACCCAGACCCTCTCCCCAGCCCAAGGGTTCCCACTCCCCATTCCCGGGGCTGTCGGGGATCCCCGTCCCCTCCATCGCTGGGCCGGTCCCAGCCCAGGTTCCGAGGGGAGGAGCAGCGGAGCCCCCGAGCCCCTGAGGCCGCAGGGCGGGTCCCGCACCCCCGGCAGCGTCCGGGGACGGCTCCATCCCACCGCCCCTGACCCACCGGGCTCCAACCCCGGCCCGGTTCCGCCTCATCCCCCCGGGCTCCGTCCCACCCCTCACGGCCCTGGCCCGGCTCCATCCCACCGCCCCTGTCCCACCCCTCACGGCCCCGATCCGGTTCTGCCTCACTCCCCGGGTTCCGTCCCACCCCTCACGGCCCCGGCCCGGCTCCATCCCAACCCCGGGCCCAGCCCCGCTCTATCCCCCCCGCGGGTGAAGATCCGCCTCCCCATGAGGGTTGGGGGCTGCTAAAGCCCCCCGCCCGCTGCTCCCCGCCCGGCCTCACCGCTGCTCGGCGGG
Source organism: Melozone crissalis (assembly GCF_028551555.1). Taxonomy (NCBI): domain Eukaryota; kingdom Metazoa; phylum Chordata; class Aves; order Passeriformes; family Passerellidae; genus Melozone; species Melozone crissalis. The sequence goes on along the minus strand of NW_026535924.1, from coordinate 91,824 downwards.
TCCGCCCGCCCCGTTCCGCTCCGTTCCGGGGCCGCGGGCAGGAAAAGACTCGCCGGGGCCGCCGCCGCTTCCTGGCCTCCGCTGGTCCCGCCCACGCCGCGGCTCTGACCAATGGGAGCCCGCGCGGGTCGGAGCAGCCAATGAGCGCGGCTCGGGTGGGTCAAGGGGCGGGACTTCCTACTGTCAGTCAGGGGTGGCTCCGCCCCCGCCCGCGTGTCGTGTCCGAGTCCCGTTCCTGTTCTTGTCCTGTCCCGTGTCCCCTCCTGGGTCCCATTCCGTGTCCCGTCCCGTGTCCCTTCCTGGGTCCCATTCCCTGTCCTGTCCCGTGTCCCCTCCTGGGTCCCATTCCGTGTCCTGTCCCGTGTCCCCTCCTGGGTCCCATTCCGTGTCACATCCCAATCCCGTCCCCGCTCCAGTCTCGTCCTGTCCCGTGTCCCATCCCAATCCCGTTCCCGTTCCTGCTTATCCCGTCCCGTGTCCCATTCCGTGTCAAATCCCGTTCCCGTCCCTATTTGTACCGTCCTGTCCCGTGTCCCGTCCCGTGTCCCGTTCCCGTCCCGTGTCCCGTTCCCGCTCCAGTCCTGCCTCCTCTCCCATCCCATTCCCGTTCCGTGTCCCGTTCCCGTTTCCCTCTCCCATCCCATTCCCGTCCTGTCCCGTGTCCCATTCCCACTCCAGTCCTGTCTCTCTCTCCCATCCCGTTCTCGTTCCGTTTCCCGTTCCCGTCTCCCTCTCCCATCCCATTCCTGTTCCCGTGCCCTCCCCGTGCCGCCGGTAAGGGACCACGCCGCTCCAAGCTGAACGCCGTTTAATGACGAGCGCACATTGTTCATTCAACAGCCAAACCCGCCAGGGACGTTCCGCTGTCCCCGCCCTCCGCTCTCGTTCCCCGACACCGAACGAACGGTTCGGGCTGCAGGAGCGCTCGGTACCGGGTCCCACCCTGCCTCAAACCGTTCTGAGCTCAACCGGGATCTCCCGGTGCTCCTTGGAACCGAGCGGAGGAGCCATGGAGACCGAAATTCCTGCGTTCTGGCAGCGAGCCTGGAATTTAAAGCACGAAGAGAGCTTGTTCTTCACCTGAGCATGGCGATTCTGCTCTGGGAGAAATGCAGAGCGTCCAACTCCTCCAATTGTCCCGGTGGGAAAGGCAAAAACTGTAACTGCAAAAACTGTAACAGCCTCTAACTGACAGCCCAGCCCTGTGGAAAATTCCAGAAATCACCCCAAAACTGGAGAGGTGCTGGGGCAGGCTCAGAACCAGAGCCCACTGCTGAAACCTTGTGCTGGGGATGAGTTTCCTCCGTCACCATCAGGACCTGGAGCCAACCCACAAAGCCCCAAAAATCCAAGGATTTCTGTGCAAAATGAGTCTGGAATTCCTCAGCTGGGCTTGCTGACATTTTCCTTCCTTAAGAAACATCCTCATGGCACTGCTGATGGAGCAGAACAGATCCTTCAAACCAACAGTGAACACGCAACAGGAGTGGAGAACTTGGGCTACAAAAACTGCTCCTTGGAATTGCTGAATTTCCTCCTTTGGGTAACTTAAACTTCTCCTTGGAGTTGCTGAGCTTCCTTCTTTTGGGCAACTAAAACTGATCCTTGGGCTTCTTCTTTTGGGAACTAAAACTGCTCCTTGGAATTGCTGAGCTTCATCCTTTGGGCAACTAAAAGTGCTTTGGGCTTCTTTTGGGCAACAAAAACTGCTCCTTGGAATTGCTGAGCTCCTTGGAATTACTACAACTAGAACTGCTCCTTGGAATTGCTGAGCTTCCTCCTTTTGGGCAACTAAAACTGCTCCTTGGAATTGCTGAATTTCCTCCTTTTGGGCAACTAAAACTGCTCCCTTGGGCTTCTTCTTTTGGGCAACTAAAACTGCTCCTTGGAATTGCTGAATTTCCTCCTCTTGGGAATTAAAACTGCTCCTTGGAATTGCTGAATTTCCTCCTTTTGGCAACTAAAACTGCTCCTTGGGTTTCATCCTTTGGGCAACTAAAACTGCTCCTTGGAATTGCTGAATTTCCTCCTTTTGGGAAACTAAAATTACTCCTTGGGCTTCTTCCTTTGGGCAACTAAAACTGTTCCTTGGAATTGCTGAATTTCCTCCTTTTGGCAACTAAAACTGCTCCTTGGGTTTCATCCTTTGGGCAACTAAAACTGCTCCTTGGAATTGCTGAATTTCTCCTTTTGGGCAACTAAATCTGTTCGTTGGGTTTGCTGAGCTTCATCCTTTGGGCAACTAAAACTGCTCCTTGGAATTGCTGAATTTCCTCCTTTTGGGCACTGAAACTGCTCCTTGGAATTGCTGAATTTCCTCCTTTTGGGCACTGAAACTGCTCCTTGGAATTGCTGAATTTCCTCCTTTTGGGCACTAAAACGGCTCCTTGGAATTGCTGAATTTCCTCCTTTTGGGCACTAAAACCGCTCCCTGGGCTCGCTGAGCTTCCTCCTCTTGGGCAGCACCTCCTGGCTGGAGGAGGGCTCAGCCGGGTGCAGCTGCCAAGGAAAACCAACAATGGAATTACAGGAGCTCTGTGGGGGCAGGACAGGGCACAGCCACCCCCAGAGCTGTGACACAGCCTGAGCCCCACCCCAGGGCCTGCCCAGATGTGCTGGGCCTGCAGGAACATCTGGGTGCTGTTTCCTGGCAGCACTGACCCACTGAGGAAGGCTGGGATGTTTTCCTGTTGGGACGTTTTCCTGCTGCAGCTGTGGCAGCAGGAAATGCAGCACAGGACAAGGAGTGGGCTGAAAGAGGGGAAATTGAGGTTGGAAAAAAGGGAGAAATCCTTCCCTGTGGCGTGGGGAGGTTCAGATTGAAACAGGGGAAATTGAGGTTGGAGATAAGGGGGAAACCCTTCCCTGTGGGGTGGGGAGGTGTAGATGGAAAGAGGGAAAATTGAGGTTGGAAACATGGGGGAAATCCTTCCCTGTGGGGTGGGAAGATTTAGGTTGAAAGAGGGAAAATTGAGGTTGGAGATATGGGGGAAACCCTTCCCTGTGGAGTGGGGAGGTTCAGATTGAAACAGGGGGAAATTGAGGTTGGAAACATGGGAGAAATCCTTCTGTGGGGTGGGGAGGTGTAGATGGAAAGAGGGGAAATTGAGGTTGGGGATATGGGAGAAATCCTTCCCTGTGGGGTGGGAAGATTTAGGCTGAAAGAGGGAAAATTTAGGCTGGAAACATGGGAGAAATCCTTCCCTGTGGGTCGGGGAGGATCAGATTGAAAGAGGTGAAATTGAGGTTGGAAACATGGGAGAAATCCTTCCCTGTGGGGTGGGGAGGTGTAGATTGAAACAGGGGGAAATTGAGGTTGGAAACATGGGGGAAATCCTTCTGTGGGGTGGGAAAATTTAGGCTGAAAGAGGGGAAACTGAGGTTGGAGATAAGGGGGAAATCCTTCCCTGTGTGGTGGGAAGATTTAGGCTGAAAGAGGTGAAATTGAGGTTGGAAACATGAGAGAAATCCTTCTGTGGGGTGGGGAGGTGTAGATGGAAAGAGGGAAAATTGAGGTTGGGGATATGGGAGAAACCCTTCCCTGTGGAGTGGGGAGGTTCAGATTGAAACAGGGGGAAATTGAGGTTGGAAACATGGGACAAATCCATCCCTGTGGGGTGGGGAGGTGTAGATTGAAACAGGGGGAAATTTAGGCTGGAAACATGGGAGAAATCCTTCTGTGGGGAGGTGTAGATGGAAAGAGGGGAAATTGAGGTTGGGGATATGGGAGAAATCCTTCCCTGTGAGGTGGGAAAGTTCAGATTGAAACAGAGGGAAATTGAGGTTGGAAACATGGGAGAGATCCTTCTGTGGGGTGGGAAGATTTAGACTGAAAGAGGGGAAACTGAGGTTGGAGATATGGGGGAAACCCTTCCCTGTGGGGTGGGGAGGTGTAGATTGAAAGAGGGGAAATTGAGTTTGAAGATAAGGGAGAAATCCTTCCCTATGGGATGGGAAGATTTAGACTGAAACAGGGGGAAATTGAGGTTGGAAACATGGGAGAGATCCTTCTGTGGGGTGGGAAGATTTAGGCTGAAAGAGGGAAAATTGAGGTTGGGGATATGGGGGAAATCCTTCCCTGTGGGGAGGGGAAGCCCTGGCACAGATGATTCCATGGATTCCCCATGCCTGGAAATGTCCAAGGCCAGGCTGGGAGCACCCTGGGATGGTGGAAGGTGACCCTGGGATGGTGGAAGGTGACCCTGCCCAGGCTTTGAGGTCCCTTCATCCAAACCATTCCATGATTTCCAGATTCCAGCTCTGCAGAGGCTGCTCAGCACCCAAAAACCCCCTGAGAGCTCAGTCCTGCTGCTCCTGCCTGTGCCATGAAAAAATAACAATGAACCTTTAAATTCCATTCAAAGGTGACAATGAACCTTTAAATTTCATTCAAAGGTGACAATGAACCTTTAAATTCCATTCAAAAGTGACAATGAACCTTTAAATTCCATTCAAAAGTGACAATGAACCTTTAAATTCCATTCAAAGGTGACAATGAACCTTTAAATTCCATTCAAAGGTGACAATGAACCTTTAAATTTCATTCAAAGATGACAATGAACCTTTAGCTCCACTGTCCTTTTGGTTATTTAAATCAATTGTGATTTGTTTAATAAATTTATTACTAAGTTCAGTAAAATCTCTTGGAAAAATACCCAGGGATGGTGAGCAAACAGAACAACCTTACCTTATTTTCTGTCACATTAATAATTAGGAAAAAGCTCTGAATTTTATTGGTTGGAAACAGGGAGGGACTTCAGAGCTCATCCAGTGCCACCCCTGCCATGGCAGGGACACTTTTCAATGTCCCAGGGTGCCAGGGACAGATTTTCTGGGAATTCCATCCCAACCCTCACAGGGAAACAGTTTCTTGTGTAAAACAAAAGAGAAAAATTCACCCCAAAGGTTTTGGAGAAGGATTTGCCCCTCTCTTGGCATTGCCAGAATTCCAAATGCGTGGTGAGAGCTCAGTCAGTGAAGGAGCAGCACAGACATGAGGCCCCAAAATCAAATTCCAGCCTGGACACAACATCTGCTCCAGCTGTGCCAGGTGGGAAGGATTTGGGTCCTCACAAGCAGCACTGCCTGCCAGACTTGATTTAAATAAAAAAAACCCGGATTTTTCTTGGAATGAAGGGTGAGGTTATAATTTTGGCCCAGTGTTTCCCAAGTGGAAGCACTGGGTGAGCTCTGCTGGCACAGATGGGTCAAACCTGCAGCGTTGGCAGATCCCAACCCTCACAGGGAAACAATTTTTTGTGTAAAACAAAAGAGAAAAATTCACCCCAAAGGTTTTGGAGAAGGATTTGCCCCTCTCTTGGCATTGCCAGAATTCCAAATGCGTGGTGAGAGCTCACTCAGTGCAGGAGCAGCACAGACATGAGGCCCCAAAATCAAATTCCAGCCTGGGCACAACATCTGCTCCAGCTGTGCCAGGTGGGAAGGATTTGAGTCCTCACAAGCAGCACTGCCTGCTAAATTTGATTTAAATAAAAAAAAAAAGAAAAGGATTTTTCTTGGAATGAAGGAGTCACAGGGGTGAGGTTACAATTTTGGCACAAGGAAGCACTGGGTGAGCTCTGCTGGCACAGCTGGGTCAAACCTGCAGGAAATTTTGGCTAAATATCAACTAAAATTTAAGAATTTTTCTCAACCTGTGTTACCTTGCATCAAATCAGCTTCCAGCTCCTTGAGAATTCTTTTTGGAATTGAATGGGAACTTAGGAAGTGATGAGAATTTCATTCTGCCAATAGCAAGTGCATTCAAGCTCTTGAGTTTTCTTCACTGTTTGCAAGAGAAATGATGAGAATTAAAGGAAAATTTGATACTAACAATGCAGCTTTGGAATATCTTTCCACTTCTTGTCCTGCTCTCTGACACAATCAGCTCAGATGTTTTGCGGGTCAAATGATCAACCTGGAAGCAGAAAATTAAAAAGAAAAAAGCTGTAACAAATTAATTAAAAAATTGCAACTAAAGCGACAACTAAAATTACTAAAATTACAACTAAAATTGTAATTAAAGAAGCTGTAACAAAGCAGATTTTGCAAAAATCCACCCTGGAGACACCCAGTGTGGGGAATTCACAGTGCCTGAGTTCAGACTGAATTTGGGGGGGGTTTAAATGGTAAAAACCCCTGGAAATCACAGCTGGGTGTGCTGGAGAGCCCTGGCAGAGAGAAGCATGTGCTGGTTTTGTTTTTTTCCAAACTTAAAAACTTGAATTTTGAAGTTTGAACCAAGTTTTAAACAAGCTTTGCTTTGTCACAATTACCAGTGGAATTCCCTGCTAATTATTTCCATTTCCATGGATTTCCATTATTAAAATGGAAATTAAATTCCCCATTTTCACTCAGAAACAGTCCCAGCACCTGTTTGTTTTGTATTTTTGTATTTCAGAGGAACAGCCCTTTGGCAGTGCTTTAGAATAGTTCTGGAAAACACCAGGAAGTGAAATGTAAAGAAAAATTCAAGTTGATTGAATTCAAGTTTGAATCAAGTTTTAAACAAGTTTTGCTTTGTCACAATTAGCAGTGGAATTCCCATGTAGGCAGTTTATTAGAATGGAAATTACAGAATTCAATAAACTTTAATTTTTAAGTTTGAACCAAGTTTTAAACAAGCTTTGCTTTGTCACAATTACCAGTGGAATTCCCTGCTAATTATTTCCATTTCCATGTTCTGGAAAACACCAGGAAGTGAAATGCAAAGGAATTCAATCAACTGGAATTTTTAAGTTTGGATCAAGTTTTAAACAAGCTTTGCGTTGTCAGAATTACCAGTGGAATTCCCATTTAGGCAGTTTATTAGAATGGAAATTAAATTTTCCATTTTCACCCAGAAACAGTCTCAGCACCTGTTTGTTTTGTATTTTTGTATTTCAGAGGAACAGCCCTTTGTCAGTGCTTTAGAATAGTTCTGGAAAACACCAGGAAGTGAAATGTAAAGGAATTCAATCAACTGGAATTTTTAAGTTTGGATCAAGTTCTAAACAAGCTTTGCTTTATCAGAATTACCAGTGGAATTCCCATTTAGGCAGTTTATTAGAATGGAAATTGCAGAATTCAATAAACTTTAATTTTTAAGTTTGAATCAAGTTTTAAACAAGCTTTGCTTTGTCACAATTACCAGTGGAATTCCCATTTAGGCAGTTTATTAAAATGGAAATTACATTTTCCATTTTCACTCAGAAACAGTCCCAGCACCTGTTTGTTTTGCATTTCAGAGGAACAGCCTTTTGTCAGTGCTTTAGAATAGTTCTGGAAAACACCAGGAACTGAAATGTAAAGGAATTCAATCAACTTTAATTTTGAAGTTTGAATCAAGTTCTAAACAAGCTTTGCTTTGTCACAAGTAGCAGTGGAATTCCCTGCTAATTATTTCCATTTCCATCTTCTGGAAAACACCAGGAAGTGAAATGCAAAGGAATTCAATCAACTTAAAAATTAAAGTTTGGATCAAATTTCAAACAACTTTGCTTTGTCACAATTACCAGTGGAATTCCCATTTAGGCAGTTTATTAAAATGGAAATTACATTTTCCATTTTCACTCAGAAACAGTCCCAGCACCTGTTTGTTTTGCATTTCAGCCTTTTGGCAGTGCTTCAGAATAGTTCTGGAAAACAGCAGGAAGTGAAATGTAAAGGAATTCAACCAACTTTAATTTTTAAGTTTGAACCAACTTTTAAACAAGCTTTGCTTTGTCACAATTACCAGTGGAATTGCCTGCTAATTATTTCCATTTCCATGTATTTCCATTATTAAAATGGAAAGTAAATTCCCCATTTTCACTCAGAAACAGTCCCAGCACCTGTTTGTTTTGTATTTCAGCCTTTTGTCAGTGCTTTAGAATAGTTCTGGAAAACACCAGGAAGTGAAATGTAAAGGAATTCAATCAACTTTAATTTTGAAGTTTGAACCAAGTTTTAAACAAGCTTTGCTTTGTCAGAAATACCAGTGGAATTCCCTGCTAATTATTTCCATTTCCATGTTCTGGAAAACAGCAGGAAGTGAAATGCAAAGGAATTCAATCAACTTTAATTTTAAAGTTTGGATCAAGTTTTAAACAAGCTTTGCTTTGTCACAATTAGAAGTGGAATTGCCTGCTAATTATTTCCATGGATTTCCATTATTAAAATGGAAATTAAATTCCCCTTTTTTCACTCAGAAACAGTCCCAGCACCTGTTTGTTTTGCATTTCAGAGGAACAGCCTTTTGTCAGTGCTTTAGAATAGTTCTGGAAAACACCAGGAAGTGAAATGTAGAGGAATTCAATCAACTTTAAGTTTGGATCAAGTTTTAAACAAGCTTTGCTTTGTCACAATTACCAGTGGAATTCCCTGCTAATTCTTTCCATTTCCATGGATTTCCATTATTAAAATGGAAATTAAATTCCCCTTTTTTCACTCAGAAACAGTCCCAGCACCTGTTTGTTTTGTATTTCAGAGGAACAGCCCTTTGGCAGTGCTTTAGAACAGTTCTGGAAAACACCAGGAAGTGAAATGTAAAGGAATTCAATCAACAGGAATTTTGAAGTTTGAACCAAGTTTTAAACAAGCTTTGCTTTGTCAGAAATACCAGTGGAATTCCCTGCTAATTATTTCCATTTCCATGTTCTGGAAAACAGCAGGAAGTGAAATGCAAAGGAATTCAATCAACTTTAATTTTAAAGTTTGGATCAAGCTTTGCTTTGTCACAATTAGCAGTGGAATTCTCTGCTAATTATTTCCATTTCCATGCATTTCCATTATTAAAATGGAAATTAAATTCCCCCTTTTCACTCAGAAACTTGGGTGACACTGGAAAACACCAGGAAGTGAAATGTAGAAGAATTCAATAAACCTGAATTTTGAAGTTTGAACCAAGTTTTAAACAAGCTTTGTCAGAATTAGCAGTGGAATTCCCTGCTAATTATTTCCATTTCCATGTTCTGGAAAACAGCAGGAAGTGAAATGTGAAGGAATTTTGTGGCTGGGAATTGTGACTGTGGGAAACGGGGATTCAGCAGATCAGCCATGAGTCAATCCAAGGAAGAAGGAGCTGCAGGAAAAGCTGAAGATGACAGAGCAGAGTTTTCCTACCTGAGGATTGGAAACATGGGCAGGAGTCTGGATCCCTCCAGCTTCACCTCCATGAGCTGAATTCTTTCCTGAAAGAAGAACTGGAGATTAAATAAAGGTTTAAAAAAATCAACAATCCAAAGCAAACAACACCAGCTCTGCCCCAAGAACATTACTAATTAAGGAAAAGCTCTGAATTATTAATTATTATCTAAAAATTATAATATAAAATATACAAATATTACCTGGAGCTTCTGAAATATTCACATGATTCTTATCTTCCACTTCATTATCCAAGGCAGGATCCTCCTGGATGGAGAAACAGGTTTGTCACTGACTGCAGGCACACAAGGGAGAAGTTTCCCCTCAGATGATCAAGGACACACTTTTGAGATGGATTTGTGGCGGAATAAACTGAAATAAGGGATGTCTGAAAATAGAGGTGGCAGTCAAATTAAGGAAAAAAATGAATTTAAGGCATTTTGTCCTGCTTAAAAATGCCTGAAAATAGACATGGCAGTAAAATTAAGGAAAAAATGAATTTAAGGCATTTTGTCCTGCTGAAACATGTCTGAAAATAGAGATGGCAGTAAAATTAAGGAAAAAAATGAATTTAAGGCATTTTGTCCTGCTTAAAAATGCCTGAAAATAGACATGGCAGTAAAATTAAGGAAAAAAAGAATTTAAGATATTTTGTCCTGCTTAACCATGTCTGAAAATAGAGATGGCAGTAAAATTAAGGAAAAAATGAATTTAAGATATTCTGTCCTGCTTAAAAATGTCTGAACATAGAGATGGCAGTGTCCCCATGCCATGAGCTGTCCCTCTGCTGCTCCTCGTGCACAGGCACTGCTTCAAACTGCAAACTGGAGCAGTAAAATTAAGGAAAAAATGAATTTAAGGCATTTTGTACTGCTGAAATGTGTCTGAAAAGAGAGATGGCAGTAAAATTAAGGAAAAAATGAATTTAAGCCATTTTGTCCTCCTTAACCATGTCTGAAAATAGAGATGGCAGTAAAATTAAGGAAAAAATGAATTTAAGCCATTCTGTCCTGCTTAAAAATGCCTGAAAATAGAGATGGCAGTGTCCCCATGCCATGAGCTGTCCCTCTGCTGCTCCTCGTGCACAGGCACTGCCTCAACAGTACCAGGCTGCAAACTCGAGCAGGAAAATTAAGGAAAAAATTAATTTAAGCCATTCTGTCCTGCTGAAACATGTCTGAAAATAGAGATGGCAGTAAAATTCAGGAAAAAATGAATTTGAGCCATTTTGTCCTGCTTAAAAATGTCTGAAAATAGAGATGGCAGTGTCCCCATGACATGAGCTGTCCCTCTGCTGCTCCTCATGCACAGGCACTGCTTCAAAATGCAAACTGGGGCAGTAAAATTAAGGAAAAAATGAATTTAAGGCATTTTGTCCTGCTGAAACATGCCTGAAAATAGAGATGGCAGTAAAATTCAGGAAAAAAAGAATTTAAGATATTTTGTCCTGCTTAAAAATGCCTGAAAATAGAGATGGCAGTAAAATTCAGGAAAAAATGAATTTAAGGCATTCTGTACTGCTTAACCATGTCTGAAAATTACACACAGTGAAATAATCATGGACTTTTTTTAGATGATACATGACAAAAAATTTCAAAAAGCTACCCAAAGCAAAGCCTGCGCTCTTACATTCATGTCCTGGCTCTCCTCCTCTGGGTCACCTCTGCTCACCCCACACGCCTGGAGGGGCTCAGCAGTCTCTCCCTGCTTCAGGATGCTCTTATCAACGCTCTCCATGCGCTGCCTCTCCGTGGTGATTTTCAGTTTCAGCAGGTGGAAGGGCGTTGGCACTTCCCCCACGTTCAGGTACATGGGCTCCTCCTGGAACAGCAGCCCCGCGTCCTTGGCCTCCTTGAAGCCTGGGGGTTGGTAATCAGGGGGGGTAACTGCAGAGAGATGGAATGGTTTAGGTCCTGCAAAACGGATTTTAACTCTTTTCTCCTTTAAACACAGAGAGTTACTGTAAAAAACTGTGTGGGGAGGGGAATAATCAATATTGAGTTTGAGGGAATGAAGCACAACAGGCAAAGCTCTTTGGAAGAGGTTGTGGATACAGAGAGAGAAAACAGAAGCTCTGATTTGTCACTGTAAGGCAGAGAAATGCATGTTTTAGATCTTGCAAAACTGATTTTAACTCTTCTCTCCTTTAAATATAGAGAGTTACTGCAAAAAACTGTGTGTGGAAGGGAATAATCAATATCGAGTTTGGAACAAATGAAGCACAACAGGCAAAGCCCTGATAAAGCTGTTTGGAAGAGGTTATGGATACAGAGAGAGAAAATAGAAGCTCTGATTTGTCACTGTAAGGCAGAGAAATGAATGTTTTAGATCTTGCAAAACTGATTTTAACTCTTTTCTCCTTTAAAATCAGAGAGTTACTGTAAAAACTGTGTGTGGAGGGGAATAATCAATATTGAGTTTGGAGTAAATGAAGCACAACAGGCAAAGCTCTGGTAAAGCTCTTTGGAAGAGGTTGTGGATACAGAGAGAGAAAACAGAAGCTCTGATTTGTCACTGTAAGGCAGAGAAATGAAATGCTTTTTAACTCTTTTCTCCTTTAAATATAGAGAGTCACAGCAAAAAAAACTGCTTGGGGAGGGGAATAATCAATAGTGAGTTTGGAGTAAATGAAGCACAACAGGCAAAGCCCTGGTAAAACTCTTTGAAGGTTGTGGATACAGAGAGAGAAAATAGAAGCTCTGATTTGTCACTGTAAGGCAGAGAAATGAAATGTTTTAGATCTTGCAAAACTGATTTTAACTCTTTTCTCCTTTAAATACAGAGGGTTACTGCAAAAACTGCGTGGGGAGGGGAATAATCAATGTTGAGTTTGGAGTTTGATTTTCCAGAATACCCTCATCATAGTAGAGGAGTTTCATGGTGAGGCAGACGTCGCTGGGCAGGGGGCTCAGGTTCTGCATCAGGATGTAGATCTTGCGGATGAGGAGGATGCTGGCCCTCTTGGTGTCTGCACAGCTGATGGGGCACTCCGACTTGTCCTTGCTGGAAACACACAGCAACACCTGAGCTTTTGTTGCGTTGGGATCTCAGGGTTTAGCTCAGAACCTCGGGTCCCTCCCCTGATAATTCCCTGCCAGGTTTATCAATCATTTCTGCTTTCCCCTCCCAGCGCTGCCTGTCACTCCTGGAATTCCAGAAGGGCAGGGAGTGATTGGCACATTCAAACCCCTGGGTGGGCACTGGGCCATCCAGGTGTCCTTTGTCCCTTTGTCCCTGCTTGGTGGCTCCCTGCCCCTTCCCTGGGGTTCAAAGGAGCAGCAACCACGGGCTCAGGGAGTTCTCTTGGAGCTGGTGCTGCATTCAGAGAACAAAGCTCTGGATCCAAACCCTCCATCAGAACCGACTCCTTTCCTTCACCATCACCTTAAAGCTTCTCCACAGAGGGAAACCTGAGGAGCAGCCCCTGTTATGGGGGGAAGCTCCATCCCAGCAGCACCAGTGGGATGGAACAGAACCCTAATCCTAACCCCTAACCCTAAACCTGACCGACTAAACCTGCAGGCCTGGACTTGTCTCCATGAACCCAACTGCAACACCCAGCCAGCCAAAAGTGTCTGTGGGGTGAAACACCACATACCCAGCCAGCCAAAAATGGGTTGAAACACCACATACCCAGCCAAAAGTGTCTGTGGGGTGAAAACACCACAAATCCAACCAGCCAAAAATGGGGTGAAACACCACACACCCATCAGCCCAAAGTGTCTGTGGGTGAAACACCACACATCCACAGCCAAAAGTGTGTGTGGGGTGAAACACCACAAATCCACAGCCAAAAGTGTCTGTGGGGTGCAACACCACAAATCCACAGCCAAAAATGGGGTGAAACACCACAAATCCAGCCAGCCCAAAGTGTCTGTGGGGTGAAACACCACGGTTTGCCACTTTTTGGTTCAGCACCAAGGGCCAGACAAGCTCAGGCTGAATTGGTAAACATTCCAGTAAAATTTAATGCAGAGTGAGCAGTTTCATTCTCTGTTTGTTAACAAACATTCATTGCCTCAGGTCTGAGATGGAGCACTGCAGTTCCTAACCCTGCCTGAGTCCTGCACGTTCTCTGCCCTATGGGAGATCAAACCCTGAGCCAGAGACATCAGCAGAGTTCAGGGATCAGCACCTGGCACCAACTGCTCCATCCTGCACCACACAGTGCCTAAATACCCCAAAGAAATACTGAAATGAAGAGAAAACGAGGCACTTGTGAAAGCCTCACTTCTGGGAAGCGCTTTCCCTTAAATAAAGGCTCTCTTCAAGTTTCCTCAACACTGAACATATTTAGGTTCTCTAAATGTCTCCTCAACACTAAAAATTTTCTACAAATCTATTTCCCTCAATTGGTAATGATAATAAACCTGGTGCAGAAGTGACTCCTGGCATCCAGGTCCAACATTTCCACCTGAAATCCAGAATCCCAGCTCAAAGCCAAAACCTCTCCTGCTCCCCAGCTCCTCCCACCCGAGGGCCTGCAGAGCAGGGCAAGGATCTCCTGGTTCTCCTTTTCTATTTTAAGGAGCATTTGATGCAGGAGGGAAGCTGGGAGGAGTTTGAACTGTATTTTAATTAATTGTTTTAAAATAAGTCATTTTTCTGTAGCTGTGACCGAGCAAAATGTTGTGGGGTTTGTTTTGTTTTGGGTTTTTTTTGGATTTTTTTTGGGTTTTACCTGCCAAAATCCAGGAGTGGCCCATTGTGGGTGTACTTGAACTTGAAGTGGTAACACTCAGTGACTGTCTGCAAACAAAGCCAGGATTAATTAATTAATTATGAAATTAATTAATTATTAAATTAATTATTAAATTCTAAACACTCCTGCTGCAGCTCTGCTCACTAATCTGTCAGCCTTTAAAGGAAATAACTGAAACCCAACTCCCATGTGCTGAATACAGCTTCCTAATCCTCTAACAATTAACAGCAAAAAAATGCATAAAACTGTTTAAAACTTCATAAAAATGATGATTCTTTTCCAGGAATCAGTGTGATCAAATATTTTGAAAATCAGCTGAAGTTTTTAGCATAAAATATTCCAGTTTGAATGAAAATTTGTGGGACACACAGTGGGTTTTGTGTTTTCCATAAAAGTCCCACAAATTTGTTAAGCAGAGTCAGGATGGGACATTTCACCCTGCAGTGATATTTTGGTTTCTGAAAACACTCAAATGTAATTCCACACATGGCAATTCTCACTGTAAAAATTCCCATTTTTACAGCTGGTAATTTCAAATAATTTCAAAATGCTCTTTTTAAACAGAGGTGCATGTTAAATATTCCTGTTTGCACCCACTGTATTTCACCATATCCACATTATCACCAGGGAGATATTCCAGCAGATTTACCTGAGGCTCTTCTGTCTGGGTATAAACCTGTGGTTTTGAAGAAAAATAAAGGAAAAGAAAATAAAGAATGAGAACTGCACATTCCTCAAAGAATATCCCTCAAAAATGCCCCTGCCTTTCAGAGATACTCACTGCCAGGACAATCTGTCTCAGCTGTCAGGAACATAAACAGGGAAAAAAAAAAAACCAAAAAAAAAGAACATTAAATATATTTCATTGCAACATTAAATATATTTCATTGCCCATCTGTGCTGCCCAAACTGCTTTTCTCTAGCTCTGAAATCCAACCCAGGCAATTAAAGCCCGCAGGAATAAAAATTTCTTCCTCTGTTGAGGAGGAGAGGATTGAGCTGCAGAGAAAACACCCACAGATCCCTCTCTGGTTTTTTGTGCTGCTGTTTGCAAGAGTTTGATGCAGAAACGTTTGTGCATCCCACACTGCAGCTGAGTGAGCTCAGTGAAATCAAAATTGCATTAAAACTGAAATAAGAGTGGAAAAAACTCACATATTTCTTCTGCAAGGCATCATAGCATCCCAACATCCTGCAAAAAGCAAAGAACATTGGCCAGCAACTGCTGATTTGCATTCGTTTCTCACTAACAGCACCAAAAAAATGAAAATTTTGTGTTTATTCTTACTGGATTAAAGTAATAATAACACTTATCCATCATTCCATCTTATTGGCAGTGATACAAAATGTGTAACACCAAATCATCCCAACCTATTAAATGAGTAATTAAAAATATAATCTGGAGGTAATTCAATTTAAAATGTAATCTAGAGGTAAATCAATTTAAATATAATCTGGAGGTAAATCAATTTAAAATATAATCAGGAGGTAAATCAATCAAAATATAGTCTGGAGGTAAATCAGTTTAAAATATAATCTGGAGGTAAATCAATTTAAATGTAATCTGGAGGTAAATCAATTTAAATGTAATCTGGAGGTGAATCAATTTAAATATAATCTGGAGGTAAATCAATTTAAATATAACCTGGAGGTAAATCAATTAAAATATAGTCTGGAGGTAAATCAGTTTAAAATTGTAATCTGGAGGTAAATCAATTTAAATGTAATCTGGAGGTAAATCAATCAAAATACAATCTGGAGGTAAATCAATTTAAATATAACCTAGGGGTAAATCAATTAAAATATAACCTGGAGGTAAATCAATTAAAATATAACCTGGAGGTAAATCAATTAAAAATACAATCTGGAGGTCTGAATTGAGCTGAATTTTACTGAATTGATCAGTAAAAACACATTGTAATGCTTCAAACACCTTCCAACACAAATATTCATTAATCAGGGGAGCAGTTTGGTCTGGAGGAAGTTCAAGGTCCCTTCCAGCCCAAACCATTCCATGATTTTATTATCATTTATAATTACTGATTTATAAATCAGTAATTCAGCTGATCAGCAACATTGCTGAAGCATAAAGAAATTTTTACCTTGATTTAGATGTTGCTATTTACTTTTTATGCAAGACCCAATTAGGGAATCAAAATTTACCCTATGATTTTTTTTTTTTCTTAGAGTCAACAAACAAAAATTGGGTGTGTTTACTAAATGAAGAAATTAATTAAAATAAAATCTGTGAGATCTTTAAATTTCAGCTGCAAAATGGTGGCTTTGAATCTCCTCATCAACTAGAGAGGAACTGCTTTTAGATTTTTGCATTTTTGTGCATCCTTGAGTGCTCATATTCAGAGGAATTAAGTCTACAAATCCATAATGTTAGATATTTAGTGTTTATTTAGTTTATTTAGTGTTAGATATTTAGTGTTTATTTAGTTTATTTAGTGTTAGATATTTAGTGTTTTATTTATTTATGCTCAGAGGAATGAAGCATACAAATCCATAGTGTTAGATATTTAGTGTTTATTTAGTTCATTTAGTGTTAGATATTTAGTGTTTATTTAGTTTATTTAGTGTTAGATATTTAGTGTTTTATTTATTTATGCTCAGAGGAATGAAGCATACAAATCCATAGTGTTAGATATTTAGTGTTTATTTAGTTCATTTAGTGTTAGATATTTAGTGTTTTACCTATTTAGCTCATGCTCAGAGGAATGAAGTATACAAATGCATAGTGTTAGATATTTAGTGTTTATTTAGTTTATTTGGTGTTAGATATTTAGTGTTTATTTAGTTTATTTGGTGTTAGATATTTAGTGTTTTATTTATTTAGCTCATGCTCAGAAGAATGAAGCATACAAATGCATATTGTTAGATATTTAGTGTTTATCAAATTAATTAATTAATTAAAATAAAATCTGTGAGACATTTAAATTTCAGATGCAAAATGGTGGCTTTGAGTCTCCTCATCAACTAGAGAGGAACTGCTTTTAGATTTTTGCATTTTTGTGCATCCTTGAAGTGCTCATGCTCAGAGGAATGAAGTATACCAATACATAGTGTTAGATATTTAGTGTTTATTTAGTTTATTTAGTGTTAGATATTTAGTGTTTTATTTATTTATGCTCAGAGGAATGAAGCATACAAATCCATAGTGTTAGATATTTAGTGTTTATTTAGTTTATTTAGTGTTAGATATTTAGTGTTTTATTTATTTAGCTCGTGCTCAGAGGAATAAAGTATACAAATAGTGCTAGATATTTAATGTTTATTTAGTTTATTTAGTGTTAGATATTTAGTGTTTATTTAGTTTATTTAGTGTTAGATATTTAGTGTTTTATTTATTTATGCTCAGAGGAATGAAGCATACAAATCCATAGTGTTAGATATTTAGTGTTTATTTAGTTTATTTAGTGTTAGATATTTAGTGTTTTATTTATTTAGCTCGTGCTCAGAGGAATAAAGTATACAAATAGTGCTAGATATTTAATGTTTATTTAGTTTATTTAGTGTTAGATATTTAGTGTTTATTTAGTTTATTTAGTGTTAGATATTTAGTGTTTTATTTATTTAGCTCGTGCTCAGAGGAATGAAGCATACAAATACATTGTGTTAGATATTTAGTGTTTATTTAGTAAATATAAAGTATTTAATAAATATATAGTCACTCTGCAAACAGAGATTTGTGCTGTCCTAAGCCCTGAGCTGAAAATACCATTGTGACACAAATGTGGGATTTGCCTTTTTCTGCAAACAGCCAGGAAGGAACCTTTGAGCATTTGGATGCTGAGGAAATCTTACCTGTGTGCAATCAACTTACCATTTCACCAGCTGGCTAGAGCCAGGAGAGTTTTTGTCTTCCCGCAGAATTTTCACACAAATTTCTCAAAAAAAAAAACCCAAAAAAAACACACACACATTAACTTAGGACAAAGTGCAATGAAAAGTTCAATGCCTAAAAGCACATATCAAGAAGAGACTAAAATTAACATTACTGACAAGTGTGAGCATCATTTTAATGCTCGGTTAGCAGCAGCAATAACAAAATGTAATTTATTAATATGTGAAATTTCCATTCCATGCATCAAAATGACATCCACTCATTAAAAAGACCAAATGGCCTTAAAAACAACTCCATGACAAGAATTTTTGTAAATTCTGATGGAAGCAGCCCCTTACCATCCATGTATCTGGTTCCATAGGCACTTTCAGGGAAGATTCCCCTCAGGTAAGTGATGCAGGACACTGCCACTGCCAGGAGCCTCTTCACCAGCATCAGGGATTGCTGCTCCGTGGCAATTTTATTGGGAAATACAACTGCACTCTGAAAATCCCAGCAAGAAACCAATGAATTTTTATGATTTATAAAGTTAAGCACATTCCTTACGCTTGGTGTTACAGTATTTGTAGGACACAGCTGGTTTCTACCAATCAAACAACAAAGTTAAGATTGTTTTTCTATAATTTTTTCTAGATATTCTTTATTCATCATTAAAAGACCAAACTAGCCTGCTATTTTCACAGAGCACCTGGATGCACTATTCCAGCCAAAATTCCCCCATTTTTCCCGTTATTGTGCTGAAATACACAAACAAAACCATACCACAGAATTCCTTTGCTTCTGAGCAGTTGCCATTCTGCAGGGATTCCTGTGCCTGTCAATAAAACACCTTCATTAGCACCTGGATAAGGAAAAAGGGGCTGCAGCTTCTCCAGGGCATTCCCTGGATTTACAAACACCTCCTGCACAACTCACCAGCTCAAATAAACCTGTGTTTTTCACAAAACAGAGCAGGATGGCTCCTCTGATCATCCTCAGTATCAGGTTCTTGATTTTCACGGCTTCCCTGAGGCTACAGGATGCAATAATTAGAATGTTTATATCTGTATTTCTATGAAATATGAACATCTAAAAGCAGTTCTCTTCAGTACTAACTGGTGCCCAACCTACAGGATTTTCAAAGGAGTTTAGGAAAATGCTCCCCACATTTCGAACACCCCCAGACTTGAGTGGTTTTCATCTATAATTTAAATGAGTGTGGGAGAATCTGAACCCTCACCACTCTAAGCCTGACTCCACACAAACATTCCCCCCAACTCAGGAATAACAAATTCACCCACGCCCGAGGAAAACACCTTCCCCAAGTTAGAAATAAGGTCTGGATCACGAGGGGCACCGAGTTCCCCTCAGTAATCCTCCATAAACCCCCTGATTGCGGCACAGGGCGGCTGTGAGGAAGGAGCCGCTCCCCTCAGCCTCAGCCCAGAAACCACCACCTGCTTCGAGGGAAACTGAGGCAAGCGCGAAGACACAACGCTGCAAAGCAGCGCGGGGCGGCGGGCAACAAAACTCGGAGGTGAGGTGAGAGAGATAATCGAGGAAAAATTGAAGAAGAGTGTAAGGAGAGAGATGAGGGAAGGAAGTTGAAAGAGATGAGAGAAGCGCCCGCCCTCACCCTCAGGGCGCCTTTCCCGCCCTCGCCCTCAGCCGGCTCCGCCGCGGGGCCGTGCGCAAACGCAGGGGGCGGGGCTTGCCTGCAGGGGGCGGGGCTTGCCCTCAGCCGGCGCACCGCGCATGCGCGGCTCTGCCCCGGCTGTGAGGGGTCTGGGGGTTGTGCAATGTTCTGGGCTGTGAGGGAATTACAAAGATTTTCTTTTTAATTTTTCATCACTGGTGCTGCATTGACACCCCAAAAACCCCACCCTAAAAGCGTTGTCCGAACGTTTCTGGAGGTCTGGCAGCTTTGGGTCAGCGCCATCACCCTCTGGGGGAAGAACCTTTCCTGATAATCCAATTTAAACCTCGCTGACGCAGCTCCAGCCATTCCCTCACACCTTATAATATTGGCTTTTCGCAAATATTCAAATGGATTCTGTATGTGTGATGTTAAAGTAACTTTGTTATAAAGGTATGGGTTTTATTTTTGCCTTGGGATAAAATGGCACACAGTGTGTCCAAACTCCAGCTGGACCAAAACAAAGTAACATATTTAGGCTTCATATTGGGGAAACGGCATAATCCTGGGGATAACACACGTAGGAATAATTAATAATAAAAAAGGACCCCTTTAGGACACAGTTTTTATTTAAGGCTGTGAATTTGAATGAAGTTTTGTGCAATGGGTGGATGATTTGTTGTTAACAAGCAGTGATAAGAATGCCTTTACATTACACACTGTAATTTCTGTATTGCCCTGGGCTAAAATGGCATCCAAACTCCATCTGGGCCAAAACAAAGTTACATATTCACACTTAATTTTGGGAAAACAGCATAATCCTTGGGATAATACACGTGGGAATAATAAAGGAGGTGATCTTTGGGCTCCTTTTAGACATTTTAATTTCTGTATTGCCTTGGGATAAAATGGCACATGGCGTGTCCAAACTCCAGCTGGGCCAAAACAAAGTTACATATTGTTATAAATTACAAGCTTGACTAGGCCAATATTCAAGCAGCAATCAATTTATTAATTAATATGGTAAAGTATGGGCAACACAGTGTTGGGTACAGTGGGGGAAGTTTTTCCCTCCAACTGCACACCCATAGTTGAGGGTTACAGGTATTTATAGGGGTACTCATCAGCTTTCTCAGCAGTTTCTATTCCCAATTTTTACATCACAATTCTATACACTATTGTGATTTAGTTTTTAATTTAATCCTTGAGTTGATGTTCATCTTCCTTTCTCAAGCTGCTTTTCAGTTTTGTTAAGGCGTGAGATAAGCATGTTTCATTTTTATATATTCTAAAGCTATAGTTTCAAAGATTCTTACTACAAGCAATATTCTAAAATTATACTTCAAAAGGTTAATATTGCAAAATTCTTTAAGGCTGAACTACAAGCAGAAAGTTCCTGTCAAAAAGCAACATCCTTAACACTTTAATTCAAATGCTCCTAAATCAACTTAGGAGCATTTAATTAAATGTAAAGGTTAACCTTCAGTAACTTTACCTTTAGTAAGGTTTAGTAACTTAACGTTTAGTAACATTACCTTTAGTAAAGGTTAACATTTAGTAAAATGCATAAAGGTTAATTGTGAGCAAAAGATAGGTTCAAAGCCCTTTTTCCATGTTTTACTTTCCTCAGTAATTTATTAGAATTCGTCTTTATAACTGTCCCATGGTCGGTCTCCACACATATCACAATCGCAAATACACACCTTGCCTGTATGTACCTGACACGAAACACAGCTTTGTATTTCACAATATTTATGCTTAATTTTGGGGAAATGACACAATCCTTGGCATAGCACACATGGAAACAACAGCGGGGCTGATCCGGGTGATCTTTGTGCTCCTTTCCCTCACAACCCCCGGCCCGCAGGGCCATGTCCGTCCCCATGGCAGCGACCGGAAGTGGCCGCGCCGTCTCCATGGCAACGGGCGGAAGCGGCGACGCGCGGCGGGCGCGGAGCCGGAAGTGACGCCCGGCAGCCGTGGCGGCCATGTCGGCGGGCAGCGGAGCGCAGCGGGACGCGGGGGCCACGGGCGGGTGAGGCGCGGCCGTGGCGGCTCGGGCGGCCCCGGTGCCGCTCGGAGCAGCGCCTCACGCTCCCTCTGTGTTTTCCAGGCGCCGCAGCAAGTGGGATCAGCCCGGCCCGGCTCCTAATTTCCTCCTCCCCGGCACGGCGCCGCTGCCCGGGCGGCCGTTCCCCGGTGGGGGCGGCGATGGCGGCGCCGCCGTGGCCGGGTCCGAGAGCTCCGCGGCGCCCTCGGGAGCGCTGGATGCGGCCGCGGCCGTGGCGGCGAAGATCAACGCGATGCTGATGGCCAAAGGGAAGCTGAAGCCGGCGCCCAGCACGGCGGACAAGGTGGGTGGTTCGGTGGGCGCGGGGGTGGTTCAGCAAATTGCCATAAAAATAGTCAGAAATAATTTAAAAAATACTTTTCCATCCTAACAATAAGCAGTGCATGGCTGTGAGGTCAGATTTTACCAAAGCCACCTGTAGGGAGGTGAAAAAGTTTTTTTATTTCTCAAAAACGTAGAATATTCTGAGTCGTGAGGGAGGCACGAGGATTTTTGCAGAGAGCAGAGCTGATGGAAAAACTCAGCGTGAAACAACTGCTTTAAAATATGGGACCAAATTATTTTAGTGCCTGAAGAAATTACAGTATGAGCTGTAATTCCAAGTCCTAACCAGCTTATTCAGCTTTTGCTGAGCCCTGCCCTGAGCTTGGCTGACCCTGATGAGCTCAGGCAGCTGGACTGGAGTGTTCCTCTTAAATAATCTTTTTTATTCTAAGTAAAGTGGGACTTCAAGCTTCCAGTCACAGCCTTGTCTTGCTTTTCTGCCTGTGCTAGAGCCAAGTTTAGAAGCTGTTTCAAATTTCATGGAGCCACAGCTTGGTTTGGGTTGGAAGAGACCTTAGAGCTGATCCTGTCCCACCCCTGCCGTGGGCAGGGACGCCTTCCACCATGAAAGGGGTGAACTAGAAGGATGTTATTTTATAAATATGTGCTAAAGATAAATCCAGTTTTTATCTGGATTTATTTGGGCTGATCGAGCAGAAATTCCAATGTGCTTTCCTGTGCAATCTGTAAAGATTTTTTCAATGAGTAATCTATAAAGATTTTGCCTTTAACAACTAAAAGGGGTGAAGAAGAAGGATGTTATTCCATGAATATGTGGTGAAGATAAATCCGGTTTTTATCTGGATTTATTTGGGCAGATCCAGCAGAAATTCCAATGTGCTTTCCTGTGCAATCTGTAAAGATTTTTTCAATGTGGAATCTGTAAAGATTTACCTTTAACAACTGAAAGGGGTGAACAAGAAGGATGTTATTTTATTAATATGTGCTAAAGATAAAGCCAGTGTGTTTATTTGGGCTGTGAGGAGGCAGATCCAGCAGAAATTCCAATGTTCTTTCCATTAATCTCTGTAAAGATTTTGCCTTCAACAACTAAAAGGGGTGAACAAGAAGGATGTTATTCATGTTATTTTATGAATATGTGCTGAAGATAAATCCAGTTTTTATCTGGATTTATTTGGGCAGATCCAGCAGAAATTCCAATGTGCTTTCCTGTGCAATCTGTGAGGATTTTTTCAATGTGCAATCTGTAAAGATTTTGCCTTTAACAACTTAAAGGAGTGAACAAGAAGGATGTTATTCATGTTATTCCATGAATATGTGTTGAAGATAAATCCAGTTTTTTCTGGATTTATTTGGGCAGATCCAGCAGAAATTCCAGTGTGCTTTCCATTAATCTCTGTAAAGATTTTGCCTTCAACAACTAAAAGGGGTGGACAAGAATAATATGTGCTAAAGATAAATCCAGTGTGTTTATTTGGGCTGTGAGGAGGCAGATCCAGCAGAAATTCCAATGTGCTTTCCTGTGCAATCTGTAAAGATTTTTTTCAATGTGCAATCTGTAAAGATTTTGCCTTCAACAACTAAAAGGAGTGAACCAGAAGGATGTTTACCTCTCAAATTTGTTTGTGCTTTTATTTTCCACTTTTGCAACTCTCTTTGAAGCTGCAGGCTCTGGGCAAAGGTCCAGCCACGAGTAAAAGCAAAGATGACCTTGTGGTGGCCGAGGTGGAGATCAATGATGTGCCCCTGACGTGCAGGAACCTGCTGACCAGGGGCCAGACCCAGGACGAGGTATGTCCCACACCCCCAGTGTCACATTTGGATTTGCTGAAAAATCCTCTTTGCCCAGGATTTCTCTTAGAAAAAAAGGAAAACAAAATTACCTCATTTATTTTTCCTGTTTTGCTGCTTTGGAATGTGGTTGGAGATTGTTTATCCAACAGGTGAATTGTTTTTATTGAATGGCCAATCATGGTCAGTGTTGGGACTCTGAGGAGAGTTTTTCATTATTCTTATCATTATTATTATTTTTCATTATTATTATTTTTCATTATTATCTTTTAGCCTTCTGTCTGTGTCCTTTCTCTAGTCTTTAGTATAGCTTTAGTATAGTAAAATGCAATATAATGCAATGCATGATATATGATATACCATGTATTATATATAATGTAATATAATGTAATATAATGTAATATAGCATAATATAATGTAATATAGCATAATATAATGTAATATAATATTATATAATGTAATATAGTATAATATAATGTAATATAGTATAATATAATGTAATATAATATTATATAATGTAATATAATATATATATGATATATAATAGATGATATGGTATGATATAATATGTTATGATAAAATGTGATATAATTAATACAATATGTTATGTTATAATAGGTTATAATCTGTCATGTTATAGCATAGTATAATATGTTCAAATATGTTATAATATGATATGACATAATATATAAGATATATAGTTTAATATGTGATTTAATATACAATTTAATATATAATATGTTATGATATAGTATAATATATAATATAATATAGAATATAATATCCATAAAATATAAGGTAATCTATATGTAATATAATATATAAGATTATATAATATATAGTGTTATATAATATAATATATAATATAATATTGTATAGTACATAATGTATAATATAATATAGTATAATATATAGTATTATATGATATATAAGATAATATATAATGTAGAATATAGAATAATGTAATATGTAGTATTATTTTATATTTAAGATAATATATAATATATAATGATGTGATATAGTATACAATACTATATTATAATATAAACTATAATATAAAGTATAATATATAGTAATATATACTATACAATGTATAATATATTATTCTGTGATATGATATTATATACTATATAATATATAGTATATAATGTATAGTATAGTATAATATAATATATGATATATAATATGTAATATGATGTGGTATAGTATGCAATACAATATATAATATTATATTGTATAATATAATATAATATAATATACTATAATATAATATAATATCCTTCTAAGAACAGGGAGTCAGATTCATCATTTCCTCCCTTCATCAGGGGACCCAAAAAACCCCTGAACCCCTCACCCCAAAACCCCTCACTCCAATCCCTCACCCCAAAACCCCTCACCCCAAAACCCCTCACCCCAAATCCCTCACCCCAAAACCCCTCACCCCAAAACCCCTCACCCCAAATCCCTCACCCCAAAACCCCTCACCCCAAACCCCTCACCCCAAAACCCCTCACTCCAATCCCTGACCCCAGCAGCTGTGCTGCCTTGGCAGGGAACTCTGGGCTTACATAACCCTGGCCACCTTTCACCTTGTTCCTGAGCAGATAAATGAAATAAACTCGCTGTGAACTCTGCTCAGGGCTGGTTTCTTTCTAGGAAACTCGTGTTTTCCAAAGGGCTTTGTTGGTTTGTTCAGTAAATTGTTGTGTTGGTGCCTCAGGGTTTAGGTTTTATGGTTTTCAGGCTCTGTGCTGTTTTAGTGTGTGGGTCTGGGTTCATATCAGGGCATGGTGAGCTCTGCACAGAGCAGGGAGACAAAACAATTCCTGCTCCAGCTGGGACCGAGGACAAACAATCCAAATCTCAGCCCCAAGAGCACAAACAACGTGGGCTGAGGAGAGAAAAACAAGAAAAATGGGAATTCATGGGCTGGAGCTGTAATTAGACAATTAACTCCAATATAGTAATATTACAATATTAACAAAACTTATAAAAGTCATCCATTTTTGTGACCATTTTGGTTCATCTTGGGTGTAGCCCTGGCTTTCCACACCTGGCTGGGCTCTGGTGCTTCTCAAGGTGCATCTATTGAGGCATTTTAATAAATCCCTGCTTTATTAATTAACTCTGCTCTAAATCAGCCTTCACAAGGCATCATTATGACTTCAGAGCCAGCACTTTATTAACAATTTCTGGGGGTTTTTACAAGAACATTGTTTATGTTTTGGCATTCTGAGTGTGCCTGGTTTGTTGCTGGCAGGTGTTTCACTGCTTTTTGTACATTTTTTGTTGTTGGCAGGTGTTTCACTGGGTTTTGTACATTTTTTGCAGATCAGTCGTCTGAGTGGAGCAGCTGTCTCCACTCGAGGGAGGTTCATGACTGCAGAAGAGAAAGCCAAAGTGGGACCTGGGTTTGTATTTTTTTTTTTTTTTTTTTTTTTTTTTGTTTTTGGAGGTTCTGCTTCTTTTCTCTGAGGTGACAAAGTGCTGGGGTTTTATTTAGTTGGTTTTCCTATAAATTTGCCATTCTGATGGTGCTGGGCTGAAATTACCACCCCAACCATGACCCTGACAGATCATACTGTGCTCAACTTCTCCCCACAGAACATTACAACTTCCCAAGAAATACAAATTTATTGCTGCTTTTATTTAGTGACCCATTTATGGGCAAGCTAATTAAATTTTCAGTGCTGTAATTTTCTGAATCATCATCAAGTCCTCAGTCAGATTTTCAGTGCAGAGCTTTTCTTCCTGAGCACTTCAGCTTCTCCCCGCAGAACATTACAACTTCCCAAATACAAATTTCTTGCTGTTTTTATTTAGTGACCCATTTATGGATTAATTAAAGTTTTTAGTGCTGTAATTTTCTGAATCATCATCAACTCCTCAATCAGATTTTCAGTGCAGAGCTTTTCTTCCTGAGCACTGTGATACTCAAGGAATTTGTGTTTTGTTATCTGGAGGGCATTTCAGATTTTTATGGAAGACTTTCTGGTAATATAATTAGATTTGGTTCATTGTTATTGTGTTTTCTGTGGGTTTAATTGAATATTTGACTTTTTCCTTCCAGAGATCGTCCTTTGTATCTTCATGTTCAGGGTCAGACACGGGAGTTGGTTGACAGTGAGTACAAAATATTCTGGTTTTTCTCTCCCTGTTTGTGATAAAGGGTTGGATTTGGGTTATAAACACCTTGGTGGTGATAACAGATTCCATTCACACACTGATACCGAGATCCCTGCTCAGAAATCCCTGAGGTGGCACAGACTGCATTCATCAGGAAATGAAAATTTTGGATGGATTACAAGGAAGGTGGGGGGAGTGAGCAGGTACAGCTCTTATCTCACTGATAACACACCCAGGTCCATGGGAACAGGGGTGTGACAGATCTGTCAGGAGGGACCACAGAGGGTCACATCTGGTGCCACCACCCTGCTCTGACAGGGACACCCCAGGGCTCAGGATGGGGACAGGTGGGTCTGGGGTCCCCAAACAGGGACACCCCAGGGCTCAGGGCTGCTCCAGGTGGGTCTGGGGTCCCCAAACAGGGACACCCCAGGGCTCAGGGCTGCTCCAGGTGGGTCTGGGGTCCCCAAACAGGGACACCCCAGGGCTCAGGGCTGCTCCAGGTGCCTCTGGGGTCCCCAAACAGGGACACCCCAGGGCTCAGGGCTGCTCCAGGTGGGTCTGGGGTCCCCAAACAGGGACACCCCAGGGCTCAGGGCTGCTCCAGGTGCCTCTGGGATCCCCAGGCACGGAGCCCCCACAGCCTCTCTGGGCTCTGCTCAGGGCTGGGCACTGCCCAGGGCAGCAGTTCTGCCTCCTGGGCAGGGGCAGCTCCTGGGCTCAGGCCCTGCCCGTGGCTCTGGGGCCATTGCTGGGCCTGGAGCAGAGCCTGGGGCTGCTCTGACCTCTGCGCACTGGGATGGACTGGGACAGACTGGGATAGACACTGGGACAGACTGGGACAGACACTGGGACAGACTGGGAGAGGCACAGGGACAGACTGGGATGGACTGGGA
Organism: Melozone crissalis; assembly: GCF_028551555.1. Classification (NCBI taxonomy): domain Eukaryota; kingdom Metazoa; phylum Chordata; class Aves; order Passeriformes; family Passerellidae; genus Melozone; species Melozone crissalis. The sequence goes on along the minus strand of NW_026535924.1, from coordinate 64,386 downwards.
CAGACTGGGACAGACAGGGAAACTCAGGTACATTCAGAGACACCCAGGGACACACCCAGGACACCTGGGGACAGCCAGGGACACTCAGGAACACCCTGGGACACTCAGGAACACCGAGGGACAGACTGGGACACCTGGGGACACTCAGAGACTGTCAGGGACACCCACAGGGACACCTGGGTACAGCCAGGGACAGCCAGGGTCAGACTGGGACACCCAGGAACACTCAGAAACACACTGGCACACCCAGGGACATTCAGGGACACCCGGGACAGACAGGGACTTACAGGGACACCCAGGGATTTACAGGGACACTCAGAGACACCCAGGGACAGACTGGGAACACCCAGGGACAGACAGGATCACACAGGGACACCCAGGGACTTACAGGGACATTCAGAGACACCCAGGGACTTACAGGGACATACAGGGACACTCAGAGGCACCCAGAGACAGACAGGGACATTCAGAGACACCCATGGACACCCGGGAACACCCAGGGACAGACTGGGACACCCAGGGACAGACAGGGACACCTGGGAACACCCAGGAACAGATTGGGACACTCAGAGACACTCAGGGACATCTGGGGACACCCAGAGACACCCAGGCACACCCAGGGCTGAGGTCCCTCTCCCTGGGGCTCCTCTCCAGGCTGAGCAGCCCCAGCTCCCTCAGCCTCTCCTGGGCAGGGACCCTCCAGGCCCTTCAGGATCCTCTGTGATCCCACCCAGGGATGCAAACCCCGGGCCCCACTGGGAGATGCAATCCCATCACAGAATGTGCAAAACAACCCCGTGATGTCACGGTTCTTACCCTGTGCTGCTGAATCAGAATGAATTTTGTGTTCTCTGCCCCAGGAGCTGTGAACAGAATCAAAGAGATCATCACCAATGGGGTGGTGAAGGCAGCCACGGGCTCCAGCCCCACGTTCAACGGGGCCACAGTCACTGTTTATCACCAGCCAGCCCCCATCGCTCAGATCACTCCGGCTGTTGGCCAAAAACCTCCGTTCCAGTCAGGGGTGAGTGAACTTTATCGCCTGTCACTGCTTACGACATTTCCCTTTTACAAAGGAGACGTGTCACGTGTTGTTTATTCCAAATAATTAACAAAAATCACAGCGCAAAAGCTGAAAAACCGCCCCAAAAAAATCACCCTCAGCTTGTGGTGTGAAATGTGGAGGACTAACAAGGCTGAGTCTGGAGAGCGAGACTCAGCTGACAGTGGCCTCCTAAAGGAAAAGGGATGGAGAGAGCAGTCCTGCCTGCAGCAAAGCCCAGGGCTCACTGTGCCGTCTGACACTGACCCCCTCTGTCTGTCTGTCCTCACTGAAATGAAAATGAAAATGAAAATTTTGCTGTTCATTTCCACATGCATTATGTACAGCACAAGCTGTGTGCTGAGAAAAGCCTGCAGAAGGTGTTTAATTTGAAATATAAGGCAATTTTTACATCTGCCACTGAACCCTTCTGTCTGCCCTCAGTGAAATTAAATTAAAAAATTTAAATTTTGCTGTTCATTTCCAGTTGCATTATGTCCAGGAGAAGTTGTGTGCTGATAAAAACCTGCAGAAAGTGTTTACATTGAAATAGAAATCAATTTTTTGAATTGACATTGAATTTTGAATTTACATTGAAATATAAGTCAATATTATGAACTGATGTTTTTGCATCTGACACTGAACCCTTCTGTCTGCCCTCACTGAAATTAGAATAAAATATTAAAATTTTGCTGTTCATTTGCAGATGCATTATGTCCAGGACAAGCTGTTTGCAGATAAAAGCGTGCAGAAAGTGTTTAATTTGAAATATAAGGCAATTTTTACATCTGACACTGAACCCTTCTGTCTGCCCTCAGCGAAATTAAAATAAAAAATTTAAATTTTGCTGTTCATTTCCAGTTGCATTATGTCCAGGACAAGTTGTTTGTGATAAAAGTCTGCAGAAGGTGTTTATATTGAAATAGAAATCAATTTTTTGAATTGACATTGAAATATAAGTCAATATTATGAACTGGTGTTTTTGCATCTGACACTGAACCCTTCTGTCTGCCCTCAGTGAAATTAAATTAAAAAATTTAAATTTTGCTGTTTTTTACAGATGCGTTATGTCCAGGACAAGTTGTGTGCTGATAAAAACCTGCAGAAGGTGTTTATATTGAAATAGAAACCAGTTTTTTGAATTGACATTGAATTTTGAATTTACATTGAAATATAAGTCAATATTATGAACTGATATTTTTCTATCTGACACTGAACCCTTCTGTCTGCCCTCAGTGAAATTAAAATATTAAAATTTTGCTGTTAATTTACAGATGCATTATGCCCAGGACAAGCTGTTTGCTGATAAAAGCCTGCAGTAGGTGTTTACATTGTAAATCGAAATCAATTTTTACTGATATTTTTGTATCTGCCACTGAACCCTTCTGCTGTCCCAGCAATGGGATGTCTGCCCTCAGTGAAATTAAATTAAAATATTAAAATTTTGCTGTTCATTTCCAGTTGTATTATGTCCAGGACAAGCTGTTTGCTGACAGAACCCTGCAGAAGGTGTTTAATTTGAAATATAAGGCAATTTTTACATCTGACACTGAACCCTTCTGTCTGCCCTCAGTGAAATTAAATTAAAAAATTTAAATTTTGCTGTTCATTTCCAGTTGCATTATGTCCAGGACAAGTTGTTTGTGATAAAAGTCTGCAGAAGGTGTTTATATTGAAATAGAAATCAATTTTTTGAATTGACATTGAAATATAAGTCAATATTATGAACTGGTGTTTTTGCATCTGACACTGAACCCTTCTGTCTGCCCTCAGTGAAATTAAAAATAAAATATTAAAATTTTCCTGTTTTTTACAGATGCATTATGTCCAGGACAAGTTGTTTGCTGAGAAAAGCCTGCAGAAGGTGTTTACATTGAAATAGAAATCAATTTTTACTTATTTCAGTGTTTACATTGAAATAGAAATCAATTTTTACTGATACTTTTGTATCTGCCACTGAACCCTTCTGCTGTCCCAGCAATGGGATGTCTGCCCTCAGTGAAATTAAAATTAAAATATTAAAATTTTGCTGTTCATTTCCAGTTGCATTATGTCCAGGACAAGCTGTTTGCTGACAGAACCCTGCAGAAGGTGTTTAATTTGAAATATAAGGCAATTTTTACATCTGCCACTGAACCCTTCTGTCTGCCCTCAGTGAAATTAAATTAAAAAATTTAAATTTTGCTGTTTTTTACAGATGCATTATGCCCAGGACAAGCTGTTTGCTGATAAAAGCCTGCAGAAGGTGTTTACATTGAAATCGAAATCAATTTTTACTGATATTTTTGGATCTGCCACTGAACCCTTCAGTCTGCCCTCGGTGAAATTAAATTAAAAAATGACAATTTTGCTGTTTTTTGCAGATGCATTACGTGCAGGACAAGCTGTTTGTGGGGCTGGAACACGCTGTGCCCACTTTCAATGTCAAGGAGAAGGTGGAGGGGCCCGGCTGCTCCTACCTGCAGCACATCCAGATCGAAACTGGGGCCAAAGTTTTCCTGCGAGGGAAAGGCTCGGGGTGCATCGAGCCGGCGTCGGGCAGAGAGGCCTTTGAACCCATGTACATCTACATCAGGTGTGGGCAGTCAAAAAAAAATCCCATTAAAAATCAATTTATAAAAAAAAATCCCATTAAAATCCATTAAAAAAAAAAAAAAAATCCCATTAAAATCCATTTTTCAAAAAAATCCCATTAAAAAAATCTATTTTAGAAAAATCCCATTAAAATGCATTAAAAAAATCCCATAAAAATCCATCTATGAAAAAAATCCCATTAAAAAATCCATCTATGAAAAAATCCCATTAAAATCCATTTAAAAAAAATCCCATTAAAATCCATTAAAAAATCCCATTAAAATCCATTAAAAAAAATCCCATTAGAATCCATTTAAAAAATCCCATTAAAAATCAATTTATAAAAAAATTCCATTAAAATCCATTTTAAAAAATCCCATTAAAATGCATTAAAAAAATCCCATAAAAATCCATTTAAAAGTCCCATAAAAATACATTTTAAATATCCATTTTTTTAAAAATCAATTAAAAAAAATCCTGTAAAAATCAAATTAAAAAAAAATCCCATTAAAATGCATTAAAAAAATCCCATAAAAATCCATTTAAAAGTCCCATAAAAATCCATTTAAAAGTCCCATAAAAATGCATTTTAAATATCCATTTTTTTAAAAATCAATTAAAAAAAATCCTGTAAAAATCAAATTAAAAAAAAAATCCCATTAAAGTCCATTTAAAAAATCCCATTAAAAATCCATTTATAAAAAAATCCCATAAAAATCAGTTTATAAAAAAATCCCGTTAAAAATCCGTTTATTAAAAAATCCCATTAAAATCTATTTATAAAAAAATCCCATTAAAAATCCACTTATAAAAAAATCCCATAAAAATCCATTTTAAATATCCATTTTTTTAAAATCAATTTTAAAAAATCCCATAAAAATCAAATTTTAAAAAAATCCCATAAAAATCAAATTTAAAAAAATTCCATTAAAAATCCATTTTAAAAAATCCCATAAAAATCAAATTTAAAAAATCCCATTAAAATAAAATTTAAAAAAATCCCATTAAAATCAAATTTTAAAAAATTCCATTAAAACTCCATTTATAAAATAATCCCATTAAAAATCCATTTATAAAAAATCCCATAAAAATCAGTTTATAAAAAAATCCCATTAAAAATCCATTTATAAAAAAATCCCATTAAAAATCCATTAAAAAATCCCATTAAAATCCATTAAAAAGTCCTATTAAAAATCAATTTATAAAAAAATTCCATTAAAATCCATTAAAAAAAATCCTATTAAAATGCATTAAAAAAAATCCCATAAAAATCCATTTAAAAGTCCCATAAAAATCCATTTAAAAGTCCCATAAAAATACATTTTAAATATCCATTTTTTAAAAATCCCATAAAAATAAATTTAAAAAATCCCATAAAAATCTATTTAAAAAAAAATCCCATAAAAATCAAATTTTAAAAAATTCCATAAAAATCAAATCTAAAAAATCCCATTAAAATCAAATTTTAAAAAATCCCATTAAAATCAAATTTTAAAAAATTCCATTAAAAATCCATTTATAAAATAATCCCATTAAAAATCCATTTATAAAAAATCCCATAAAAATCAGTTTATAAAAAAATCCCATTAAAAATCCGTTTATAAAAAAATCCCATTAAAATCCATTTATAAAAAAATCCCATAAAAATCCAGTTAAAAGTCCCATAAAAATACATTTTAAATATCCATTTTTTAAAAAATCCCATAAAAATCAATTTTAAAAAATTCATTAAAAATCCATTTAAAAAATCCCATAAAAATCCATTTAAAAAATCCCATAAAATCCATTTTAAAAAATCCCATAAAAATCCATTAAAAATCCCAATAAAATCAATTTATAAAAAAAATCCCATTAAAATCCATTTAAAAAAAAAATCCCATTAAAAAAAATCCCATAAAAATCTATTTTAAAAATCCCATAAAAATCCATTTGACAAAATCCCATAAAAATCTATTTTAAATATCCATTTTAAAACATCCCATAAAAATCCATTTCAAAAAAACCCCATAAAAAAGAAATTTTAAAAATCCCATAAAAGTCCATTGAAAAAATCCCATAAAAATCTGTTTTAAATATCGATTTCCAAAACAATCCCATAAAAATCCATTTTAAAAATCCCATTAAAATCCATTTTATAAAAACCCATAAAAAACCCATTTAAAAAAACCCATTTAAAAAAATCCCATAAAAAATCCATTTTAAAAAATCCCATTAAAATCCATTTTAAAAAATCCCATTAAAATCCATTTAAAAATCTAATAAAAATCCATTTTAAAAATCCCATAAAAATCCATTTAAAAAATCTTGTTTAAAAATCCATTTTAAAAAAATCCATTCAAAAAAAAAAACATTAAAAATCCATTAAAAATGCATTTTTAAAGATCCCATAAAATATCAATTAAAAAAAAAATCCCTTTAAAATCAATTTTTAAAATCCCTTTAAAATTAATTGTTTTAAATGGGGAATTCTTCATTTGGACTGATTTAATGCAAATTAAATAAATTTTTGAACCTGATTTAACTTTGGAGATCTCTAAACCGATAAGGGCTGATAGGGCAAAGAAGGAGCTCCCAAATTTGCCAGAAATTTTCTTCTTCTGAATTTTTAAAATTTAATTAATTAATTAATAAGAACAAAATTTCTTTTATTTCCGTCAGAAAATAGAATTATTTTTTTTCCATAAGAAGAAAATTTATTTTACTTTCATAAAAAAATATAATTTTTTTTCATAAGAACAAAATTTATTTTATTTCCATCAGAAAATAGAATTATTTTTTCCATAAGAACAAAATGTATTTTATTTTCATAAAAAAATATAATTTTTTTATAAGAACAAAATTTATTTTATTTTCCTAAAAAAATATAATTTTATTTCATAAGAACAAAATTTATTTTACTTTCATAAAAAAATATATTTTTTTTTCATAAGAACAAAATTTATTTTATTTCCATCAGAAAATAGAATTATTTTTTTCCATAAGAACAAAATGTATTTATTTTCATAAAAAAATATAATTTTTTTATAAGAACAAAATTTATTTTATTTTCCTAAAAAAATATAATTTTTTTTCATAAGAACAAAATTTATTTTATTTCCATCAGAAAATAGAATTATTTTTTTCCATAAGAACAAAATTTATTTTATTTTCCTGAAAAAATATAATTTTTTTCATAAAAACAAAATTTATTTTACTTTCATAAAAAAATATAATTTTTTTTCATAAGAACAAAATTCATTTTATTTTCATCAGAAAATATAATTATTGTTTTTCCATAAGAACAAAATTTATTTTATTTTCATCAGAAAATAGAATTATTTTTTCCATAAGAACAAAATTTATTTTACTTTCATAAAAAAATATAATTTTTTTTCATAAGAACAAAATTTATTTTACTTTCATAGGAAAATATAATTTTTTTCCCATAAGAACAAAATGTATTTTACTTTCATAAAAAAATATAATTTTTTTTCATAAGAACAAAATTTATTTTATTTCCATCAGAAAATAGAATTATTTTTTTCCATAAGAACAAAATTTATTTTATTTTCCTGAAAAAATATAATTTTTTTCATAAAAACAAAATTTATTTTACTTTCATAAAAAAATATAATTTTTTTTCATAAGAACAAAATTCATTTTATTTTCATCAGAAAATATGATTTTTTTTTTCCATAAGAACAAAATTTATTTTATTTTCATAAAAAAATATAATTTTTTTATAAGAACAAAATTTATTTTATTTTCCTGAAAAAATATAATTTTTTTCATAAAAACAAAATTTATTTTACTTTCATAAAAAAATATAATTTTTTTTCATAAGAACAAAATTCATTTTATTTTCATCAGAAAATATAATTATTTTTTTTCCATAAGAACAAAATTTATTTTATTTTCATAAAAAAATATAATTTTTTTATAAGAACAAAATTTATTTTATTTTCCTAAAAAAATATAATTTTTTTTCATAAGAACAAAATTTATTTTACTTTCATAAAAAAATATAATTTTTTTTCATAAGAACAAAATTCATTTTATTTTCATCAGAAAATATAATTATTGTTTTTCCATAAGAACAAAATTTATTTTATTTTCATCAGAAAATAGAATTATTTTTTCCATAAGAACAAAATTTATTTTACTTTCATAAAAAAATATAATTTTTTTTCATAAGAACAAAATTTATTTTACTTTCATAGGAAAATATAATTTTTTTCCCATAAGAACAAAATGTATTTTATTTTCATAAAAAAATATAATTTTTTTTCATAAGAACAAAATTTATTTTATTTCCATCAGAAAATAGAATTATTTTTTTCCACAAGAACAAAATTTATTTTATTTTCCTGAAAAAATATAATTTTTTTCATAAAAACAAAATTTATTTTACTTTCATAAAAAAATATATTTTTTTTTCATAAGAACAAAATTTATTTTATTTTCATCAGAAAATAGAATTATTTTTTTCCATAAGAACAAAATGTATTTTATTTTCCTGAAAAAATATAATTTTTTTCATAAAAACAAAATTTATTTTACTTTCATAAAAAAATATAATTTTTTTTCATAAGAACAAAATTTATTTTATTTTCATCAGAAAATAGAATTATTTTTTTCCATAAGAACAAAATTTATTTTATTTTCCTGAAAAAATATAATTTTTTTCATAAAAACAAAATTTATTTTACTTTCATAAAAAAATATAATTTTTTTTCATAAGAACAAAATTCATTTTATTTTCATCAGAAAATATAATTTTTTTTTTTCCATAAGAACAAAATTTATTTTATTTTCATAAAAAAATATAATTTTTTTATAAGAACAAAATTTATTTTATTTTCCTAAAAAAATATAATTTTTTTTCATAAGAACAAAATTTATTTTACTTTCATAAAAAAATATAATTTTTTTTCATAAGAACAAAATTCATTTTGTTTTCATCAGAAAATAGAATTATTGTTTTTCCATAAGAACAAAATTTATTTTATTTTCATCAGAAAATAGAATTATTTTTTCCATAAGAACAAAATTTATTTTACTTTCATAAAAAAATATAATTTTTTTTCATAAGAACAAAATTTATTTTACTTTCATAGGAAAATAGAATTTTTTTCCCATAAGAACAAAATGTATTTTACTTTCATAAAAAAATATAATTTTTTTATAAGAACAAAATTTATTTTATTCTCATCAGAAAATAGAATTATTTTTTTTTTTCCCCATAAGAACAAAATTTGATTTCTTTTTTTCAGTCACCCAAAGCCAGAAGGTTTGGCAGCTGCTAAAAAGCTCTGTGAGAACCTCTTGCAAACTGTGAGTAAAATTTTATATTTTCCAAAAATAAAATTTCAAAACTTTTTTATCGTTTTGAGATGTGCAATAAAGAATTGTTGACGCTTTCAGCAATAAATTTCTCTTTCCAAGAGTTTCTAAATCTTGTACAGAGAATAAATAATATTTTCATTTATTCAGGAAAGGAGCGGAGAATTTTGGAATTTTAGGGGGCAAAAAATTCAAATGGTTCCTGAGCAGAAAAAAATTCAAATGTTTCCTGAGGATAAGGAAATATCTGCAAAAATAAATCGGATTTTTGCTCCAGCTGCACTCTGCTTTAGGGAAGATAAAGGGATTGGTGTAGAAAAAAATTCTAGAAAATATTTAGATTTTTTTCCTAGAAAATTTTAAATTTTCTAGAAATTTTTTTAGATTTTTTCTAGAAAATTTTGAATTTTCTAGAAAAATTTTAATTTTTTCCTAGAAAATTTTGAATTTTCTTGAAAAATTTTTGATGTTTCTAGAAAATTTTGAATTTTCTTGAAATTTTTTGGGTTTTTTTAGAAAATTTTGGATTTTCTTGACTTTTTTGATTTTTCCTAGAAAATTTTGAATTTTTCTTGAAAAGATTCTTAATTTTTTCTAGAAAATTCTGAATTTTCGTGATTTTAATTTTTCTAGAAAATTCTCGATTTTTCTAGAAAATGTTTTATTTTTTTTTCCCTAGAAAATTTTGAATTTTCTAGAAAATTTTTAGATTTTCCCCACCATTTCTCCTTTTCCCCATCATTTCTCCCACATATTCAGAGAATATTCAATTTCTCAGCTTCTCCTCTATGAATGAAAATAAAATTCTGGAGAATCTTTCATTTAATATAATATTGAGATAATGGAGATTGGGATTCAAAGTCTCTTGTGGAAATATTTGGGAGCTTTTTTATTTGAAATAATTAATAATATTGAAGTAATTAATATTGAAGTGATTAATTTGCCACAATGAAAAATTATATCTCACATTGCATTTTTGGATTTTAGTATTATATTCGGTATTAGATTTTATTTTTATATTATTACATGTTTTTATTATATTTTATCATATTTTCCTATTCTTTTCCTATTAATTTCTTCCCATTTTCTTCCCATTTTCTTCCCATATTTTATTATATTTTTATTCTATTTTAATTATATTTTTATTGTTACTATTTTTTATTATTTTTATTTTATTCTCTTTTATTATTATCCCAAATATGACCGAAATATTGTATATCTTATTACCCCAAATATTATTATTCTATTTTACCCAATTATAATAATTTTATATATAATTATTAATATAATTATTTTTACAATTTTATTACTATGTTATTATTCTATTATTATATTTTTATATTGTATTATTATTATATTTTTGTATTATTATATTATTATTACATTATTACTATATTTTTATATTTTTTTACCAATTATGATTATTCTATTTTACCCAATTATTATAATTTTATATATAATTATTAATATAATTATTATTATAATTTTATTACTATATTTTTATTCTATTATTATATTTTTGTGCTGTTTTTTGTACTGTTTTTATATTATTATAATATTATTATACTTCACATTATTATTATATTATTACTATATTATTATTATTATTATTATTACCATTACTATTATTATTATTCTATTTTACCGAATTATAATAATTTTATATATAGTTATTAATATAATTATTGTTATAATTTTATTATTCTATTATTATTCTATTGTTATATTTTTGTATTGTTATTTTATTATTATTATATTTTATATTGTTATAATTACTATATTTTATTATTAATAGTATATTATTATTATTATTATTATTATTATTATTATTATTATTATTATTATTATTATTATTATATTTTGCCCAATTGTGATAATTTTATATGTAATCATTAATATAATTATTATTATGATTTGCCACAGGGGCAGTGGGATCAGGGGATGTTTATGGGATTTTGGTGGATTGTTCTTTGGGTCATTGCTCTCCTTGTGAGTTTTCTAATCAGCATTCCCTCACATGATTATGAGGAATTACACAAATATCAATATTTCTATTTTCATTTTGATTTTCTGTATTTTCATTTTTCTTTTCTAATCTTTGCAATTGCGTGCAGGTTCACGCCGAGTACTCCCGATTTGTGAACCAGATCACCACTGCCGTTCCCTTGGCAGGTACAAACAAAAAACCCCCTCTGAGCCTCCAGCCTTTTTCCCATTTACAATTAACTATTAATTAATTCCGAATAGTTAAATAATTAATTCGAATTCACGAATTAATCACGTTGGCGTCTGGGACAGAGCTCAGATGCGCTTTGTCTCTCTCTGCAGGTTTCACCCAGCCTGCCACCATCAGCAGCGTCCCCTCCCAGCCCTCCTACTACCCCTCCAACGGGTACCAGGCCGGCTACGCCGTGGTGCCCCCGCCCCAGCAGCCCGTGCAGCCGCCCTACGGCGTGCCGGGCATGCTGCCCCCTGCCGTACCCCTGGCCCCCGGCGTGCTGCCGGCGCTGCCCACGGCCGTGCCGCCCGTGCCCACGCAGTACCCCATCGCGCAGGTGCAGCCGCCAGCCAGCACGGGACAGGTACGTCAGCCATCTGTCTGTCCATCATCCATCCATCTATCCATCCGTCTGTCCATCCATCCATCCATCCATCATCCATCCATCATCCATCCATCCATCCATCATCCATCCATCCATCCATCCATCCATCCATCATCCATCATCCATCCATCCATCCATCATCCATCCATCATCCATCCATCCATCATCCATCCATCATCCATCCATCCATCCATCCATCCATCATCCATCATCCATCCATCCATCATCCATCCATCATCCATCCATCCATCCATCCATCCATCATCCATCATCCATCCATCCATCCATCATCCATCCATCATCCATCCATCCATCATCCATCCATCATCCATCCATCCATCATCCATCCATCCATCCATCCATCCATCATCCATCCATCCATCATCCATCCATCCATCATCCATCCATCATCCATCCATCCATCCATCCATCATCCATCCATCCATCCATCCATCCATCCATCCATCATCCATCATCCATCCATCCATCATCCATCCATCCATCATCCATCCATCATCCATCCATCCATCCATCCATCATCCATCCATCCATCCATCCATCCGTCATACATCCATCCATCCATCCATCCATCATCCATCCATCATCCATCCATCCATCATCCATCATCCATCCATCCATCATCCATCCATCATCCATCCATCATCCATCCATCATCCATCCATCATCCATCATCCATCCATCCATCCATCATCCATCCATCATCCATCCATCATCCATCCATCCATCATCCATCCATCATCCATCCATCCATCCATCCATCATCCATCCATCCATCCATCCATCCGTCATACATCCATCCATCCATCCATCCATCATCCATCCATCATCCATCCATCATCCATCCATCATCCATCCATCCATCCATCCATCATCCATCCATCCATCCATCATCCATCCATCCATCCATCCATCCATCCATCATCCATCATCCATCCATCCATCCATCTATCCATCCATCCATCATCCATCATCCATCCATCATCCATCCATCCATCCATCCATCCATCCATCATCCATCATCCATCCATCCATCCATCTATCCATCCATCCATCATCCATCCATCCATCCATCATCCATCCATCCATCATCCATCCATCCATCATCCATCCATCATCCATCCATCCATCCATCCATCCATCCATCATCCATCCGTCTATCCATCCATCATCCATCCATCATCCATCCATCCATCATCCATCCATCATCCATCCATCCATCCATCATCCATCCATCCATCCATCATACATCCATCCATCCGTCATACATCCATCCATCCATCCATCATCCATCCATCCATCCATCATCCATCCATCATCCATCCGTCTATCCATCCATCATCCATCCGTCTATCCATCCATCATCCATCCATCCATCCATCCATCCATCATCCATCCATCCATCCATCATCCATCCGTCTATCCATCCATCATCCATCCGTCTATCCATCCATCATCCATCCATCCATCCATCCATCCATCATCCATCCATCCATCCATCCATCATCCATCCGTCTATCCATCCATCATCCATCCATCATCCATCCATCCATCCATCCATCCATCATCCATCCATCCATCCATCCATCATCCATCCGTCTATCCATCCATCATCCATCCGTCTATCCATCCATCATCCATCCATCCATCCATCCATCCATCATCCATCCATCCATCCATCCATCATCCATCCGTCTATCCATCCATCATCCATCCATCATCCATCCATCCATCCATCCATCATCCATCCATCCATCCATCATCCATCCATCCATCCGTCATACATCCATCCATCCATCCATCATCCATCCATCCATCCATCATCCATCCATCCATCCGTCATACATCCATCCATCCATCCATCATCCATCCATCCATCCATCATCCATCCATCATCCATCCATCCATCATTCATCCATCCATCATCCATCCATCGTCCATCCATCCATCCGTCATACATCCATCCATCCATCCATCATCCATCCATCCATCCATCATCCATCCATCCATCCATCCATCCATCATCCATCCATCCATCCATCATCCATCCATCCATCCGTCATACATCCATCCATCCATCCATCATCCATCCATCCATCCATCATCCATCCATCCATCCATCCATCCATCATCCATCCATCCATCATCCATCCATCCATCATCCATCCATCCATCCATCCATCCATCCATCATCCATCCATCCATCATCCATCCATCCATCATCCATCCATCCATCCATCATCCATCCATCATACTTATATACTTATATACTTCACATGTATATAAATGTATTTTTTTGTTTTCTCCCTGCCTTTTGCCCAGCAGAGTTCTCTGAGTGCTGAATGAATACTTACATACTTATATACTTCACCTGTATATAATTACATTTTTTTTTTGTGTTTTCACTCAGCCTTGTACCCAGCAGAGTCTTCTGAGTACTGAATGAATACTTACATACTTATATACTTCACATGCATATAATTACATTTTTTTTTGTGTTTTCTCTCTGCCTTTTGCCCAGCAGAGTTTTCTGAGTGCTGAATGAATACTTTACATGTATATAATTACTTTTTTTTTTCTCTGAGTACTGAATGAATACTTCACACGTATATAATGGCATTTTTTTTGTGTTTTCTCTCTGCCCTGTGCCCAGCAGAGTCCTCTGAGTGCTGAATGAATACTTATATACTTTACATGTATATAATGACATTTTTTTGTGTTTTCACTCTGCCTTTTGCCCAGCAGAGCCCTCTGAGTGCTGAATGAATACTTTACATGTATATAATGACTTTTTTTTTGTGTTTTCTCTCTGCCTTGTGCCCAGCAGAGTCCTCTGAGTGCTGAATGAATACTTTACATGTATATAATGACATTTTTTTTTTCTCTGAGTGCTGAATGAATACTCTACATGTATATAATGACATTTTTTTTTTGTGTTTTCTCTCTGCCTTGTGCCCAGCAGAGTTCTCTGAACGCTGAATGAATGCTTCACATGTATATAATGACATTTTTTTGTGTTTTCTCCCTGCCTTGTGCCCAGCAGAGTTCTCTGAGTGCTGAATGAATACTTTACATATATATAAATGTATTTTTTTGTGTTTTCTCCCTGCCTTGTGCCCAGCAGAGTTCTCTGAGTGCTGAATGGTTCACATGTATATAATGACATTTTTTTGTGTTTTCTCCCTGCCTTGTGCCCAGCAGAGTCCCCTGAGTGCTGAACGGTTCACATGTATATAATGACATTTTTTTGTGTTTTCTCCCTGCCTTGTGCCCAGCAGAGTCCCCTGAGTGCTCCTTTCCTCCCTGCTGCCCCAGTCAAAGCCAGCATGCCAGCTGGGAGCCAGCCCCAGGTGCAGCCCCATGCCCAGGGCCAAAAGCGACGCTTCACCGAGGAGCTGCCGGATGAGAGAGAGTCAGGACTGCTGGGCTACCAGGTGGAATAAAATCTGCAATTTTCCTTCCCTCACCAGGCAGAGGTTGGGTTTTGTTAGCCCAGGTTGTTGGAGCAGGACAGAAAGCACACAGAACTCACATTTTGGTGTCTCTGGGTGGATGCACTGCTCTATAAATCTGTTAATTAATTAATTCCAGCTGCTTTCCACACCCTCAGCCCTTGCCAAAGATGAGTGCTGCATCCAGCTCACAGACATGGCAAGAGTGTGGGGCTGCTTGGCTTAAACAGAAATTATTTGGGGCTTTATTGGAAATTTTTTTGGGATTTTTAGGTGGGCTTTTTGAGGGAGGGAAATGTAATAACGTCTAGTTTTTCCCATTTACCTTGCAGGTTACACTTGAGAGGATTTCAAGAAGCTTAGCTTAAAAAGTTAATTATTTAGGTAGCTAGATGACTTTAAGAAAAATGATTTTATGCAGTTAGATGACTTTAAGAAAAATAATTTTATGTAGTTAGATGACTTTAAGAAAAATAATTTTATGTAGTTAGATGACCTTAAGAAAAATAATTTTTAGGTAGTTAGATGGCTTTAAGAAAAATAATTTTTAGGTAGTTAGATGGCTTTAAGAAAAATAATTTTTAGGTAGTTAGATGATTCTAAGAAAAATAATTTTTAGGTAGTTAGAGGATTCTAAGAAAAATCATTTTGAGTTTTCCCCATTTGCATGAGAGCAAAGGGAGTGCCTGTAAATGTTTCTCTGGTGTTTTCCCTTAATAAAAGCTTTGCCTGGAGGCAATAAGGAGCTGCCCGTGTGTGTTAGAGCTGATGTTAGAATCTCAAACAGATTCGTGTGGCACCAGCTCTGTGCAGTGCTCACAATTAGCAGGCTGAGGAGCTGATAGGTGATCCATGAGGGGAGCAGCTCTCTTTATTATCCTGAACTGCTGACAGGGTGGTGAGGAATTTTCCAGAGTGGTTTCCCACCACTCAGCTATTTTTTAGGAGAAAGCTGCCCTCAGATATTTTTAGGAGAAAGTGCTGCTTAGACATTCCTCCTGCTAGTTGGCTCTGAAAGGTTGGGTTTCCTAACAGTATCATTAAGGAGCTGGAGCTTTTTGTCGTAGTTGTAGATTTGCTAATGCCGTGTGTTTTTCTGCTCATAGCATGGACCCATTCATATGACTAATTTAGGTACAGGCTTCTCCAGTCCGAGCGAAATCGAGGGAGCCGCGGCGAAGGCAGCGAGTTCCTCAGGAAAGGAGAGAGAGAGGGACAGGTGAGTGAGGAATCACGGGCAGGTTCTCGTGCAGAGCTTATTTCTGAGATGTGTTTGGTGTTCTCTGATTTGGGAATTATTTGGTTGTGGGTGGGATTTTTTTCCCAGATGTGTTTTCTGTTCTCTTCTGGGATTTGGGAATTATTTGGTTGTGGGTGGGTTTTTTTCCCAGATGGGTTTGGTGTTCTCTGATTTGGCAATTTTTTGGTTGTGGGTGGGATTTTTTCACAGATGTGTTTTGCGTTATTTTCTCTGATTTCGGAATTATTTGGTTGTGGGTGGGTTTTTTCCCCAGATGTGTTTGGTGTTATCTTTGATTTAGGAATTATTTGGTTGTGGGTGGGATTTTTTCACAGATGTGTTTTGCGTTATTTTCTCTGATTTCGGAATTATTTGGTTGTGGGTGGGTTTTTTCCCCAGATGTGTTTGGTGTTATCTTTGATTTAGGAATTATTTGGTTGTGGGTGGGTTTTTTTCACAGATGGGTTTTGTGTTCTCTGATTTGGGAATTATTTGGTTGTGGGTGGGATTTTTTCCCAGATGTGTTTTGTGTTCTCTGATTTGGGAATTATTTGGTTGTGGGTGGGATTTTTTCCCAGATGTGTTTGGTGTTATCTTTGATTTAGGAATTATCTGGTTGTGGGTGGGTTTTTTTCCCAGATGTGTTTTGTGTTCTCTTCTGGGATTTGGGAATTTTTTGGTTGTGGGTGGGATTTTTTCACAGTTGTGTTTTGTGTTATCTTCTCTGATTTGGGGGTTGTTTGGTTGTGGGTGGGATTTTTTCCCAGATGTGTTTTGTGTTCTCTTCTGGGATTTGGGAATTATTTGGTTGTGGGTGGGATTTTTTTCACAGATGGGTTTTGTGTTACCTCCTCTGATTTGGGAATTGTTTGGTTGTGGGTGGGTTTTTTTGTATTTTGGGTTGGGTATTTTTAAGGAGAAGGGATGCAAGGGTTGCCTTTTGATGCTGCAGAATGAAAATTGCTGCATTTCCACTCCTAAGTCTTGGTGTGGGTCTGGTGTTTTGCCACTGTCACACACTGCATTGTGCTGGCCCAGCACAGACCCTCAAGGGCACCACTTGTTGCTGGTTTCAGCTTGGACATTGAGCTGGGGTTGTAACTCTTGGGACATGGACATGCGGCCAGTTCCTTCCCCATCTGACTGTCCATCTGTCCGTCCATTATCCATCCATCATCCATCCATCCATCATCCATCCATCCATCATCCATCCATCATCCATCCATCATCCATCCATCCATCATCCATCCATCCATCCATCATCCATCCATCCATCCATCATCCATCATCCATCCATCCATCCATCATCAATCCATCCATCATCAATCCATCCATCATCAATCCATCCATCATCCATCCATCATCCATCCATCCATCATCCATCCATCATCCATCCATCATCCATCCATCCATCCATCCATCATCCATCCATCCATCCATCCATCATCCATCCATCCGTCATCCATCCATCATCCATCCATCCATCATCCATCCATCCATCCATCCCCCATCCATCCATCCATCCGTCATCCATCCATCATCCATCCATCCATCATCCATCCATCCATCATCCATCCATCATCCATCCATCCATCCATCCATCCATCCATCATCCATCCATCCATCCATCCATCCATCATCCATCCATCCATCATCCATCCATCCATCATCCATCCATCATCCATCCATCCATCCATCATCCATCCATCATCCATCATCCATCCATCATCCATCCATCATCCATCCATCCATCATCCATCCATCCATCATCCATCCATCCATCATCCATCCATCCATCCATCATCCATCCATCATCCATCCATCCATCCATCATCCATCCATCCATCATCCATCCATCATCCATCATCCATCCATCATCCATCCATCATCCATCCATCATCCATCCATCCATCCATCCATCCATCATCCATCCATCCATCCATCCATCCATCATCCATCCATCCATCATCCATCCATCCATCATCCATCCATCCATCCATCCATCCATCATCCATCCATCCATCCATCCATCCATCCATCATCCATCCATCCATCCATCATCCATCCATCCATCCATCCATCCATCCATCCATCATCCATCCATCCATCCATCCATCATCCATCCATCCATCATCCATCCATCCATCCATCATCCATCCATCATCCATCCATCATCCATCCATCATCCATCCATCCATCCATCCATCCATCATCCATCCATCCATCCATCATCCATCCATCATCCATCCATCCATCCATCCATCCATCCATCCATCATCCATCCATCCATCCATCCATCCATCATCCATCCATCATCCATCCATCCATCCATCCATCCATCCATCATCCATCCATCATCCATCCATCCATCATCCATCCATCCATCCATCCATCCATCCATCCATCCATCCATCATCCATCCATCCATCCATCATCCATCCATCATCCATCCATCCATCCATCCATCATCCATCCATCCATCCATCATCCATCCATCCATCCATCCATCCATCCATCCATCCATCATCCATCCATCATCCATCCATCATCCCTCCATCCATCCATTCACAGTCACTGGAAGAGTCAGGGAATTTAAAATTCAACTCCTCACACCAAGATCTGAGGTAGAAATTTGATTTTTATTACTTTTGACTCTTAGCTTGGTTTCAAAAAGAAAAAAATCTTGTTTTCAACAGGCAGTTGATGCCTCCACCAGCTTTTCCTGTCACTGGAATGAAATCGGAATCGGAAGAAAGAAAAGGTGCGGGGTCTTTGCCAGGCAGCCATGGTGAGTGCAGTGGGGCAAACACCCTCCCAAGTCCAGTTTCAATTCCCAAACACCCTCCCAAGTCCAGTTTTAATTCCCAAACACCCTCCCAAGTCCAGCTTTAATTCCCAAACACCCTCCCAAGTCCAGTTTTAATTCCCAAACACCCTCCCAAGTCCAGTTTCCTCTCCCAAATGGTGCTGGTTTTCACACTTGCCTAAATTGATGGGGTTTTTTTGGCTGTTGGGTGTTGAAGTGCAAAGCAGGTGATGCTGCACCGCTCTGAAATCGCTGGTGCTTGCTGTGGTTATACACACGGATGGCTTCTCAAAGCTTTAATAAATATCTGTATGAAATGAGGGGAGTTTAATCAAGTGAGGAACTAAAAATAGGAAAATTTGGCCCATCAGGCTGCACAGAATGTGATGGGTTTGTTTTCTGGCTTTGCATTTTTATACACACAGGTGGCTTCTTAAAGCTTTAATTAATATCTGTATGAAATGAGGAGAGTTTAATCAAGTGAAGGACTAAAACCAGGGAAATTTGGCCCATCAGGCAGCACAGAATATGGTTCCAATAATGGTGGGGTTGTTTTGTGGCTTTGCATTGTTATGCACACAGATGGCTTCTTAAAGCTTTAATAAATATCTGTATGAAATGAGGAGAGTTTAATCAAATGAGGGACTAAAAACAGGGAATTTGACTCATCAGGCTGCACAGAATATGGTGGGGTTGTTTTGTAGCTTTGTTTT
The DNA here is from genome assembly GCF_028551555.1 of Melozone crissalis. NCBI lineage: Eukaryota > Metazoa > Chordata > Aves > Passeriformes > Passerellidae > Melozone > Melozone crissalis. Next base: position 44,616 of record NW_026535924.1, on the reverse strand, counting down.
TTTTACACACAGGTGGCTTCTTAAAGCTTTAATTAATATCTGTATGAAATGAGTGAGTTTGATTAAGGAGGACTGAAAACAGAGAAATTTGGCCCATCAGGCAGCAGAGAATGTGATGGGGTTGTTTTCTGGCTTTGCATTTTTATACACACAGGTGACTTAAAGCTTTAATTAATATCTGTATTAAATGAGGGAGTTTGATTAAGAGGAACTAAAACAGGGAGTTTTGGCCCATCAGGCAGCACAGAATATGGTGGGGTTGTTTTGTGGCTTTGCATTGTTATGCACATAGGTTGCTTCTCAAAGCTTTAATAAATATCTGTATGAAATGAGGAAAGTTTAATCAAGTGAGGGACTAAAGACGGGGGAATTTGGCCCATCAGCACAGAATGTGATGGGGTTGTTTTGTAGCTTTCATTTTTATACACACAAGTGGCTTCTTAACGCTTTAATAAATATCTGTATTAAATGAGGAGAGTTTAATCAAGTGAAGGACTAAAACCAGGGAAATTTGGCCCATCAGGCAGCAGAGAATGTGATGGGGTTGTTTTGTAGCTTTGCATTTTTATACACACAGGTGACTTAAAGCTTTAATTAATATCTGTATGAAAGGAGGAAGTTTGATTAAGAGGGATTAAAAAACAGGGAGTTTTGGCCCATCAGACAGCACAGAATATGGTGGGGTTGTTTTGTAGCTTTGGTTTTTTTACACACAGGTGGCTTCTTAAAGCTTTAATAAATATCTGTATTAAATGAGGGAGTTTGATTAACAGGGACTAAAAACAGGGAGTTTTGGCCCATCAGGCAGCACAGAATGTGGTGGGGTTGTTTTGTAGCTTTGCATTGTGAGCAGCTGCCTCAGAGGCTGCTCAGGTGGGGATTTACACCCATTTACACACACTTACACACATTTACACCCGTTTACACACATTTACACACAATTACACCCATTTACACACACTTCCACACATTTCTGGCTGCAGACAGCACACGTGCTGCCAGGATTTCACCTTTCCTGTCACTCGGCAAGGTTTGGACCTGTCAGACCTGCAGCTGACGCCCCCCAGCTCTGCAGGGCCATCACCCAGCCTGGTTTAACCTTAGTTCTTCTGCAGCCCTGCTCCCAGACATTGCTCTCCTGTTTAGCTTCCTTTTGAGCAAAATTTCTACTTTTCTTGACGTGTTGATCTCTTTAACGGTGAAATTGCCCTCCCTGAGAGCCATTTGCTAACTTTACCTTTTCTGTGTGTTTCTTTCTTGTTTCTGTGTTCTCTTACATGGTTCTGATGGATCACATGGCTGTTGCTGGTGCTGTTTCGTGTGGCCTTCGACCTTGGATGACCATTGGCCTTGTGACCTCAAAATGGTGTCCAACTAACAATTTACAATTAACATCTTTTTTTATTATGATTAACTCGTTTCGGGGCATTTTATCTCTTTTGATTTGTTTTGGTTTTTTTTGTTTTTTGGTTTTTTTTCCCTTCTTGGGGGTGCTGGGGGGGGGGGTTGTTTTGTTTTCCCTTCCTAGATCATCAAGCCAAGAAGATGAAAACTGCAGAGAAGGGCTTTGGATTAGTGGCCTATGCTGGAGATTCTTCAGATGAAGAGGAGGAACACGGGGGCCATAAAAACGCAAGTACTTTTTCACAGGGCTGGAGTTTGGGGTACCAGTACCCATCCTCACAACAACGAGCCAAACAACAGATGCCTTTCTGGATGGCACCATAAAAAAACAAAAAAACTGCACAAGAGTTTTCATTCATCTGGTTTTCCCCCCCTCTAGCAATAATGCATGTATATTCCAGAATGAACTTGGCAAAGAGGCGTTGTTTTTACATTTGCAGAAAAGGCAATTTCCCCTTGGAAGGGCTCCATTGTTTTTTAAAGAAATCTTCATTTTTGGCAATGTATTTGTCAATTTTAAAAAGGAGTATTTGGAGTAGCATCCTGACTGGCCTAGTCCCTTGTAAAGAGGAACCAGGGAAGCCTCTTGGGCCATATTTTCAGTTCCTCCCAGATAAAGGGAAGAGTCAGTGCCACTGACTTCACTCTGCGTTTGTATTTTTGGAGTGCTCCTGCTGTCAGCCCCAGTGATCTGCTGGTGACTCAGCCTCAATTTTGGACTTTGACCAGAGGGAAGAAACACCCAGCAGTCGTGAAAAACTTGAGCATCACGTTTGGAAAACTCTTGGTTTTATTTCAGACGTCTCCTGTAACTCAGCTTGGTTTTATTTTGAAATGCGACTTTACCGATCCCACAAGTTCTCATTCTGGCCAGATGTTGGGGTGGGGGATGCTCAGGTTTTTGGATAGCTCCACTTTGCTCCAGGTGGACTTGGCACTGTACTAGTGCTGAATTGTTTCCAGGACTCCCAACGGAGCAGGAATTCCTTTTCCAGAGGCTCAGCCCCATCTCCTCCCTCACTCACCGGATTCCACCAGAGCCAGAAGGTTCCACAGTGGTTTCCCAAAGGGCAGCAGCTCCTGCCTCACGTGCAGAACCTGGGAATGAGTTTTTGGACTTGTTTTTGGACTGTTTTGGACACGAACTGAGTGGGGTGGGCTGCTGCAGCCAGAACTCCTGCACGGAGCAGTGACACAGGGACTGCTCCAAGGCACCGGGCAGCTTTTGGGACAGGAGCTGTGATTTTGAGAAGGGGCTGTGTCACTGCTGCAGCCAGGGCTGCCTCACCTGTACAAACCTCGGCTTCCCCGTGTGTTGTAAATAATTAGAACCATACTTTCATTATAAATAAATGTATAAATATTCTGCTCCCTGCTGTTGATTTGGGCGAGGTTTGGAGCCTGTGATAAGGGTTGGGGGGAGATGCAGGGCTGGGGGAGCCCTGGGGCTGTGGGGAAGTTCTGGGGCTGGGGGAGCCCTCGGGGATGGGAGGGGGTTTGGAGTTGGGGGTCCCCAAGGATCAGGGGGTCCCTGAGATTTGGGGCCTGTGATAAGGGTAGGGAGAATGCGGGGCTGGGGGAGCCCTCAGGGATGGGAGGGGGTTTGGAGTTGGGGGTCCCCAAGGATCAGGGGGTCCCTGAGATTTGGGGCCTGTGATAAGGGTAGGGAGAATGCGGGGCTGGGGGAGCCCTCAGGGATGGGAGGGGGTTTGGAGTTGGGGGATCCCCAAGGACCGGGGGATCCCCAGAGGTGGAGGGGCTTGGAGGGGGCTTCGGGCTGGGGGGAGCCGAGGGGCTGGGGGAATCTGGGGCTGGCGAGGGGGTCCAGGGTTGGGGGTCCCCAAGGATCGGGGGGATCGCCGGAGGTGGAGGGGCTGGGAGAGGGGGTTCGGGCTGAGGGGGAACCGAGGGGCTGAGTGGGACCTGGGGCTGGAGAGGGGGTTCGGGGTTGGGGGGAGTCCCTGGGTGCTGGGGATATGAGGATGGGGGAGGAAGTGCAGGGTGGGAGGCGACCCCGGAGCTGACAGAGATCCCGAGATCGGGGAGGGGAGTCCCCGGCCTGCGGGTCCCGAGGGCAGGGCCGTGTCCCGGTATGTCCACGCCATGTCCCCGCCGTATCCCGTCCTGTCCCGTTGCGTACCCGCTTTGTCCCATCCTGTCCCCGCCGTGTCCCGTCCTGTCCCGTTGTGTTCCCCGTTGTGTTCCCGTCCTGTCCCCGCCGAGCCGCCGTCGGGTCCCGCCCGCTGCGCTCCCGGCCGGGGCGGGCCCGGGCGGGCGCTGAGGCGGAGGAGCCGCCGCCATTTCGGTGTCGCTGCGAGCGGGGCCGGGGCAGCGCTCAGGGGGCGGCGATGGATCCCGGAGCCCGCCCGGGCGGCGGCGGCGCCCCGGGGCAGTCCCGCGAGTACAAACTGGTGATGCTGGGCGCGGGAGGCGTCGGCAAGAGCGGTGAGTGCGGGGCTGCGGCCGCCGCCGGCCCCGGAACCCGGCGGGGCCGGGGGAAGCCGCGTTCCCTGACCGGAGCCCCGTTCTGGGCGCGGTGCCGCCGCTCCCGAGGTGTCCCGGCCCATCTCGGGGTGTCCCCATCGGGCTGTCCCGGCTCCTCTCGAGGTGTCCCGACCCCTCCTGAGGTGTCCCGGCCCATCCTCGACCCTCCCGGGCTGTCCCCGCAGGGCTGTCCCGACCCCTCCCGAGATGTCCCGGCCCATCCCGGGATATCCCCGCCAGGCTATCCCGATCCCTCCGAGGTGTCCCGGCCCATCCCGGGATATCCCCGCCAGGCTATCCCGATCCCTCCGAGGTGTCCCGGCCCATCCCGGGATATCCCCGCCTGGTTGTCCCTACCCCTCCCGGGCTGTCCCGGCTCCTCATGGGACATCACGGCCCCTCCATCCCGAGGTGTCCCGACCCCTCCCGAGGTGTCCCGGCCCATCCCGACCCTCCCGGGCTGTCCCCGCTGGGCTGTCCCGGCTCTTCCCGAGGTGTCCCGGCCCATCCCGAGGTGTCCCGGCCCATCCCGAGGTGTCCCAGCCCCTCCCGAGGTGTCCCGCTCATCGCCTTCCGCCTCCGGCCGCGTCCCGGGGCTGGTCCCGCCTTTGGACACGGGCGGAGCATCCGCGGGCCGAGGGCAGCGCCGCGCTCGGTGCGGGCCGTGCTCGGTTTGGGTCTGTGCGATAACGATGTGATGATCTGGGGAGTTGGGGGCTGAGCTGCTCACTTGTTCCCTGGTTTCTGCTTCCAGCCATGACCATGCAGTTCATCAGTCACCGCTTCCCAGAGGATCACGATCCCACCATCGGTGAGGAAAATCTCTTTTCTGTTCGTTCATTCCCTTGGCAGGTCAAGCTGTAACAGTCCGTTGCTTTAAAGCATTAAATTCAAAGATATTTGTAAATCTGGCTTGAGGTTGATCTTGGATCATTCATCAACAGGAGCATTCCCAGCAGGTCAGGGAGTGCTGCAGGCAGTGCTGACCCTCTGCAGGGCTGTGCCCAGCTCTGGCACCCTCAGCACAGCAGGGACAGGGAGCTCCTGCAGGGTGACAAAGGTGCTGAAGGGCCTGGAGGGTCCCTGCCCAGGAAAGGCTGAGGGAGCTGGGGCTGCTCAGCCAGGAGAGGAGCCCCAGGGAGAGGGACCTCAGCCCTGGGTGTGTCTGGGTGTGTCTGGGTGTCCCCAGATGTCCCTGAATGTCCCTGTATGTCCCTGGGTGTTCCTGTCTGTCCCTGGGTGTTCCCAGGTGTCCCTGGGTGTCTCTGGGTGCTCCTGGGTGTCCCCAGGTGTCTCTGGGTGTCCCTGTCTGTGAGTGTCCCTGGCTGTCCTCAGGTGTCCTGGGTGTGTCCCTGGGTGTTTCTGAATGTACCTGAGTTTCCTTATCTGTCCCAGTCTGTCCCAGTCTGTCCCAGTCCATCCCAGTGCGCAGAGGTCAGAGCAGCCCCAGGCTCTGCTCCAGGCCCAGCAATGGCCCCAGAGCCACGGGCAGGGCCTGAGCCCAGGAGCTGCCCCTGCCCAGGAGGCAGAACTGCTGCCCTGGGCAGTGCCCAGCCCTGAGCAGAGCCCAGAGAGGCTGTGGGGGCTCCGTGCCTGGGGACCCCAGAGGCACCTGGAGCAGCCCTGAGCCCTGGGGTGTCCCTGTTTGGGGACCCCAGACCCACCTGGAGCAGCCCTGAGCCCTGGGGTGTCCCTGTTTGGGGACCCCAGAGGCACCTGGAGCAGCCCTGAGCCCTGGGGTGTCCCTGTTTGGGGACCCCAGACCCACCTGGAGCAGCCCTGAGCCCTGGGGTGCCCCTACCTGGGATCTGCTGTGGTCCCTTCCCACCTGAGCCCTCTCTGTGTTTCTGTGATTTGAGAGTTCTGAGAGTGGGATGTGAATTCTGAGTTTCAGCCCTTTAATCATTTTCCATCCATCCACTCAGGGCATGCCCTGTGTCTGTCTGTGTGGGCAGGCAGGGTCTGAAAGTGCTGCTCAGCCATTTTTAGTTCTCTATTCACAGAACCCAAACTTTGTGCTGTGATCAGCTCTTTGCCGTTCACTTGTCAGGCCAAATTGTTCTCTGTGTTTGAGAAATTGGGAGGGGTGAAACAACTCTGGTGCTGTAGAACCTCAGCAGCATCTCCAGGAGAAGAGAGAATTATTTAAATTTATCTGGTATTCTAACCTGAACCAAACCAGTGGAAGGAAAAGTGGAGAGAAAAAAGCCAAAATCTTGCTGAGAATTGGTTCTTAAAGTGTGGCAGTGCTGACTGAGAGGGACAGAATATTTGTGTATTTATATATTTATAGACAGATCATTTTTATATGGTGTTTATAATAAGTAATATTTACATTTATAATAACTAATATTTACATATGTAATATATATAATTTACATATATAATATATATACACAACTAAATATTATATATATGTGAATTTGTATATATATAATATAATATAATATAATATAATATAATATTATATTATATTATATTATATTATATTATATATAATGTAATATAATATATACATATATAATAAAAATTATATAAAATAAAATAAGTATAATGTATATTATATATTATATATTTTTACATATTAATAGATATGAAATAATAATATAAATAATAATATTATAATAATATAAAATAATAAAATATATACATATATAAACACATATATACATATATACATATATACATATTATATATATACATATATATGTATGCTATTATATTATATATATGTAAATATATATTTACCTGTATAATATATATGTAATATTTACATATACAATATATAGTATTTACATATATAATATATATAATAAATTACATATAAATATTTACAATATTGTTTTGATTTATTTATTTATAATATTACTTTTAATATATAATATATAATATATAATATATAATATATAATATATAATATATTTTTATATAGATATAATTTGTAATATATTTATTAATATAATATAGTATAATATAATATAATATAATATAATATAATATAATATAATATAATATATTTATCTAAAATATAAATACATTTACATATGAAATGTTTCATATATTTTGCTGATATATATTATAATTCTAAGAAATCAGCACTTGGTGAGCAGTTCTTCCCTTGAATCACAGATATTTTCTGGCTTTGAGGAAAGCAAAGTGTTAATTCTCTGAGTTTTCCACCAAGGTGACCAAAGTGAATTTCTGGGCTGTGTGCACACGATTTTTGCACATGAAATGTTAAATCACACCAGAAAAAAAAATAGAAATTTCACTTGATTTAATGAAAACAAAGCTCAGACTGCGGCAGTGCAGTGCTCCTGGCAGGCTGGCTGCTTCTGGGGGAGCGTTTTCTTTGGGAGCTGATGAATTTTGTGCCTTTATCCCAATTTTTTGGTGTCCTGGGGGTGCAGAGGATGCCTATAAAATCCGGATCCGCATCGATGACGAGCCTGCCAACCTGGACATCCTGGACACAGCAGGACAGGTATGTGAGCAATGCCAGCGGAACTGAGAGCCTGTGAAGCAGCCTGAAATCATCAGCTGGTGGGACAGAAATCATGCAAAAAGAATGTTTGTGTTTTATTTTACTGCTTTGGTTTTATTGCACACTGAGGGGTTGGAGCTCTGTCGCTTCTCAGCACTGGAGCTGTGGCTCTGGTTCACCTAAAGACCTAGAGAAGATCAGCAAAATCATAAAAAACATGAAACATCTATGACCTAAACTTCCTTCTCTTTCAGTAATTCCATGAAAATAACCTCTTGTTGTCATCAACTTTAAAAAGTGTTTTTTCAACATTCAAAAAGTACTCCTCAATTTACCTGTCCAGTTCCAACCATCAATAAAAAAACCCCAATTTTTACAACTATAAAAATAACAAATTATAATTACAACCAGAATGAGCTTGCTGACTATAACAAACCAAAACTTTGCCATTAGCTATTTACCTTTAAAAAAAAGATTACCTTAATTAAGCTCTACAAAATTCAAAATATTTACAGAATACATTGTTAAATTATTCAAGTGTTTATTCATTATCGAAGTCACAAATTGTCGCAAACAAAATTTCACACCTGAAACAGCCCAGCCACCCTGAATGGCATAAAATTAGCAGGATGGCTTCTGAGGTAGTGTTGGAAACAGAAAAAGGTTTAATGAAAGGCAAAATAATGTTTTTTCCTTTTTAAGCAAAGAATAATGGACATCACTCCAAAGGTCCTGTGAGGTGTCTTTGTACCAAATTGAGGAGAGAAAGTTCTGGGCTTTTTGCCTTTTTAAGCAAAGAATTATTGAAGAAGTCACTCCATCAACAGGGGGGCACATCCCTACAATCCCATTTATAATTGAAAGTTTGAAAACACAAACTCAAATACCACTGGATCTGTATGGAGCTAAAATGCCATTTTGTGTTTTGTACCGCAAAACACCCCACAAAAGGGATTATTTCCTTTTTCCTCTTCTTTTTTTAGTGAATTCTGTAGGTGGACCTCCAATCAGGCAGCCCCAGGTCTGAGGTGAAGTCCCAAAGGTCCTGTGAGGTGTCTTTGTACCAAATTGAGGAGAGAAACTTCTGAGCTTTTTGCCTTTTTAAGCAAAGAATTATTGAAGAAGTCACTCCATCAACATGGGGCACATCCCTACAATCCCATTTCTAATTGAAAATTTGAAAACACAAACTCAAATACCACAGGAGCTGCATGGACCCAAAACACCACCGGATCTGTATGGAGCTAAAATGCCATTTTGGGTTTGCAGGCAGAGTTCACACCACAAAACACCCCACAAAAGGGATTATTTCCTTTGTTCTTCTAGTGGATTATCTAGGTGGGACCTCCAATCAGGCAGCCCCAGGTCTGAGGTGAAGTCCCAAAGGTTCTATGAGGTGTCTTTGTACCAAATTGAGGAGAGAAACTTCTGGGCTTTTTGCTCTTTAAACAAAGAATAATGGACATCACTCCAAAGGTCCTAAGAGTTGTCTTTGTACCAAATTGAGGAGAGAAACTTCTGGACCTTTTTCCTTTCTAAGCAAAGAATAATCGAAGTCACTCCATCAACATGGGGCACATCCCTACAATCCCATTTCTAATTGAAAATTTGGAAACACGAACCTCAAATACCACAGGAGCTGCATGGACCCACAACACCACCGGATCTGTGTGGAGCTAAAATGCCATTTTGTGTTTGCAGGCAGAGTTCACAGCCATGAGGGACCAGTACATGAGGGCAGGGGAAGGTTTCATCATCTGCTACTCCATCACGGACCGGCGCAGCTTCCACGAGGTGCGCGAGTTCAAGCAGCTCATTTACCGCGTGCGCCGCACCGACGACACGCCCGTGGTGCTGGTGGGCAACAAGTCGGACCTGACCCAGCTGCGCCAGGTGAGGGGCCCTCCCCGAGGGGCTGCTGCTCTTGGGCAATGTGGGGGAGCAAGAGGGGTTTGTCCTTTCCTTGCTGTTTGGTTGGGGTTTGTTCCCGTGGTGGGAGCGGCGCTGGTTTCGTGCAAAATGTGGTGGGAAACAAAGTCTGTTCCTTGTTGGGAGCCTGGTTACTGAGAATTTTAGGCTTTTTGTGCTCATAGAACAAGAGAACGCTGCATTTGACCTGAAGACTTCGAAAATGGAATGATAAAACTGAGATTAAGAGTGTGTAGTTTGAATAGAAGTGTTTAATATCATATGGTGAAGAACTTAGGGTTTAAGTTTAAGAGAAACAAAGCCTGTTGGAACCCTGGATTCTGAGGATTTCACTTTCTGTGCTGCCAGGCACTGACTTCCGACAGAACATTGCATTTGACCTGAAGCCTTCCAAAATTAAATGATAAAACTGAGATTAGGAGTGTGCAGTTTGAATAGAAGTGTGTAATATCACATGGTGGAAAACTTAGAGTTTAAGAGAAACAAAGTATGTTGGAACCCTGAATTCTGAGAATTTTGGACTTTCTGTGCTCATAGAACAAGAGAACATTGCATTTGACCTGAGGCTGTGAAGAAGCCTTCCAAAATGGAATGAGAGAACTGAGATTAAGAGTGTATAGTTTGAATAGAAATGTGTAATAATACATGGTGGAAAACTTAGAGTTTAAGAGAAACAAAGCCTGTTGGAACCCTGGATTCTGAGGATTTTACTTTCTGTGCTGCCAGGCACTGACCCCCAAGAGAACATTGCATTTGACCTGAAGCCTTCCAAAATAAAGTGAACAGAACTAGGATTATGGGTGTGCAGTTTGAATAGAGGTGTATTATATCACACGATAAAGAACTGAGAGTTTAAGAGAAACAAAGTCTGTTGGACCTCTGGATTCTGAGGATTTTGGACTTCCTGTGCTCACAGAACAAGAAAACCCTGCATTTGACCTGAAGCCTTCCAAAATTAAATGATAAAACTCAAGAGTGTGCAGTTTGAATAGAAGTGTGTAATATCACGTGGTGGAAAACTTAGAGTTTAAGAGGGAACCTTGGATTCTGAGGATTTCACTTTCTGTGCTGCCAGGCACTGACTCCCAAGAGAACCCTGCATTTGACCTGAAGCCTTCCAAAATTAAACGATAAAACTGAGATTAAGAGTGTGCAGTTTGAATAGAAGTGTGTAATATCACATGGTGGAAAACTTAGAGTTTAAGAGAAAAAAAAACTTCAAAAGTTTTTCTTTTAAACTTAGAGTTTAAAAGGAAAAAAGAGAACACTGCATTTGACCTGAGGCCATGGAGAAGGCTTCCAAAATTGAATGATAGAACTTGTATGAGTGTGTAGTTTGAATAGAAGGGTGTAATACCACATGGTAAAGAACTCAGTTTAAGTTTAAGAGAAACAAAATCTGTTGGAACCCTGACCAAGGTGTGCACTCATTTTGCAGGTGTCCAAGGAAGAAGGCTCTGCCTTAGCACGGGAAATCTTTGGAGCTGAGGGGAAATGTTCTGTGTTAGGGCTTGGAGTGCCCACAGAGAGGGACAGAGAGAAAACAGGGAAAGGCAAAGAAATAAATTGCTGGGGTTTGGCTTCCCTGACCAGAGTGTGCACTCATTTTCCAGGTGTCCAAGGAAGAAGGCTCTGCCTTAGGATGGGTGGAATCAATCTGTGCTTGGAGCACAAAACAGGGAAAAGCAAAGGAATAAACTCCTGAGTTTTGCCTCCCTGAGCAGGGTGTGCTGCTGTTTTCCAGGTGTCCCAAGGAGGAAGGCTCTGCCTTAGGCTTGGAGTGTCCATAGAGAGGGACAGAAAGCAAAACAGGGAAAGGAGAAGAAATAAATTGCTGGGATTTGGCTTCCCTGACCAAGGTGTGCACTCATTTTCCAGGTGCCTGAGGAGGAAGGCTCTGCCTTAGCACAGGTGGAATCTCTCCTTTGGATCTGGGGGGAATCGATCTGTGCCTGGAGCACAAAACAGGGAAAGGCAAAGGAATAAATTGCTGGGGTTTGGCTTCCCTGACCAGGTTGTGCACTCATTTTCCAGGTTTCCATGAAGAAAGGCTCTGCCTTGGCACAGGAAATCTTTGGAGCTGGGTGGAAATGTTCTGTATTAGGGCTTGGAGTGTCCATAGAGAGGGACAGAGAGAAAACAGGGAAAGGCAAAGGCATGAGGGCTTTGGCTTCCCTGATCAAGTTGTGCACTCATTTTCCAGGTGTCCAAGGAGGAAGGCTCTGCCTTAGCATGGGTGGAATCAATCCTCTGGAAATCTTTGGAGCTGAGGGGAAATGTTCTGTGTTAGTGCTTGGAGTGCCCACAGAGAGGGACAGAGAGCAAAACAGGGAAAGGAGAAGAAATGAATTGCTGGGGTTTGGCTTCCCTGACCATGGTGTGCACTCGTTTTCCAGGTGTGCACTCACACACCTGGAAGGCTCTGCCTTAGCACAGGTGGAATCTCTCCTTTGGGTCTGGGTGGAATCAATCTGTGCCTGGAGCACAAAACAGGGAAAGGCAAAGGAATAAACTCCTGGGTTTTGCCTCCCTGAGCAGGCTGTGCTGCTGTTTTGCAGGTGTCCAAGGAGGAAGGCTCTGCCCTGGCCAGGGAATTCAGCTGCCCCTTCTTTGAGACCTCGGCCGCCTTCCGCTACTACATCGACGACGTTTTCCACGCGCTGGTGCGCGAGATCCGCCGCAAGGAGAAGGAGGCCGTGATGGCCATGGAGAGGAAATCCAAGCCCAAAAGCAGCGTCTGGAAAAGACTCAAGTCCCCCTTCAGGAGGAAGAAGGATTCAGTCACTTGAACAGCAAATTCCTCTGCAGAGCAGGACGAAAGCTGTGACCTTTTGTAGCCAGAGGAGCTCGGTGGCGACGCTGAGGGGACGTGTGGCACCTGAGGGGGTTTGTGAGGGAGGGAACGCCTCGCCCCGCCAGTTGTTTTTGTTTAGAACCGTGTTGCCTTGATTCTGGGGGTTGAACTTCACACCCAGTGCCAGTTGTACTTGGTTTGTTTTCATTTTTTATTTTTACTGGACCCAGCAGGTCACCAAAGCCCGTGGGTTGGTGGCCTTGCACTTTGGAGTGTTTGTCCTTGGTCACAGCAGAGGAGCTGAACTGTGCAAAACATTGATCCAGCCTCACTGAATCTGGGGTTTTTCCTGGAGGAAAAGAGGATTTTGCTGCTCCCCACAGTGTGAGAGGCTGAGCAAAGTGTCATGCCCTTGGAGGCCACCGAATTTCTTTTGGGACAGATTTCTTTCCAGGAAAATGGACGTGGAATCGTTGTGTGATCAGTGCTGCAGGTGGGATGTAAACAAGCCAGAATAATCCCAGAATCATTTCAGCTGGAAAGGTCTCTGGGATCAGTGACCCAGCACCATTTTGTCACCACATCCAGTCCCTCAAACGCCTCCAGGTGGGACAGTGACACCTGTGCAGGTGACCCAGACTTTGTGAAGCTCATAAAGAAGGATTTTGATGCTCTTAAGAATCATTTTGATGCTCTAAAGAAGGATTTGATGCTCTAAAGAAGGATTTTGATGCTCTAAAGAATGATTTGATGCTCTAAAGGAGGATTTGATGCTCTAAAGGAGGATTTTGATGCTCTAAAAGTTGATTTTCAGCTGAGGCAGAAGCTCCACACCTGAGGGACCCTGTGCCCTGGAGCTGATGGATTTTCCAGCAATTTTGGGAGCAGGTCCTGGGTCCGCCTGTGGATTTTGCTTATTTAATCAGTTCTGTGCCATCCTAAAGGAAACTGGGATTTTTGGGGAGCTGTTTTGCAGAGAAAAATGCTGATCCTGAGGCTCTGGGTCCAGAACTGCCTCTCCCTGAGCTTTCCCTGAGCATTTCTGGAGCAGAGCAGGGAGGAACAGCAGCTCCTCCCCTGTGCAGGTGACCCAGACTTTGTGAAGCTCATAAAGAAGGATTTGATTCTCCAAAGAAGGATTTTGATGCTCTAAAGAAGGATTTTGATGCTCTGAAGAAGGATCTGTTGCTCTAAAGAATGATTTGTTGCTCTAAAGAAAGATTTGATGCTCTAAAAAATGATTTTGATTCTCTAAATAAGGATTTGATGCTCTAAAGAAGGATTTGATGCTCTAAAGGAGGATTTTGATGCTCTGAAGAAGGATTTGATGCTCTAAAGAAGGATTTTGATTCTCTAAATAAGGATTTTGATGCTCTAAAGAAGGATTTGATGCTCATAAAGAAGGATTTGATGCTCTAAAGAAGGATTTTGATGGTCTGAAGAAGGATCTGTTGCTCTAAAGAAGGATTTTGATGCTCTAAAAATGATTTTGATTCTCTAAATAAGGATTTTGATGCTCTAAAGAAGGATTTGATGCTCATAAAGAAGGATTTGATGCTCATAAAGAAGGATTTTGATGCTCTAAAAATGATTTTGATTCTCTAAATAAGGATTTTGATGCTCTAAAGAAGGATTTGATGCTCATAAAGAAGGATTTGATGCTCATAAAGAAGGATTTGATGCTCTAAAAATGATTTTGATTCTCTAAATAAGGATTTTGATGCTCTAAAGAAGGATTTTGATGCTCTGAAAGTTGATTTTCAGGGTGTCAGAAGCTCCACACCTGAGGGACTTTGCCCTGGAGCTGATGGATTTTCCAGCAATTTTGGGAGCAGGTCCTGGGTCCTCCTGTGGATTTTGCTGTTTAATAAGCAAAATGAACAGCTGGGTCACTCAGATATGGATAAAAGAAATTTCTCTGAGCCAAGTTCAGAGAAAAATTCCAGAAAATTCTCTGGAATCATTGATTGGGAGAGTTAAAAAGCTGATTAGACTTAATAATCTCCTCTCAGCTCTGTGCTGCACTGTCAGTGCCATCCAAACTGCAAAAGGGTTGGTAAAATAAATATTTAAAAAATATGTATATATCTATATGTAAAACATTCTTATTCCCTAAAAAATCCTGTGCCTGTTGGTTTGGAGAATTATTTTCTTTGTGGAAAACTTCAACAGAAGAGAAGTGTGGCAGGGCAGATTTGATATTTGCTTTGTGATTGAGCTGAACATTTCAATTTATTTCCATTTATTTCTCATCTCCTCCCTGCTGCGCAATCACAGAGTCCAAAAAATGGTTTGGAAAATTCAGATTGAAGCAAAAAACGCCTGAGGAAAATTCAGAATTTCTGACTCCTGTGTGAACAGCCATCAGTGATTTTCTCATTTTTGGATTAAAATCTGCCTAAAATTCAAATAAAAAGCCAAAAACCGGAGGAAGGGGAGGAGGAATCACCCCAAAAAAATGGAATTTTGTGCCTTACCCGAGTCCTGCAGTGCAGTTGAGCTGTTCACTAAAATTCTGTCGCTTCTAGAATTCATAGAATTCACAGTTTCCTTTAGAACAGCAGCCAGCACTTTTTTTGGTTTTATTTTTATTTGTATTTTTTTTTTTACACAGTGTTATTCAAAGAGTTTTTATTTTTTGGCATGTATAAATTTGTACACAGAACAATGGCTTTATTTGACACAATATATATAATTTTGAATACAAACTTTTGCATTGGGTGTCTCAGTCTGTGGTGGGGTTGCTCAAGGAGGAAAGTTCATTGTAAATTTGGGGGAAAAAATGGGATTTAAGTGGTGCAAAACCTGAAAATTCAGTGAGTTTGGTGCTAAATTGTTGAAATGTGAACATTTTCCACCTGAATTTTATCTGTGGTGATTTTCCAAGGAAAGAATTTGTCAGATTTTGCCTTTTTCTGACCCAGGGATGGGAAAACTGAGAGGAGTTGGAAAAACTTTTATTCCATTTTTAGTCTCATGTGAAAGGTGGGACAATACAAATATTAAAATTGACACCATCACAATCAAAACCAACTATTAATTAATTAATAAAATTAATTAATTAAAATACATTAGAAGTGTTTCTTAATCTATCACCTTTAACTACTCTATATTAAAAATACCTCAAAACTAATCAACTAAAATTATCTCTGGTAAATCCTGCTACAATCCATATTTCATAATTCTATTTTTCCAAAATAATATAATAGAATATAATGTAATATAATGTAATATAATGTAATATAATATAATATAATATAATATAATATAATATAATGTAATATAATATAATATAATATAATATAATACACTATAATGTAATATGATATAATATAATATAATATAACATAACATAACATAACATAATATAATATAATATAATATAATATAATATAATATAGCATAACAATATAGTATAATATAATATAATGTAATGTAATATAATGTAATATAATATAATATAATATAATATAATATAATATAATATAATATATATTTATAGTTACATATTTGTATTTATAAAATATTGTTTCTTTACATATCTATATATAATCTATAGTATATAAATATATAAATTAGGTATATATATAAAAATATATTAAAAGTACACACATTATAAATATACATTATATACACATTTTTATATTTCTATATACACATTATATAGATACACATTATTTTTTAATTTTATATATACATTATATATACATTTAAATATTTTATACATATATGCACATTATATATATACATTATGTATATATCATGTATATATACATTATATATATGTTTTTATATATATTATCGCTCTTACATTATATATCCTTATTTATATTTACATTCATATGTTTATATTGTATATATACATTATATTGACATTATTCTATTATATATACATTATATAAGCATATGTGTATATATATTACATATATGTGTATATATATGTACATGTTATTATTGTAACATATTTTGTATATATATGATAATGATTATAATATAATATAATATAATATAATATAATATATGATATGATATGATATTATATGATATAATATGATATTATATAATATGATATGATCTAATATAATATAATATAATATAATATAATATAATATAATATAAATTTGTATTTATAAAATAGTGTTTATTTACATATCTATTTATAATCTATAGTACTTAAATATATAAATTTTGTCTATACATAAAAATATAAAATATACACACATTATATATGTTATATTATATTATATTATATTATATTATATTATATTATATTGCACTCCATTGCATTGCATTGCATTGCATTGCATTACATTACATTACATTATATTACATTCTATTACATTCTATTACATTACATTACATTATATTACATTATATATACATACAAATATGTTACAATAATAATGTGCATTTTTATATTTAAACACATATATATATCTGTTATATAACACATTTTTATATATAAACACATTTTTATATTTAAAATACAAAATCTGTGGAATCTTCCTGCTTGGTGAAAACATCTCCTCGTTTGGGGTGGGTTTGTCCTTTGCTCCAAGCCATAAAACCCTTTCTAAATAACATAAAATACCCTTTGGCCCTTGGTTATCCAGCCAGACTGGCTCAGCAATTCTTTATTTTATATCAAAACCTGCTTCCATTTCTGTTTCATTTTCAGGTTCCACATCCAGAGCAGACGCATCTGAGGGAGCCGGGCCACGGAACCATTTATTTATTTCTCTTTTCCCGCCTTGTCCAACCCATTCTGTTCACGCTTTTTTCTTCCTTTTTTTCCCCTCTTTTTATGATGCAAATCCTTTCATTTCCTGGAAGAACCTGAAACCGTGGGGTGTGAAAGGAATCCAGCAGAGAAGGGTGAGGAGAAATTCCCTTTCACATGCTGGGGTTGAACTCCGATTATTCCCCTGATAAACACAGGATTTGTGGTGAGAACCCGCTGGAAGGGATGGAGCGTCCCGATGGGTGGTGAAATCCCAAAACTCTAAAAAAAATTATCCCAAAACTCTAAAAAAAAATATCCAAAACCTCTAAAAAAAAATATCCAAAACCTCTAAAAAAATATCCAGAACTCTAAAAAAAAAAAAAAAAAAAAAAAATCCAAAAACTCTAAAAAATAAAATCCCAAAACTCTAAAAAAGAAACCCCAGACCTCTAAAAAAACAATTCCCAAACTCTAAAAGAAATCCCAAAACTCTAAAAAAATTCCTAAAACTCTAAAGAAAAAATCCCAACACTCTGAAGAGAAAATCCCAACACTCTAAAACAAAATCGCAAAAGTCTAAAAATAAATCCCAAAACTCTAAAAAAAACCCCCAAAACTCTAAAAACAAAATCCAAAACTCTAAAAACAAAATCCAAAACTCTAAAAAAGAGAAAATCCTAAAACTCTAAAAAAGAGAAAATCCTAAAACTCTAAAAAAGAAACCCCAAACCTCTAAAAAAGCAATTCCCAAACTCTAAAAGAAATCCCAAAACTCTAAAAAAATTCCTAAAACTCTAAGGGAAAAATACCAAAATTCTAAAATATTCCAAAACTCTAAGAAAAAATCCCAACACTCTGAAGAGAAAATCCCAACACTCTAAAACAAAATCGCAAAAGTCTAAAAATAAATCCCAAAACTCTAAAAAAACCCCTAAACTCTAAAAAAGAAATCACAAACCTCTAAAAAAACCCCTAAACTCTAAAAAAAATTTGCAAAACTCTAAAAAAAACCCCAAATTATATCAGATTATACCAAATCAGACCAAATTATACCGGATCAAGCCAAATTATACCAGATTTTACCAAATTATAGCAGATCAAACTAAATGGTACCAAATCCAACCAGATTGTACCAAATTATACCAAACCAAACCAAATCAAATTATACCAGATTGTACCAAGTCTAACCAAATGATACCAAATTAAACCAAATTAGACCAAATTCACCAAATTAGACCAAATAATAATGCTGTGCAGGTTGCTGAGCGTTTTGGGATGGGCTAAGGTTTAAGTAAAAAGTAAAGCTTAAATAAAATTAAATAAAGGTTTAAGTAAAAAGCGTTGTCACAGGATTGTGGGATGGTTTAGGTTGAGATGGAGCTGAAAACTCCTCCAGTGCCACCTCCACCATCCCAGGGGCTGCAGCCCCGTCCAGCCTGGCCTTGGGCACTGCCAGGGGCAGCCACAGCTGCTCTGGGAAATTTGTTTTAATGAATTTAATCCCAAATATCCAAAGATTGGGGAGCTCAGGAGTTTCAGATCCTCATCCCCCAGTTTAGGTGCAAGGGGATTTTTGGGCAATGTTCTCACAGAACCATGGAATGGTTTGGGTTAAAACAAACCCAAAAATTAAAACAGTCCCATGGGCAGGGACATTTTCCACCATCCCAGGGTGCTCCCAAAGTGTCCAACCTGGCCTTGGAGACCTCCAGGAGCAGCCACAGCTTCTCTGGGAAATCCATTTTAATGAATTTAATCCCAAATGTCCATGGTTAGCTCAGGAGTTTCATCTCCATTTGCAGCTTCTCACTCCCCCAGTTTAGGTGCAAGGGGATTTTTAGTGAGGGGAATTCTTCTGGGTGATGTTCCCATAGAACCATGGAACGGTTTGGGTTAAAATAAATCCAAAAACTCATCCAGTGCCATGGCAGGGACATTTTCCACCATCCCAGGGTGCTCCAAAGTGTCCAACCTGGCCTTGGACACTGCCAGGAGCACCCACAGCTTCTCTGGAAAATCTGTTTTAATGAATTTAATCCAGAACATCCAAAGATTTCTGAGCTCAGGAGTTAAGAGTCAGATCCTCACCCCCCAGTTTAGGTGCAAGGGGATTTTTGGGCAATGTTCTCACAGAACCATGGAATGGTTTGGGTTGAAAGAGATCCAAAAACTCATCCAGTCCCAAGAGCAGGGACATTTTCCACCATCCCAGATTGATCCAAGCCCTGCCCAACACTGCCAGGGATCCAGGGGCAGCCACAGCTGCTCTGGGAAATCCGTTTGAATCAATTTAATCCCGAACATCCAAAGACTGGGGAGCTCGGGAGTTTCAGCTCCTCACCCCCAGTTTGGGTACAAGGGGATTTCTGGGCGCTGTTCCCAATCACGTTTGGGTCTGGAGTGGTTTGGGTTGAAATGAACCCAAAATCCCCTCAGGGCCCTCCCTCCATCCCGGCTGTTCCAGGCCCGCCCTTGGCTCCATCCCCGCCCTCCCAGCGAGGAACCCCTGCCCCAAACCCGGCCCCGAACCCGGCCCCGAACCGGCCCCGAACCCGGCCCCGAACCGGCCCCGAACCGGCCCCGAACCCGGCCCCGAACCGGCCCCGAACCGGCCCCGAACCCGGCCCCGAACCCGGCCCGAACCCGGCCCCGAACCCGGCCCCGAACCGGCCCCGAACCCGACCCCAAACCCAGCCCCGAACCGGCCCCGAACCGGCCCCGAACCGGCCCCGAACCCGGCCCCGAACCCGGCCCCGAACCGGCCCCGAACCCGGCCCCGAACCGGCCCCGAACCGGCCCCGAACCCGGCCCCGAACCGGCCCCGAACCGGCCCCGAGCCCGACCCCGAACCCGGCCCCAAACCCGGCCCCGAACCGGCCCCGAACCCGGCCCCGAACCGGCCCCGAACCGGCCCCGAACCGGCCCCGAGCCCGGCCCCGAGCCCGGCCCCGAACCGGCCCCGAACCGGCCCCGAACCGGCCCCGAACCCGGCCCCGAACCGGCCCCGAACCGGCCCCGAACCCGGCCGGCAGCCTGGCCCTGCTCCCCTGGTCCTGCCTCTCCGTAACAAAGAAATGAATTAAAATTGATTTTATCAATCATCTCTGTCCATTATAGAGAAATCAATTAAATAAAATAATTGATTTTTATCAATCATCTCTGTCCATAATAGAGAAATCAATTAAATATAATAATTGATTTTTATCAATCATCTCTGTCCATAATAAATAAGTAAATAAAATAAAATAAATAATTGATTTTATCAATAATCTCTGTCCATAATAAATAAATAAATTAAATAAAAAAAAATTATTTTTATCAATAATCTCTGCCCATAATAAAGAAATAAATCAATAAATAATTGATTTTTATCAATAATCTCTGTCCATCCTCTTGCTTGGCTCCTTCATGGCCACCCTGAGTCCTCCTCTCTCCCAGCCCTGCTTTAATTCAATATTTAATTCAACATTTAATTCAATATTTAACTCAATATTTAACTCAATATTTAATTCAACATTTAATTCAATATTTAACTCAATATTTAACTCAATATTTAATTCAGCATTTAATTCAATATTTAACTCAATATTTAACTCAATATTTAATTCAATATTTAATTCAATATTTAATTCAATATTTAATATAATTTTAATTCAACATTTAATTCAACATTTAATTCAACATTTAATTCAATATTTAACTCAATATTTAATTCAACATTTAATTCAATATTTAATTCAATATTTAATTCAACATTTAATTTAACATTTAATTCAACATTTAATTCAATATTTAATTCAACATTTAATTTAATATTTAATTCAACATTTAATTTAATATTTAATTCAATATTTAACTCAATATTTAATTCAATATTTCATTCAACATTTAATTCAATATTTAACTCAATATTTAATTCAATATTTAATTCAATATTTAATATAATTTTAATTCAACATTTAATTCAATATTTAATTCAACATTTAATTCAATATTTAATTCAATATTTAATTCAACATTTAATTCAACATTTGATTCAATATTTATTCAATATTTAATTCAATATTTCATTCAACATTTAATTTAATATTTAATTCAATATTTAACTCAACATTTAATTCAATATTTAACTCAATATTTAATTCAATATTTAATTCAATATTTAATTCAATATTTAATCCAATATTTAATTCAATATTTAATATAATTTTAATTCAACATTTAATTCAATATTTAATTCAACATTTAATTCAATATTTAATTCAATATTTAATTTAATATTTAATTCAATATTTAACTCAATATTTAACTCAATATTTAATTCAACATTTAATTCAATATTTAATTCAACATTTAATTCAACATTTGATTCAATATTTAATTTAATATTTAATTCAATATTTAATTCAACATTTAATTCAACATTTAATTCAATATTTAACTCAATATTTAATTCAACATTTAATTCAATATTTAATTCAACATTTAATTCAACATTTGATTCAATATTTAATTTAATATATAATTCAATATTTAATTCAAAATTTAATTCAATATTTAACTCAATATTTAATTCAATATTTAATCCAATACTTAATTCAACATTTAATTCAATATTTATTCAATATTTAATTCAACGTTTTATTCAATATTTAATCCAATATTTAACTCAATATTTAATTCAATATTTAATTCAACGTTTAATTCAATATTTAACTCAACATTTAACTCAACATTTAACTCAACATTTAATTTAATATTTAATTTAATATTTAATTCAACATTTAACTCAACATTTAACTCAACATTTAATTCAACATTTAACTCAATATTTAATTCAATATTTAATCCAATACTTAATTCAACATTTAACTCAACATTTACCTCAACATTTAACTCAACATTTAATTTAATATTTAACTCAACATTTAACTCAACATTTAACTCAACATTTAACTCAACATTTAATTCAATATTTAATTCAATATTCAACATTTACCTCGCCATTTGCCTCCCATTTTCCTCTGCCCTCCCTGTGTTTGGGTGCTCGGCGCTTTCCCAGCCGGGATTCGGATTCCGGCCGCGGGTTCGGTGCCGGTCCCGCGCGGGGCGGGGGCAGCGCAGTCACAGCCGGTTCATCGCATTGGATTCATCGGATTTGATTGGATTTTATTTCATTTGCCGGAACAAACTCCACGTACAAGGCAGCGTTACAGGACGGAGGCGAGCTCACAGCGTTGTGCGCTTCCACACGGCTCCAGTCAGGTTTGTTTTTGCTTTTTATTCTTTTTTTTTTTTATTATTATTTTATTTATTTTATCTTTATTTTTTTTTTTTTTTTCCACACAAAGCCGTTCCGAGTTCGTTTTTACAGCAGGAGACGCGAGGTGAAGGATGAAACCACGGCTGGGAGGTTTTACGGCGAGTCTGCTGCCGCTTTTTTACCGTCTTATTTTGCATTTTTTTTACCTTTTAAAAAATAGAAAATCTGAATTTTTTCCGCTTCCCTATGATTCCGGAAGAGTGTTGGAGCTACTCCTACCTGCCCGACAGCCTAAATCTATTTACCCTGAGCGTTTTCCTTGACAAAAAAATTCATTTATTTTTCCTTTCGACCGAAGGAATTTTGAAGATCATCTCTTCAAAGGGACCAAAGGGAAAAGGGAATTCTTGTTGCTGCTTTTTAGTCCTGGTCATGTCTTTGGAAAGGATTTTCTGAGGGAAAAATGGTGGAAAAATGGAGAAAAATGGTGGAAAATGGTGGAAAATGGTGGGAAAATGGGGAAAAATGGTGGAAAATGGTGGAAAAATGGAGAAAAATGGAGAAAAATGGTGAAAATGGTGGAAAATGGTTGAAAATGGAGAAAAATGGTGGAAAATGGAGAAAAATGGTGGAAAATGGTGGAAAATGGTGGAAAATGGTGGAAAATGGTGGAAAATGGAGGAAAATGGGGAAAAATGGTGAAAAATGGTGAAAAATTGTGGAAAATGGTGGAAAATGGTGGAAAAATGGTGGAAAATGGGGAAAAATGGAGAAAAATGGTGGAAAATGGTGGAAAATGGTGGAAAAATGGAGAAAAATGGTGATAAATGGTGGAAAATGGAGTAAAATGGAGAAAAATGGAGAAAAATGGTGGAAAAATGGTGGGAAAATGATGAAAAATGGAGAAAAATGGTGGAAAATGGAGGAAAATGGGGGAAAATGGTGAAAAATGGTGAAAAATTGTGGAAAATGGTGGAAAATGGTGGAAAAATGGTGGAAAAATGGTGGAAAATGGTGGAAAATGGTGGAAAAATGGAGAAAAATGGTGAAAATTGGGGAAAAATGGTGAAAAATGGTGAAAAAATGGAGAAAAATGGAGAAAAATGGTGAAAAATGGTGAAAAATGGTGGGAAAATGGTGGGAAAATGGGGAAAAATGGAGAAAAATGGTGGGAAAATGGTGAAAATTGGGGGAAAATGGTGAAAAATGGTGGAAAATGGAGAAAAATGGTGAAAAATGGGGAAAAATGATGGAAAATGGTGGAAAATGGAGTAAAATGGTGAAAATGGTGGAAAATGGTGGAAAAATGGAGAAAAATGGGGAAAAATGGTGAAAAAATGGTGAAAAATGGAGAAAAATGGAGAAAAATGGTGGAAAATGGAGAAAATTTGAGAAAAATGGTGGAAAATGGGGAAAAATGGAGAAAAATGGAGAAAAATGGTGAAAAATGGTGGAAAATGGGGAAAAATGGAGAAAAATGGTGGGAAAATGGTGAAAATTGGGGGAAAATGGTGAAAAATGGTGGAAAATCGCAGCAACGCAATTGCTTAGTGCAAAAACCCCCAAAGAAATGGGTATTTCAAGAGATTTTACAGCGATTTCCAAAGGGGGGAACGCTCTGGAAAAGGGTTTGTAAGAGATTGAGAAAATGCAGAAATCCTCAGGCAGAAATTGTGGGGATGGGGAGGGGGAAAATCCGATTTGGGAAATGGAGAGAGGTCACGAAATGAGGAAAATCAGCTTGGCAAAAATGAAAATAAAAATGGGAAAAAATGAAAATAAAAATGAGAAAAATCAGCTTGGCAAAAAGAAATAAAAATGAGAAAAAATCAAAATCAAAATGAGAAAAATCAGCGCGGCAAAAATGAAATAAAAATGGGAAAAAATAAAAATAAAAATCAAAATGAGAAAAATCAGCGTGGCAAAAATGAAATAAAAATGGGAAAAAATGAAAATAAAAATAAGAATGAGAAAAATCAGCTTGCCAAAAATAAATAAAAAGGAGAAAAATCAGCTTGGCAAAAATAAAAATAAAAATGGGAAAAAATGAAAATAAAAATCAAAATAAATGGGAAAAATCAGCTTGGCAAAAATGAAAATAAAAATGGGAAAAAATGAAAATTAAAATGAGAAAAATCAGCTTGGCAAAAAGAAATAAAAATGAGAAAAAATCAAAATAAAAATGAGAAAAATCAGCGTGGCAAAAATGAAATAAAAATGAGAAAAAATAAAAATAAAAATCAAAATGAGAAAAATCAGCGTGGCAAAATCAAAATAAATGGGAAAAATCAGCTTGGCAAAAATAAAGAAATATGAGAAAAAATAGAAATAAAAATGGGAAAAATCAGCTTGGCAAAAAGAAATAAAAAGGAGAAAAATCAGCTTGGCAAAAATAAAAATAAAAATAAAAATGAGAAAAATCAGCCTGGGGAGAACCTGGCTCAGTTATTCCCATTTCAGGGCAGAAAAGGTGAAAAATTCTCATTTTTCCAACAGGGATCTAAAATTCAGCAGCTGAGTCCTGCAAGTAGTTCAATTCTTTTCATTTTTCAAAATTTTAAAGTTATTTCAATATTTCCCAAATTTTTCCAAATTTGAATTATTTCAAAAGTTTTCAAAAATTTTTCATCTGTAATTTGAATTTTGCATTTCCGTTCACATCCCAGAGGGCTCGGAGCAGTCTTGGCTGCTCGGGAACAACCAAAAATTTGAAATTTTTTTTTGAATTTCCTTTTCCTGAAAACCTGAGCCTCTTTGCAAAGCCAGGAACCATTTTAATGGTGATAATTGGTATAATTTGAATTATAATTATTTCTAATTTCACCTGGCTGGGCTGGGGGCAGAATTCCCAAATCCAAATCCTGCGTCCAAACTTGATCAATTCCTGCAGGGTTCAAAGGGCCCCAAAAATTCTTAAAATTTCAGCTCAAAATTTCAGCATTCTCCCTCTCAAATTCAGAATTCTCTCTCTCAAAATTCAGAATTTTTAGTGCCAAATTTTGGAACATTTCTGATCCAAACTGAGCCCAGCATGGGTGAAAAGAAGATTTTTTTTTTCATTTTGTGGAAAATCAGATTTTTCACCTTTTCACGGAGCAGCTCTGCCTCCGGCACCTTTCCTGGCTCAGTTTTTCAACAGAAATGATCGGAATTTTCAACAGAAATGATCAGAATTTTCAACAGAAATTGATCGGAATTTTCAACAGAAATGATCAGAATTTTAAACAGAAATGATCAGAATTTTCAACAGAAATTATACAGAATTTTCAACAGAAATGATCAGAATTTGCTGGGAAATGTTTAAAATTTCCTCACCAATCACTGACACATCAGGGTTTGGGTTTTCGTGGAGAAAAGAGGAGATGAAATCAAATGAAACTGAGCGGGATTAAATGCACAGGGAGGGTGAAATAATGAAAATGAGCAGGATTAAATCAAATTAAAATGAGCAGGATTAAATCAAATTAAAATGAGCAGGATTGAATCATGAAAATGAGCAGGATTAAATGCACAGAGAGGATGAAATCAAATGAAAATAAACAGGATTAAATGAAATTAAACTGAGCAGGATTAAATGAAATTAAACTGAGCAGGATTAAACGCACAGAATGGATGAAATCAAATTAAAATGAGCAGGATTAAATAATGAAAATCAGCAGGATTAAATAAAATAAAACTGAGCAGGATGAAATAATGAAAATGAGCAGGATTAAATGCACAGGGAGGATTAAATGAAATGAAAATGAGCAGGATTAAATCATGAAAATAAACAGGATTAAATGAAATAAAACTGAGCAGGATTAAATGCACAGAATGGATTAAATCAAATTAAAATGAGCAGGATTAAATCAAATTAAAATGAGCAGGATGAAATAAAATGAAACTGAGCAGGATTGAATGCACAGAGAGGGTTAAATCAAATGAAACTGAGCAGGATGAAATGCACAGAATGGATTAAATCAAATTAAAATGAGCAGGATTAAATGAAATTAAAATGAGAAGGATTAAATAATGAAAATGAGCAGGATTAAATGCACAGGGAGGATTAAATCAAATGAAAATGAGCAGGATTAAATCAAATAAAACTGAGCAGGATTGAATAATGAAATTGAGCAGGATTAAATGCACAGAATGGATTAAATAAAATGAAAAATGAACAGGATTCAGGATGAAATCAAATGAAAATAAACAGGATTAAATGAAATAAAACTGAGCAGGATGAAATGCACAGAATGGATTAAATCAAATGAAAATGAGCAGGATTAAATGAAATTAAAATGAGCAGGATTAAATAATGAAAATGAGCAGGATGAAATGCACAGAAAGGATTAAATCAAATTAAAATGAGCAGGATTAAATCAAATAAAACTGAGCAGGATTGAATAATGAAACTGAGCGGGATTAAATGAAATTAAAATGAGAAGGATTAAATAATGAAAATGAGCAGGATGAAATGCACAGAATGGATTAAATGAAATGAAAATGAGCAGGATTCAGGATGAAATCAAATTAAAATGAGCAGGATGAAATGAAATTAAACTGAGCAGGATTAAAAAATGAAAATAAACAGGATGAAATGAAATGAAACCGAGCAGGATTTCCCCAGTCCCTGCAGCCCCTGTGCCCCCACACAAGCAATGGGGGGATTAAATGCACAGAATGGATTAAATAAAATTTAAATAAACAGAATTAAATGAAATGAAACCGAGCAGGATTTCCCCAGTCCCTGCAGCCCCTGTGCCCCCCCAAACCAACGGGATCCCCTTGCTGGGGTTTGGATTTTGGGGACCCCCAAGGACGAAGATTTCGGCCCCTGCCCCAGAATGATTTCATTTTTGGGGTTCCAGGGCCATTTCCCTGCATTTTCCTCTTGTGCCAGTGCAGAAAATTCTCCCAAAGCAGCGCAGAACCCGCGGGCAGGCGAAAACCCAACAGCAGAACGGAGAAATTCGGGAGGAGCCCGACGAGGACAGGCCAGCAAAGACACGAACACAACTCCATAGTGACAGAAAGTTCATTAATTCATTCGTTAATTAGCGTATTAAAACCTGCACCTTGATATTAGACTAATTGCAGTTTGTAGTAGGCATGCAATAGTGAGTACACTGGTATATATAGTTGTGGTAGTTTTTGTTTTTTTATTTATTTCTTCCTTTTCTTCTCTTTTATTCCCATTTTTTTAAAGGGTTTTAGTGCCCTGCAAAACCCACAGCGACTGAAGAGAGCCTTTGTAAAAACTTGGTTCTTTTCTGATCATTTATTCCCCATTTTATTTGATTTTTTGTAGAATTTATTCCCCATTTTATTTGATTTTTTGTAGAATTTATTCCCCATTTTATTTTACTTTTTTGTAGAATTTATTCCCCATTTTATTTTACTTTTTTGTAGAATTTATTCCCCATTTTATTTATTTATTTTTGCAGAATTCATTCCCCATTTTTTAAACCCTTTAGTACCTTGCAAAACCCACTTGAACAAAAGAGAACTTTTATTTTAAAACTATTTCTTATCATTCATTCCCCTTTTTTTTAGTTTTTTAGTGCCTTGCAAAACCACATCAACTGAAGAGAATTCATTTTTTAAACTATTTCTTCCTTATAATTTATTCCCCATTTTTTGTAGAATTCATTCCCCATTTTTTAAACCCTTTAGTACCTTGCAAAACCGCATCAACTAAAGAGAAATTTTTAAAAGAATTATTTCTTTCTTATTCCCCAATTTTAGGATTTCAGTGCCTTGCAAAACCACATCAACTAAGGAGAATTTTTAAAACTTATTTCTTCCTTATCATTCATTCCCCTTTCTTTTAGTTTCGTAGTGCCTTGCAAAACCGCATCAACTAAAGAAAACAAATTTTTAAAAAATTATTTCTTTCTCCTAATTTATTCCCCATTTTTAAAGGGTTTTAGTGCCCTGCAAAACCCACAGCGACTGAAGAGAGCCTTTGTAAAAAATTGGTTCTTTCTGATCATTTATTCCCCATTTTATTTGATTTTTTGTAGAATTTATTCCCCTTTTTTTTGGATTTTAGTGCCCTGCAAAACCCACATCAACTAAAGAGAATTTTTAAAAAATTATTTCTTTCTTATCATTCATTCCCCATTTTTTTAGAATTTCAGTGCCCTGCAAAACCCACATCAACTGAATAGAATTTATTTATTAAATTATTTCTTCCTTATCATTAATTCCCCATTCTTTTAGTTTTTTAGTGCCTTACAAAACCCACTTGAACTAAAGAGAATTTTTTAAAATTATTTGCTCCTTAGAATTTATTCCCCATTTTTTTGTACAATTTATTCCCCATTTTTTAAACACTTTAGTGCCTTGCAAAACCACGTTAACTAAGGAGAATTTTTAAAATTATTTCTTTCTTATAATCTATTCCCATTATTTTGTAGAATTCATTCCCCATTTTATTTATTTATTTTTGCAGAATTCATTCCCCATTTTTTAAACCCTTTAGTACCTTGCAAAACCCACTTGAACTAAAGAGAACTTTTATTTTTAAAATATTTCTAATCATTTATTCCCCATTTTTTAGTGCCTTGTAAAACCGCATCAAATAAAGAGAATTCATTTTTTTAACTATTTCTTCCTTATAATTTATTCCCATTTTTTAAACACTTTAGTGCCTTGCAAAACCACGTTAACTAAAGAGAATTTTTTTTTTTAACTATTTCTTCCTTATAATTTATTCCCCATTATTTTGTAGAATTCATTCCCCATTTTCTAAACACTTTACTACCTTGCAAAACCGCATCAACTAAAGAGAAATTGAAAAAAATTATTTCTTTCTTATTCCCCAATTTTAGGATTTCAGTGCCTTGCAAAAACCACGTTAACTAAGGAGAATTTTTAAAGTTAGTTCTTTCTTATAATCTCTTCCCATTTTTTTTGTAGAATTTATTCCCCATTTTATTCATTTATTTTTTGCAGAATCCATTCCCCATTTTAAAACCCTTTGCCACCTTACAGACCCCTCTCGCACTAAATCCAAACTCCCATTTCCCAACCATTCCCCCTCACCCACACCCCATTTTTTCCCCCACTTTCCCACCCAACCCAACCCAACCCAACCCAACCCAACCCACCGGCCGCCGCTTCTTCTTCTCTCAACTCAACCCCACTCCAGTCCCAGCGCCAACCCAACCTCGTGGCACCTCCCGGGTTGGCATTTAGTACTCGCTCAGGCTGTGCCACTTGGCCACGCTCTTGCCGGGGCCGTCGCACACCTGGCGCCAGTGCTCGGCGCCCGCGGCGCTGGCGCTGTGCGCGCCCAGGATCAGCCGCCCCACGGCCTCGTTCTTGGTGGTGCGCTCGAAGTCGATCACCAGGAACTCGACGCTGACGTCGGGCAGCAGCTCGGCCGGGATGTCGTAGCTGAAGGACTCGTTGAACACGGGGTTCAGCGTGCACTTCTTGACGTGCGTCTTCTTCTTGGCGATGCGCTTGCGGCCGTAGTACACGTTCACCTTGACGTAGGGGTCTGCAAACGGAGGGGGGAGAGGGCGGCCAGTGACACGGCCCAGGGGGCTCCAGCACGGCCTGGGGGCGCTGGGAGGAACTGGTTTGGGCTGGGGAGGAGGTAAAATCCCATTTCACACCTTTCTGTACCCCAGGCAGAGGTTTGGGCTGGGAGGGACTTAAAAATCCCATTCCATTCCTGCTCATCCCATTCCAGACCTTCTACTAGAAGGTAGAAATCTGGGCTCTGGTTTGCGTTGGGAGGAACCTCAAAATCCCATTCTACTCATCCCCATCACATTCCACACCTTTCTGTACCCCAGGTAGAGGTTTGGGATGGGAAGGACTTAAAAATCCCATTCTACTCATCCCCATCCCATTTGACACCTTCCCCTACCTCAGGTAAAGGTTTGGGCTCTGGTTTGGGCTGGGTGGGACTTAAAATCTCATTTTACTCATATTCCCATCCCATTCCACACCTTTCCGTTCCCCAGGTAAAGGTTTGGGCTCTGGTTTGGGCTGGGAGGAACCTCAAAATCCCATTCCATTCTTGCTCATCCCTTTCCACACCTTTGTCTACCCCAGGTAGAGATTTGGGCTGGGAGGGACTTAAAAATCCCATTCCACTCCTGCCCATCCCCCATTCCACACCTTCCTGTACCCAAGATAGAAGTCTGGGCTCTGGTTTGGGCTGGGGGGGACTTAAAAATTCCTGCCCATCCCATTCCAGATCTTCTACTACTCCAGGGAGAGGTTTGGGCTCTGGTTTGGGCTGGAGGGACTTAAAATCCCATTCTATACCTTTCTGTACCCCAGGTAGTTGTCTGGGCTCTGGTTTGCGTTGGGAGGAACCTCAAAATCCCATTCTACTCATCCCCATCACATTCCACACCTTCCGTGACCCCAGGTAGAGGTTTGGGCTGGGAGGAACCTCAAAATCCCATTCTACTCCTGCCCATCCCTTTCTACACCTTTGTCTACCCCAGATAGATATTTGGGCTGGCAGGGACTTAAAAATCCCATTCTACTCCTGCCCATCCCATTCCACACCTTCGTCTACCCCAGGTGGAGCTGCCCCGTAGTACACGTTCACCTTGACGTAGGGGTCTGCAAACGGAGGGGGGAGAGGGCGGCCAGTGACACGGCCCAGGGGGCTCCAGCACGGCCTGGGGGCGCTGGGAGGAACTGGTTTGGGCTGGAGAGGAGGTAAAATCCCATTTCACACCTTCCTCTACCTCAGGTAGAAGTTTGGGCTGGGAAGGACTTAAAAATCCCATTCTACTCCTGCCCATCCCATTTCACACCTTCCTCTACCTCAGGTAGAGGTCTGGCTCTGGTTTGGGCTGGGAGGAACCTCAAAATCCCATTCTGCTCATCCCTGTCCCACTCCATACCTTCCATGACCCCAGGCAGAGATTTGGGCTGGAAGGGACTTAAAAATCCCATTTCACTCATCTCCATCCCATTTCACACCTTCCTCTACCTGAGGTAGCTCCAGGCTGGCCTTGGGCACTGCCAGGGATGCAGGGGCAGCCACAGCTGCTCTGGGAAATCTGATTTCATGGACTTAATCCCAAATGTCCAAAGATTGGGGAGCTCAGGAGTTTCAGATCCTCACCCCCCAGTTTGGGTGCAAGAGGATTTTTGGTGGGAGCAATGTTCTCATTGAACCATGGAATGGTTTGGGTTAAAACAAACCCAAAAACTCATCCAGTGCCAAGAGCAAGGACATTTTCCACCATCCCAGGTTGATCCAAGCCCTGCCCAAAATTCCCAGGGATGCAGGGGCAGCCACAGCTGCTCTGGGAAATCCGTTTTTATGTGTTTATTCCCAAATATCCAAAGATTGGGGAGCTCAGGAGTTTCAGCTCCTCACCCCCCAGTTTAGGTGCAAGGGGATTTTTAGTGGGGTCAATGTGCTCATGGAACCATGGAATGGTTTGGGTTAAAAACAGAATTTAAAACTCATCCAGTCCCAAGAGCAGGGACATTTTCCACCATCCCAGATTGATCCAAACCCTGTCCAACACTTCCAGGGATCCA
The DNA here is from genome assembly GCF_028551555.1 of Melozone crissalis. Classification (NCBI taxonomy): domain Eukaryota; kingdom Metazoa; phylum Chordata; class Aves; order Passeriformes; family Passerellidae; genus Melozone; species Melozone crissalis. The sequence goes on along the minus strand of NW_026535924.1, from coordinate 13,028 downwards.
GGGGCACCCACAGCTGCTCTGGGAAATCTGTTTGAATTAATTTAATCCCAAATGTCCAAATATTGGGGAGCTCGGGAGTTTCAGCTCCTCACCCCCCCACAGTTTAGGTGCAAAGGGATTTTTGGGCAATGGAATGGTTTGGGTTAGAAATACAATTTAAAGAATTTAAAACTCCTCCAGTCCCACGGGCAGGGACATTTTCCACCATCCCAGGTTGATCCAAGCCCTGTCCAACACTTCGGGGGCACCCACAGCTGCTCTGGGCACCTGCCCACCCTGCCAGGGAACAATTCCTGCCCAAAATCCCACCCAGGGTAAAGGCATTCCCTGTGTGCTGGCGCTCCCAATCCATCCCTCTCCCTGCAGCCCTGGAAACCCACCCTGAGCTCACCCCAAATCCCACTCTGAGCACCCCAGCCTTGCTCAGGAGCCCCCAGCAAAGGGATTGAGGCACTTCCAACTAATTTGCAATAATTTGCTGCCAGCAGAAGTTACTGGGAAAGAAAAAATTTAAAACAAAGCAACAAAGGCTCCCTTTTCCCCCAGCTGCTCTTTATGCAAACACTGGATTACAATCAAGCTACCAGGCACTGAGGGAATTTTCATTTTCATTCCACACAAGTTTTGAAGGCCCTTGCTTGGCTGGCACTGCCTCATTTTCACCTTTTTTTTTTTTTTTTTCTTTTCAGCCAGCTGGAATGAGTTTATGCATAATAGAAAGATCATATAAATAAACAGTGTGAGTCACAAGGTTCTGCAGGTAGAACATCACTGAAAATTTTATCCTGTGCTTGGAGACTACACAAGCACAGATTTTTATTTTCTTTTTTTTTTTTTTTTTCCTTAAAGAGTAAAATGCAGGGCCTGCAATAACTCAGCCTAGCCTGCATCCCTCTGAGGAGAAAGGGATTCAAACCAGGCCTGGGTTTGAATCTCAACTTGGTCCCAACCATTTCCCCACAACCCTGAGGGAATTGTGCAAAAACCAGGAGAAAACTACAAAACCAGGCCTGGGTTTGAATCTCAACTTGGTCCCAACCATTTCCCCACAACCCTGAGGCAGAATTTGCTGAGGGGACTCAGGAGGGTGAAAATCTGTGAAACAGCAAAGGCACAACAGCTGCTCTGCTGCTCCCCTCTCTGCAAACAGCACCACAAAAATGAAAACAACCAAAATCAGAATTTCTGGGGGCAGAGCTTGACCCCTCCTGGCTGTCCCCTCCTGGCAGGGGCTGTGCAGAGCCACAAGATCCCTCTGAGCCTCCTTTGCTCCTTTTCCAGCTCCCTCAGGAATCCTCCATTCCATTCCCAGCTCCCTCAGGGATTCTCCAGCCCCTTCCCAGCTCCTTCACGAATTCTCCATCCAATTTCCAGCTCTCTCAGAAATTCCCAGCTCCCTCAAGAATTTTCCAGCCCCATTCCAGCTCCCTCAGGAATTCTTCAACCCCTTCCCAGCTCCTTCAAGAATTTTCCATTCCCTTCCCAGCTCCCTCAGGAATTCTTCAATCCCTTCCCAGCTCCCTCAGGAATCCTCCATTCAATTTCCAGCTCCTTCAGAAATTTTCCAGCCCTTTCACAGCTCTCTCAGGAATTCTCAGCTCCCTCAGGGATTCTCCATTCCCTTCCCAACTCCCTCAGGAATTCCCAGCTCCCTCAAGAATTTTCCATTCCCTTCCCAGTTCCTTCAGAAATTTTCCAGCCCCTTCTCAGCTCCTTCAAGAATTCTCCATTCAATTTCCAGCTCCCTCAGGAATTCCCAGCCCCTTCAGAAATTTTCCAGCCCTTTCCCAGCTCCCTCAGGGATTCTCCAACCCCTTCCCAGCTCCCTCAGGAATTCTCCAGCCCTTTCCCAGTTCCCTCAGGAATTCTCCAGCCCTTTCCCAGTTCCCTCAGGAATTATCCAGTCCTTTTTCCAGCTCCCTCAAGAATTCTTCAGCCCCTTCCCAACTCCCTCAGGAATTCCCAGCTCCCTCAGGGATTCTCCATTCCCTTCCCAGCTCCCTCAGGAATTCTCCAGTCCTTTTTCCAGTTCCCTCAGGGATTCTCCAGCCCCTTCCCAGCTCCCTCAGGGATTCTCCATTCAATTCCCAGCTCCCTCAGGAATTCTCCAGGATGTTCTGGATCCAGCACAGAGCTGCTGCCTCCACAAAGCCCTGCCTGCATGAAGAGCTCCCAGCAGAAAGAATTTGGGTCTGCACAACCATTCCACTCCAATTCCACTGATTTTTTGTGGATCTTCAGCAGCTGAGCCCCTCAGGCTCCTCAAGAGTGTCCTGAAGGTCCCACCAAGGCTGCCTTGGGTGATCGAGGGGTTCAGGAGCTCAAATTCCACCGATTTTGGGAGATTGGTTACCAAAGGGCTCTGAGGGGTTCAGGAGCTCAAATTCCACTGATTTTTTGTGGATTTTCAGCACCTGAGCCCCTCAGGCTCTTCAGGAGTGCCCTGGAGGTCCCACCAAGGCTGCCTTGGGGGATCTGAGGTGTTTAGGAGCTCAAATTCCACCGATTTTTGGTGGGTCTTTAGTAGCTGAGCCCCTCAGGCTCTTCAAGAGTGCCCTGAAGATCTGAGGGATTTAGAAGCTCCAATTCCACTGATTTTTTTGTGGATTTTCAGCAGCTGAACCCCTCAAGTTCTCCAGGAGTGTCCACCAAGGCTGCCTTGGGGGGGTTTAGGAGCTCCATCACAACTGAGTGATGCAGCACTCAGAGCAATCCAAAAACCCTTAAGAAGAATTTGAAGAAAAAAAATTATATATATATAAAATAAAATAAAATAAAATAAAATAAAATAAAATAAAATATTTATATAAAACATATAAAATTATATATAAAAAATATATTAAAAAATATATAATATTATATATAATATATAAAACATATATATAAACATGTCTATATAAAATATAAAATATTTTAAATACAGAAATATTTTTAAAAATATATAAATTATATATATTTTTTAAATTTATATTTTAAATATATAGAAAATATTTTATATAATATATATATTAAAAATATATAAAATATATATAAAATATAAAACCTTCAGCTAAACCAAAGGAAAAGCCCTGCAGGTGAACTTGGGGATTTTCTGCTTTTCCCACCCACTCCAAGGTGGAGAAAATAGCTTCTACCTGAGAGGCCAGTGATGTCCATCTTTGGCAAATGCCTGGCCTTCAGCACCACCACAGTCATCCTCTGTGCCACGGGCTGGTAGGACAGGGACACCTGCAGCTCCCCTCTGCTGATGCACTTCTGCCAGAAAAACACACACAGCTCCTCAGGACAGGCTGCTCTTCCTCACCGGGAGGGGGCCCAGAATTTCCTTTCCTCGTGTCAAACGGATAAAAAGCAGGGGAATGAGCCCCAGGTGTCTCAGGTGCAAACATATGAATTTGTGGAAAAAAACCAGGATTTGTGGCTGAGGATCTGCATCATTCCTGTTTGTGAAACCACTGAAGGTTCCAGATCAAAATCTCTGGGATAAAGCACACCAAAAATACGAATTTGTGGAAAAAACAGGATTTATGGTTGAGGATCTGCATTATTCCTGCCTGTTAAACCGTGAGGCTCCTGGATTAAAGCTCTGGGATCAAACACAGCCGTAAGACACAAAAAATACGAAATTCTGGAAAAAATAGAATTTATGGTTGAGGATCTGCATCATTCCTGTTTGTGAAAATACTGAGGGTCCCAGATCAAAATCTCTGGGATAAAACACACCAAAAATATGAATTTGTGGAAAAAACAGAACTTGTGGCTGAGGATCTGCATCATTCCTGATCTGAAGCTTCCAGATAAAAATTCCTGGGAGCAAACACAGAACAAAGAGTCCCCCCACACGGATTGAGGGTGCACACACCCACCTGTATGCTCCTTTTGAGGATCTTGGATCCTCAAAATTTTGAGGTGCTTGGATCCACCTCTGCAAGGTGGATATATCACCAAAAATATGAACTTGTGGAAAAACCAAGATTGATGGCTGAGGATCTGCATCATTCCTGTTTGTAGAACCACTGAGGGTCCCAGATCAAAATCTCTGGGATCAAACACAAACATATCACACCAAAAATATGAGTTTGTGGAAAAAATAGAATTTATGGTTGAGGATCTGCATTATTCCTGCCTGTTAAACCATGAGGCTCCTGGATTAAAAGCTCTGGGATCAAACACAGCCACATCACACCAAAAATATGAAAGTGTGGGAAAATTTCTGTGGATCTGCATCATTCCTGCTTGTAAAACCGTGAGGCTCCTGGATTAAAAGCTCTGGGATCAAACACAGCCATATCACACAAAAAAATATTCATTTGTGGAAAAAAAGGATTTGTGGCTGAGGATCTGCATTGTTCCTGCTTGATAAACCATGGAGGGTTGTGGATCAAAAGCTCTGGGATCAAACACAGCCATAAGACACAAAAAATATGAAATTGTGGGAAAAAATAGAATTTATGGTTGAGGATCTGCATTATTCCTGTTTGTGAAACTACTGAGGGTCCCAGATCAAAATCTCTGGGATAAAACACACCAAAAATATGAATTTGTGGAAAAAACAGGATTTGTGGCTGAGGATCTGCATTGTTCCTGCTTGATAAACCGTGGAGACTCCTGGATCAAAAGCTCTGGGGTCAAACACAGCCATATCACACCAAAAATATGAAATTGTGGAAAAATTTCTGTGGACCTGCATCACTCCTACTTGTAAAACCGTGAGGCTCCTGGATTAAAAGCTCTGGGATCAAACACAGCCATATCACACAAAAAAATATTCATTTGTGGAAAAAAAGGATTTGTGGCTGAGGATCTGCATTGTTCCTGCTTGATAAACCATGGAGGGTTGTGGATCAAAAGCTCTGGGATCAAACACAGCCATAAGACACAAAAAATATGAAATTGTGGGAAAAAATAGAATTTATGGTTGAGGATCTGCATCATTCCTGTTTGTGAAACCACTGAGGGTCCCAGATCAAAATCTCTGGGATAAAACACACCAAAAATATGAATTTGTGGAAAAAACAGAATTTGTGGCTGAGGATCTGCATCATTCCTGATCTGAAGCTTCCAGATAAAAATTCCTGGGAGCAAACACAGAACAAAGAGTCCCCCCACACGGATTGAGGGTGCACACACCCACCTGTATGCTCCTTTTGAGGATCTTGGATCCTCAAAATTTTGAGGTGCTTGGATCCACCTCTGCAAGGTGGATATATCACCAAAAATATGAACTTGTGGAAAAACCAAGATTGATGGCTGAGGATCTGCATCATTCCTGTTTGTAGAACCACTGAGGGTCCCAGATCAAAATCTCTGGGATCAAACACAAACATATCACACCAAAAATATGAGTTTGTGGAAAAAATAGAATTTATGGTTGAGGATCTGCATTATTCCTGCCTGTTAAACCATGAGACTCCTGGATTAAAAGCTCTGGGATCAAACACAGCCATATCACACCAAAAATATGAAATTGTGGAAAAATTTCTGTGGATCTGCATCATTCCTGCTTGTAAAACCATGAGGCTCCTGGATCAAAGCTCTGGGATCAAACACAGCCATATCACACCAAAAACATGAATTTGGGTAAAACCCAGAATTTATGGCTGAGGATCTGCATCATTCCTGTTTGTAGAACCACTGAGGGTCCAAGATCAAAATCTCTGGAGTCAAACACAAACATATCACACAAAAAATATGAAATTGTGGAAAAAATAGAATTTATGGTTGAGGACCTGCATCATTCCTGTTTGTAAAACCACTGAGGGTCCCAGATCAAAAGGTTTGGGATCAAACACAGCCACATCACAGCAAAAATAGGAATCTGGGGAAAAACCAGAACTTATGGTTGAGGATCTGCATCATTCCTGCTTGTAGAACCACTGAGGCTCCTGGATCAAAAGCTCTGGGGTCAAATACAACCATATCACACAAAAAATATATATTTGTGAAAAACCAGAATTTATGGCTGAGGATCTGCATCATTCCTGATCTGTGGGTTCCAGATCAAGATCTCTGGGGCCAAAGAGTCCCCCCCACACGGGTTGGGGGCGCACACACCCACCTGGATGTTCCTTTTGAGGATCTCCCTGGTGAGCTGCACCTTGCCCGTGCTGGGACCCACCCCTGCAAGGTGGATATATCACCAAAAACATGGATTTGTGGAAAAAATCCCAAAATTTATGGCTGAGGATCTGCATCATTCCTGTTTGTAAAACCACTGAGGGTCCCAGATCAAAATTCCTGGGATAAAGCACACCAAAAATATGAATTTGTGGAAAAAACAGGATTTGTGGCTGAGGATCTGCATTGTTCCTGCTTGATAAACCATGGAGGGTTGTGGATCAAAAGTTCTGGGATCAAACACAGCCATAAGACACAAAAAATATGAATTTGTGGAAAAACCAAGATTCATAGCAGAGGATCTGCATCATTCCTGTTTGTAGAACCACTGAGGGTCCCAGATCAAAACCTCTGGGATAAAACACACCAAAAATATGAATTTGGGGAAAAACCAGAATTTATGACTGAGGATCTGCATCATTCCATTTTGTAGAACCACTGAGGATCCCGGATCAAAATCTCTGGGGTCAAATACAACCATATCACACAAAAAATATATATTTGTGAAAAAACCCAGAATTTATGGCTGAGAATCTGCATCATTCCTGACCTGAATCTTCCAGATCAAAATCTCTGGGATCAACCACAGACCAAAGAGTCCCCCCCACACGGATTGGGGGCGCACACACCCACCTGGATGTTCCTTTTGAGGATCTCCCTGGTGAGCTGCACCTTGCCCGTGCTGGGACCCACCCCTGCAAGGTGGATATATCACCAAAAACATGGATTTGTGGAAAAAATCCCAAAATTTATGGCTGAGGATCTGCATCATTCCTGTTTGTAGAACCACTGAGGGTCCGAGATCAAAATCTCTGGGATCAAACACAAACATATCACACCAAAAATATGAAATTGTGGGAAAAATAGAATTTATGGTTGAGGATCTGCATTATTCCTGTTTGTAAAACCACTGAGGGTCCCAGATCAAAATCTCTGGGATCAAACACACCAAAAATATGAATTTGTGGAAAAAACAGAATTTATGACTGAGAATCTGCATCATTCCTGCCTGTTAAATCATGAGGCTCCTGGATCAAAAGCTCTGGGGTCAAATACAACCATATCACACAAAAAATATATATTTGTGGAAAAAACCCAGAATTTATGGCTGAGGATCTGCATCATTCCTGTTTGTAGAACCACTGAGGATCCCAGATCAAAAGCTCTGGGATAAAACACACCAAAAATATGAATTTGGGGAAAAAACAGAATTTATGACTGAGAATCTGCATCATTCCTGACCCGAAGCTTCCAGATCGAAATGTCTGGAATCAAAATCAGGCCAAAGAGTCCCCCCCCCCCCACGGGTTGGGGGCGCACACACCCACCTGGATGTTCCTTTTGAGGATCTCCCTGGTGAGCTGCACCTTGCCCGTGCTGGGATCCACCCCTGCCAGGGGCACCATCACCTCGCCGATCACGTCGTCGCGGGAGAAGCGGTCGAAGCTGAGCACCAGGAAGTGCAGCACCAGGTCCTGCAGCTGGCTGTAGGGGATGCCGTAGAAGGTGAAGGTCTCGTCGAAAACGGGCTCCAGGGTCTTGCGCAGCACGCGGGTCTTGACGCGGTGCCTCTTGTCGGGCAGAATGGTCATCTTGATGTAAGGGTCGGAGCTCTGCGTGTGCTCGTCCATCACCGGCAGCCCGCGGGCCTCCTGGATGGTGACCACCAGGGCTTTTTTGGGGAAGTTGTAGTCCACGGAGAAAGTCAGCTCTCCCAGCATCACGTCGTCGCCCGGCGAGGAGGGAGAGGAGGTTTTGCTCCCTCCCGGCGTGAGGCTTTGATCTGGGCTGAGTTCATCTCCGTAATCCACCTTGATGGGGAGCTGCTCCACCTGGGGGGGTCCGTCTGGAGCCTTGCTGGGGCCCCCCAAGCCGGCCTCGGCAGCGTCCAGCAGGAGGTTGCCCCCGCTGCCGCCCTCCGCGGCCGTGCCGCTCTTGTCTCGGCGGATCCGCTTGATTTTCTTCTTGTTGCTCAAGGTCTCCGGGTAGATGCTGATGCCTTTCAGCATGTGGATGAATTTGTAAGGGGGGGTTTTGTGCTTCTTTTCTGCTTGCTGGTGACAGCATGTCCACACAAAGACTGTGACTGAGACGGAAACCACCAGCACGGTGGCGCCGATGAGTCCGGCCACCACGGGGGACACATCTGTGGGGAGACAAGGCAGTGAGGAGCAGCACGCCTGGTCACACTTAATGCTGGCATTTGCCTAGCAGAGCATCCCCAAAATTCATTTCTCACACTCCCAAGGCATGTCTGACCGGTTTCCATGAGCTAAGGAAGGATCTCTGTCCTGCCACCATGAGGGACACATCTGTGGGCAGTGAGGAGCAGCACACCTGATGCAGATCCATACAGTGCTGTTGTGCTTTTAACTCTGGGATTTGCCCATCACAGCTTCCCCAGACATCATTTCTATCTCTAAATTTATTTCTCACACTCCTAAGTCATGCCTGATCCATTTTCCATGAGCTAAGGAAGGATCTGTGTCCTGCCAACACAGGGGGAAGTCAAGGCAGTGAGGAGCAGCACACCTGATGCAGATCCACACACTCCTGTCCTGTTTTAATTCTAAGATCTGCTTATCACAGATTCCTCAAACATCATTTTTTATCTCTAAATTTATTTCTCACACTCCCAAGGCATGTCTGACCCGTTTTCCATGAGCTAAGGAAGGATCTCTGTCCTGCCACCACACACCTGCTGCAGATCCATACATTCCTGTCATACTTAATTCTGGCATTTGCCTACCAGAGCTTCCCCAAAATTTATTTCTCACACTCTCAAGGCATGCCTACATCACTGCTATCTCTAAATTTATTTCTCACACTCCTAAGTCATGCCTGACCTGTGTTCCATGAGCTAAGGAAGGATCTCTGTCCTGCCACCATGAGGGACACATCTGTGGGGAGACAAGGCAGTGAGGAGCTGAGACCTGGCTGAAGATCCACACACTCTTGTCGTGCTTCAAATTCTGGGATTTGCCTATCAGAGCATCCCCAGACATCATTTTTGATCTCAAAATTTATTTCTCACACTCCTAAGGCATGCCTGATCCATTTTCCATGAGCTAAGGAAGGATCTCTGTCCTGCCAACACAGGGGACACATCTGTGGGCAGTGAGGAGCAGCACACCTGGCTGAAGATTTACACATTCCTGTGGTGCTTTTAATTATGGAATCTGCCTATCACAGATTCCTCAAACATCATTTTTATCTCAAAATTTATTTCTCACACTCCTAAGTCATGCCTGATCCATTTTCCGTGAGCTAAGGAAGGATCTGTGTCCTGCCACCATGAGGGACACAACTGTGGGGAAGTCAAGGCAGTGAGGAGCTGAGACCTGGCTGCAGATCTACACACTCCTGTCGTGCTTTTAATTCTAAAATCTGCCTGTCAGAGCATCCCCAAACATCATTTTTATCTCTGAATTTATTTCTCACACTCCTAAGTTATGCCTGATCCACTTTCCTTAACTCATGGAAGGATCTCTGTCCTGCCACCATGAGGGACACATCTGTGGGCAGTGAGGAGCAGCACACCTGGCTGAACATTTACACATTCCCGTGGTGTTTTAATTCTGGAATCTGCCTATCACACATTCCTCAAAGATCATTTTTATCTCTAAATTTATTTCTCACACTCCTAAGTCATGCCTGATCCAATTTCCATGAGCTAAGGAAGGATCTCTGTCCTGCCACCACACACCTGGCTGCAGATCCGCACACTCCTATCACACTCTTAATTCCAATATCTGCCTATCAGAGCCTCCCCAGACATCATTTTTATCTCTAAATTTATTAAATTTTTATCTCTAAATTTATTTCTCCCCCCCCCAAGGCATGCCTGACCTGCTCGCTGAGCTCAGGATCTCAAACTGTTGCTCGCCTCATCTTGCCAAGCCCAGCTCCTGCCTCACCACATCTCCATAGGAACGCTGCTCTCGATGCGCAGGCAACATTTGCTTTGATTTTATTTTTTATTTTATTTTTTTAATGCCCTGCTCAGGAACGTTACACAATTCCATTTTCACAACAGGGAGGGAGTCATAAATATGGCCATAATGCTGGGTTTGAGATATCCTTCATTAACAATATTTAAAATTTCCTTTTGCCCTGAATTGGGTGTTTTGTCCTGGTTTTTGTGGTTAAATCCAGGGGTAAACATGAAATCCCTCATGGAAATCCAGTGTCCAAAAACAGACAGAAAATCCTCCTATTATAAAATAATAAAGTTATTTTATTCTGCCTTGGATTTAGGGATTATCTGATATTTTCTAGATTTTATACCAAGTGTGTTAATCAGTAATAGCAAGGCAGAATGTAAAAAATAATTTAACAATATTTAAAATTTCCTTTTGCCCTGAATTGGGTGTTTTGTCCTGGCTTTTGTTGCTGTTTCCATGAAATCCCCCATGGAAATCCAGTGTCCAAAACCAGACAGAAAATCCTCCTATTATAAAATAATAAAATTATTTTATTCTGCCTTGGATTTAGGGATTAGCTGATATTTTCTAGATTTTCATACCAACTGTGTTAATCAGTAATGGCAAGGCAGAATTAAAAAAATAATTTTAAAAAAATTTTTAAAAAACTCAAAAAGTGCTCATTTTTATTGGTTTATTTGCTGATGGAGAAGTTTTAAAAATGAACCCAGAGGTGCTGAGGTCCCCAGGGAGGCGTTAGGAAGGTTTAAGTTTCATGTAAATTATTTTTGTATATATATATATAAATATATATATATATATATATAGTGTTTATATATATGGTTTATATATATATGAGTTTTATATATATATATATGGTTTATATATATATATATATGGTTTTTATATATACATATGTATATGGTTTATATATATAAATATGGTTTATATATATATATGGTTTATATATATATATATGGTTTATATATATCTATATGGTTTTTATATATATACGTGGTTTTTATATATATATGGGTTTTATATATATACATATATTTATATATGGTTTATATATATCTATATATGGTTTATATATATGGGTTTAATATATATATATGGTTTATATATATATATATGGTTTATATATATAAATATGGTTTATATATATATATGGGTTTTATATATATATATGGTTTATATATATATATGGGTTTTATATATATATGGTTTTTATATATATGTGGTTTTTATATATATATGGCTTATATACATATATATGGTTTTTATATATATATGGTTTATATATATATGGTTTTTATATATATGTGGGTTTTATATATATATATGGCTTTTATATATTTTTTAATATGGTTTATATATATGGTTTATATATATATATTTATATATGGGTTTTATATATATATGGGTTTTATATATATATATGTATATGGTGTTTTTATATATATATATGTATGGCTTTTATATATATATGGGTTTTATATATATATATGGTTTATATATATATGGTTTATATATATATATGGTTTATATATATATGGTTTTTATGTATATATATTTATATATGGTTTATATATATATATTTATACATGATTTATTTATATATATATGGTTTATATTTATATATGGTTTTTATATATATGGGTTTTTTATATATACATATATATGGTGTGTATATATATATGGTGTATATATATATGGTTTTTATATATATATATAGGTTTTATATATATATATGGTTTATATATATGGTTTTTATATATATATATATTTATATATGGTTTATATATATATATTTATATATGATTTTTATATATATGGTTTATATATATATATATGGTGTGGTTTTTTTAATATATATTTTTATATATATATATATATATATATATATATATATATATATATATATAGTTTTAAAGCAATTTTCTTTCATTTTTTGGCAGCCAGCAAACAAACAAGCAAATAAATAAAAAGCCACCTAAGCCCATTTTGTATTCTGTCCCAAATTGTCCAAACCCCTCCTTCACCAAAAACCTTTAGCATGACAATTGGGCAGCACCCAAATGAGCCAGATGATTCAAAAAAATATAAATTTATCTCATTTTCCTCTTCATTCTGTACCAAAACCAGGAGGAAATCATCTTCTAACTCATCCTTGGAGCTGCAGAGAGCAGCACAATTTTGGATTTTCTCCCCACATCACCATTTGTTGAGGCTAACAGAGCACCTGACAGGCCCAGGGAAAATTATTTTGCTGGAAAAATCACTTTTAGTCGGACAGAAACCTCTCTGAGCTGCTGCTGGATGGTTCCACAGAGATTCCTGTGCCAGAGCTGGGGATGAATGAATGGAGGCAAGAAAAATTCAGAATATTGACAAAACCCCACCCCAAAAACCCCAATTCAGGTCGTTATTTAATGTTCCCTCCTCAATGTGACACAAATGATCCTGAACAGCTCATTCGGAGAGAGCTCAGCTTGAAAGGCTTTGGGGGGTGTGTAAAAAATGCTGAAACCCCATTTTCATTTTCATTTTCATTTTTATTTTTATTCTTACTCTTAGTCTTACTCTTTGTGTTATTCTTATTCTTTTATTTTTATTTTTATTCTTATTCTTACTCTTACTCTTACTCTTATTCTTTTATTCTTATTCTTATTTTTATTCTTATTCTCATTCTTATTCTCTTATTCTTACTCTTATTCTTATTCTCTTATTCTTATTATTTTATTCTTATTATTTTATTCTTATTCTTACTCTTATTTTTCTTATTCTAATTGTAATTCTTATTCTCTTATTCATATTATTTTATTCTTATTATTTTTCTTATTCTTATTCTAATTCTTATTCTTATTCTCTTATTCTTATTCTTTCATTCTTATTTTTATTCTTATTCTAATTCTTATTATTTTATTCTTATTCTTTTATTCTTATTCTTATTTTTATTCTAATTCTTATTCTTTCATTCTTATT